>NW_006781006.1:1040399-1146585 GCF_000442215.2 Lipotes vexillifer
GCTGAACACTGTGCTATTCCCAGCTATATTTTCTAAACCTCTGGCCCAGTTAGTCATATGTCTGAAAATGCATAGAATATCCTCTTAAGCAAGAGTATGACTCAAACTTTCACTACATACTTGCAAAAGAACTTTGGCATGCCCCATCTCTGAGGAGGCTGGTGGGATTAAGATTGGACCAAAGAGTGGCTGGATGCCTCTGTGAGCACAGAGGTCTCTCCTGAGATCAAGGCTGGGTGGATCTAGAGGGTGGGGCAGCCCACTGGGCACCGCATAAGGTGGGAGGGGCCTTAGTGTTGGGAAAAAATGGAATAGAAACTGAAGCAGTCAAACCATGGTTGCTGCCAAGTTTCTTCTCCTCTTTCTACAGTAAATTTGGAATCTGCCCTTATCTCTTTTACTTCACCTCCCAAACTCAACTGGAGTCCATATTTGTTCTCTGCACCCAATTGTACTACATTCCATATCCCAGAATTTAAACCAGTGTCTTGACAGTAAATTGGTCACTTTCATCACACTACAAACCTTCTAGCTCATAAAGCCCCCTCTTATAATCCTACAATGATACCTTATTGCTTTCCCAAATGCTTCATGAATCTTCTCTGGAAAGCTTTCTCTTATATTTTCAAACCTGGATAACTCACCTATTCTCTCCACATTATTCATCAAAATTGTCAATCCCAAACCAACAGGCCATTTTAGGATTACTGGGAAACAAGGGGATTGATTAAAAAAAATACTAAAAATTACTCTATGATGCAGAATCACTTGAGTTGATGGCCCTGGAATCAAGAACCCCCCTGAGAGTTATCACTATAGAATGATTGAAGGTGAATTAATAGACACCTCTGAGTGGTTGTTCAAAATGGTATTCCTTTTTTTTTTTTTTTTTTTTGAGAGTACCTTCTAAGATTTACTTCTGTTGTTTAATGGTTCACAAGAAATACATGATCGTTGTAGATTAGAATACATAGATAAGATAAAAGAAGGCAATAATAACGAATTACCCATAACACCATTACTGGACTGTTGATGTTTTCAGTGTATATCCTTCAGGTCTTCATACTAATATATTTCACAGTCATACACACGAACACATGTGATAAGATACCCTGAGTAAGCCAGAGCTAAGATTCAGATATGTTTGGCATATGCTACTGTCACCCCTGCCCACCTCCTTCTCTTCCCGAATGTATATTTGCTTCCACATGAATCACATGGAGACTGGGAAGCCTTATGAGAATGAAATTAAAACAGGTCCAAAAGTGGGGTGCAGACATAGGTACTTATGTTTGGCAAACTATGTGTGTGTCTGGTTGCTGTTCCCCCAATAGAAGCCAAATTATCAAAGAAGATCTATGGGATTCCTGAGAAAGGATTCATCCTAAGTGTCAAGATCATTGGGCCAAACATAGAAACAAGGACTGAACAAGAAGTGTCACGATTCTGGATTCAGGGTGTAGCTATAATTTCAATCCCCATCCACGCCACTCTCAGTGCCCCAGCTTAGTGCACTCTGGAGAAGAAAACACTGAGCTAGCAAAAGTAAGTGCCTAAAATCTAGGATTCCAACCAACCTTGTAGCAGGACTCCTTTTACTAAGCATGAAAAGAGAATCAAAGAGCTAATAAAACTCAGGCATTAGTGGTAGTTGTCCTTAATGGAAGGTCCATAGACTGCTGACACTCAACCACACATACAAACACTGAATCGTACTCTACAATCTTTTTTTTTTTAACTTTTCATTTTATAATGGAGTATAACAATGTTGTGTTAGTTTCAGGTGTACAGCAAATTGATTCAGTTATACATATACATGTATCTACTCTTTTTCAGATTCTTTTTTTAAATATAATATTTTATGATCATTGATTCACATGAGTAAAATATTTCTGTAATATTTTAAATGGTCTCAGTATATGTTTTATCATCATTAATTTATTAGCAGTAGTTCAGTGTACATGCTGTAGCTAAATATTTGGATATATGCTAAATTATTTAATTAGGATGAATTCCCAGAGGTGAGATTGTGAGTCACATGGAATACCCATGTTGAAGACCTGTGAAATGAACTATATATCTATATCTATATCATCTATATCTATATCTATATCTATTGAACCAACTTAATCCTACTAGCACCGAATGAACATGGCGGATGAAATATATTCTTTTAATCCATGTTGACATCCCTGTTAGAGTAATCCCTTCCCTTTCTTAGACCCAGCGCCTACTGTAGATAACATGGATGTGTTAAACTGAATGGATCTGTCCACATTTGCAGCACCTGGTCCTATCTTAGACCGATGTGGCAGAAACTGCTCTGTGTGTAAATCATTAACCTTGGCTGGTCTTGTTCCTCTCCACTCTGCGAGCCCGTATCTAACTTGGCTACTCCCCAGTACAATTTTTTGAGTACTGCATTTCCCTCCTACTTAATATCACAATTTGGGGATAATTTTTATCCCTGATATATTATTTTACTTTTCCCCGGATCTGCTCTTATTTGGAATTTCTATCCTGCATTTTCAAACTCTGTGAGTGCGTCAACTTACAGTAACACTGTGTTGAATTTGAATTCACTCACATCTGAGCCATTTTAAATTACGTGCCAAAAAAAAAACCCATGAAGCATTACCATTAACAACAGTGCCCCGACACTGCACATCTGCTCCTTCCTTGCTTTTGGTTTCTTTCTGTGAGCTAATATCTGATTTCATCAGTATCCTCTATTCTTGCTGTCTCTGTCTTATTCAATTTTATAAGTGCATTTCTAAGCACTTATTTAAAAGAGGACTGAAGAATACACCATGAAACGCAAAATTTGTCTTCTGTTACTTGGCAAATGTTGTAAAGAATCACAGTGGTTACGTGGGAATTAAAAAATTAGTACTCTTACACATTGGTGGGTATAAATTAATATAGTGTTTTCAGAAGGTTAATTGGAAAAATATACCAAAATCCTTAAAAAACATTTTGTATATGCAATTCTATCTCTATAAATTTATCTGGTGAAAATAACTGAACAAGTAGACAAAGATTAATGGAAAAGTATGTTTAGTGGGAGGGAGGGAGACAAAGAGGGAAGAGATATGGGAACATATATATATGTATAACTGACTCACTCTGTTATAAAGCAGAAACTAACACACCATTGTAAAGCAATTATACCCCAATAAAGATGTAAAAAAAAAATAAAATAAAATAAAATAAAAAATAAAAAATAAAAAAAAAAAAAAAGAAAAATTGAAACAAATATAACGTTTGATAATAGGGGATTGTTTAAATAAAATATGGATATGCATATGGATATCCATATGCACATGGAAATATATTCAGCTATTAAGAATGAAGACAAATCTGTATTTACAGTAATGGAAGAATATGAATGATATACTGTTGAGTAAAAACAGCAGGTTGCAAGAGTGATTGGTGTTGTATGATCCCATCTCAGTAATAAAGACATTAGCATTTATTTATGTAACCAGAGTATAAAAGCTGAATCCCAATTTCATTGGAATGCAGGCTGAGCATGGACACTAGAGAGAAGTATTAAGAATGCCTGCGTCCTTGGGGGAGAAAGGAGAAAACAGAAGAGGAGGCCTTGGCCAGCCTATGTATAGGTTGGATCCCTATAGAGATGGGGGCATTGTCTCCAGTTTCAATCCAGAGTAACACATGGCTCTGAACCCTTGAGCATGATGGGAGTGGCAGTCCTGGTTCATACCTAAGGAGGGACAGCTCTGGGAGCCCCAGGAGACAGCATCTTAGGCAGAGCAGCTTGGCCACAAAGAGCACTGACAACAGGGAGTGGCTTGTGGAAATATAAAAGCCTCTTAAGAAACTGGGATAATGGCCTTTCCTCCTTCTTCTGTAGGCTAAAGCAAGTCAGATGACTATAACAAAGTGAGGAGGAAGTGAAATACACTCTACCTCTTTTTTTTTGGGGGGGGGGTAGTCAAGTCATATGGCAGAGGCCATGAATTAAGGGAAGGATAAAGAATTATTGCAATCTACCACACCTACCTTTTCTCATATCTTGGACAATAATCACATAATATTTGTATAATTATGCTCATAAAAATAGTGTGCTAGATTGTTACACTAGTGGACCCCAAAGAACCATGTCTCCTGGTGTTCATGCCTGTATTAATTTCCTAGGGCTACTGTACCACCAACTGGGTGGCTTACAACAAAAATTTATCCTCTCATAGTTCTTGAGGCCAGAGTCTAAAATCAAGAGTGGCATGGCAGAGCCACGTTCACTCCAAAAGCTCAAGGAGAAAACCCTTCCTTGCCTCTTGTAGCTTCTGGTAGCCCCAGGTGTTCCTTGGCTTGTGGCAGCACTGCTCCAATCTCTATCTCGGTCTTCACATGACCATCTCCCCTCTGTCTGTGTGACTCTCCCTATTCTTATAAGTACACCAATAATATTGGTTTAGAAGTCAACCCTACTCTAGTAGACTTCATTTTAACTTGACTGAGCCTGCAAAGACTTTATTTCCAAATAAGGCCACATTTTGTGGTATGTGGGATTAGTGCTTCAACTTATCCTCTGTGGGGACACAATTCACCTGGTAACAATGTCCTTGTGTAGTCCCTCCCGCACTGATTCTAGGTCATGTGACTTT
The DNA here is from genome assembly GCF_000442215.2 of Lipotes vexillifer. Lineage (NCBI taxonomy): Eukaryota > Metazoa > Chordata > Mammalia > Artiodactyla > Lipotidae > Lipotes > Lipotes vexillifer. Next base: position 1,045,031 of record NW_006781006.1, read on the forward strand.
CTTTGGGCCACAGGATAGTATTGAACTTGATATGGAAGAGGTGTGATGTGCACTTAAGCACCAAGCCTAGCCCTCTTGAAGTGCTAACTCCATGAGTGAGGTAGCCTGGTGTAGCCTCTTTGAGGATGAAAAGACCACAAGGCAAGGGAAGCCCAAATAACACAGATGTCTCAGCTGAATCCAGCCAACCTCAGGCTGAATTCATTCACATAAGTGAACTCATGTGAAGCCACAGAACTGCCCAGGGAAGTACAAAATAGTGAGAAATCATAAATTATTGTTTTATAGGAGATACTGAGTTACAGGGTGGCAGTAATAGAAAACTGATATGGATAGTTATTCACTTTCCTAAGGTCTAACCTCCAATCAGATCTGATGTTTCCCAGCCCACCAGTTCTAGAATCACTGGTTTTATTGGAATTGAAAAGAACTTTAGAGATAATCCAGTCTGATTTCTTTGTTTCACAGATAAGAAAAGTGAGCCTCGGTAGCTGAAGTAATACCCTAAAACCATGCTGCTGTAAAGGCAGGCATCAGTCTCCTGTCTCTTGGCTCTGTGCTCTTCCAACATTACCACGAGGTCACATGCTCTAATATGAAAGTACTACTCCGAGGGTGGGGCTGGCTCATGGTCACACAGCTATTTAGTGTCAATATCAGGGCTAGAAATCAGGTTTCCTAACTCCTCACCTAGAATTCTCTTCCTTTGGGGGGATAGTGAATATACAGAGCGTGTTTTTAACTCAGGCGTTTAACTGAGTATTGTCCTATGAGATGTTATCTTTGTGCCAGAGTGGGCTTCAGGGGGGAAAATACCATCCCTTATCTTTCCTAGTTCTGAAATTTCTTTCTCTTCCTTTTTTACTTTCCCCTCCTAAGTCCCCCAGCCCTGGAAATATGAGTAAGAGTTCCTAACCCTCCCCATCAGCCACCACTTCATGCAGGATGGATTAATGAGGTTATGTCTCCAAAGAACTTTGAGTTCCTTGGAAGAAAGGCATCAATATGCAAAGTGGTGGTTGTTATTGCGATTACTTCACTGAGTAGGGTTTCACAGCTGTCCTGACGGAAAAGGGGCCAACAAAACAGAATGCCAGTTTCCCCCAGCAGAGGAGCAGCTGGAATGGATTATAAATGAGACCTGTGTGTCGGTTCTCTTTTTCGTCAAAGCCCATCAGCCTTTCTCAATGCCCGGCTCTCCCCTTGAGAGCCCAACAAGCTCCCTGAGCCAGACAGGTGTGGGCAAAGGCACTATCTAAGCTTCACGTGGATAAGCCTGCTTGGCAGGGGCAGCAAAACCCTATATTCGGAAATGGGGCCAACCCATTACAAGTGCTCAGTAATTCAATGGATTTCTCCAGTGGTGATTTGGGGTAAGTAAAACATTCTCATTGCTCAAAATTCCCTTCACTTTGTAGGACTAGAGGGACAGCTGACGGAGAGGGAAGAGGGTGTGCAGACTCAGACAGATGTCACATTGCCAGAACCAGAGCACCTCTTTCCACTTGTTCTGCTTTCTTCCTCTTTCTTTCCTCCTCCTGTGTCTCCCTCCCTCCCTCCCTCCTCCCTTTTTTCTTCCCTCCCCTCCTTCCCTCCCTCACTTCCTTCTTTTATTCCCTCCTTCCTTCCTTCCTTCCTCTCTTATTTCTTCTTTTCCTTCCATTTAACATATATATTCAATATTATGTCAGGCACCATGTTAGGGCCTGGAGGTGTCATGGAAAACCAGCAGTTCTTTCCTTCAAGGAATTACCCCTCCTGATGCAGGAGTGAGGGAGACAGATTAAATGAACAGAAAATCATATTCCATACATTCCAAAAACCACATTGCTGTGGCAAGACTAAGTATATGGGGCCATAGGGACACACGGAAGAGCCACTCAACCTGGCTTGGAAAGGGCCTTGGAAGACTCCTAAAGGAGCAATCAGAGACTGTCAGATTAAGTAGAGGGCCAGCTGAAGCAGTGTGCTAAGCAGCTACAGTTCCATTTTTTCTACAATAGTATAAAAATTATTAATTTTTGTGTGTGTGTGTGTGTCTGTGTATAAAAGAAAAACAAACGAGCATTCTAATGGTTTTAATTGTGCTGTAATCATAATATTATTCATACATTTATTGAACACTTGCTATACACTAGGCACTACTAAAAGCTATGAATACATTGCCTTATTTAATCCTCATAACAATTTTATAAAGCAGATTCCATGACTATGCTTATTTTACTGAAGATGAAAATTAGGCCCAGAGAAGTTAAGTGACTGGCTCAAAGTCACAGAATTAGCAAGTAGGAGCATCAGGTTTGCACGCAGATAGCCACAACCCAGCGCCCATGCCTGTAGCCAGCACACAGTAGTCCCTTTTTTGCAGAGACCGACCGCCTCTCTATATAGGTGAGCTGTGTCCTGATCTGACTTTTATTTCTAATAGTAGGTCTATAATAGCAAGACATAACAATAAATGTTTGCTAACTAAAAGATATTTCCCCAAGTCCAGGAAATACGGATTCTCTGTGTTTGGACCTTTTGAGTTATAACCTGCCTTTAAGTTATCGAAACTTTTCTAACTCTGTTGTCTTCTCTCTTCAGCCAGACTATAAGCCCCTGGAGGCCACAGACTTGTCTGCTGTTCTTTCCTGTTCTTGTCAGAACCCAACCCCACTCTCTACGTTGTGCTCCAAGAGTATCTGGCTGTGTCTCTATCAAAAGATTTATCACAGAATCCCTTATGGTTAGAATAGTTGTGTGCAAATTTCATATGAACTCTTGGGGGGACATTTTTGGGGCACACACAACGGATTTCCAGTGAATGCCTTTTGACTTGAAAACAGAAGGTACTTGGTACCAGTTCAGGGCTGGCTGGTAAACCAAACCCAAATCAAAGGCTTTCAACCAGCTCACGCACCTCCTTTTACATCCTGTGCACTTCAGTTCTTTCAGCTCTTTTTCTTTTTGCTGTATGCCGGCCTCTCACTGTTGTGGCCTCTCCCGTTGTGGAGCACAGGCTCCGGACGCGCAGGCATAGCGGCCATGGCTCACAGGCCCAGCCGCTCCGCGGCATGTGGGATCTTCCCGGACCGGGTCACGAACCCGCATCCCCTGCATCGGCAGGCGGACTCTCAACCACTGCGCCACCAGGGAAGCCCCTCTTTCAGCTCTTGACAACCGGCATTCCATACCGCTCTTTCACTGCCTGCCCCTGTGCAGCATTCTTCAGTTACACATCAAAACCACTGCCCATATGCTCAGTTATAGATTTTCTTTGGAGGACCATCCAATTTGGGGATTTTTGTTTTCTTAAAATAATGACAATTTCAAATGTCAGTAAAAGTGTTTTGATTTGTTTTCAAGTTTTTGTGTGTGAATGTTTGTTTTATTAATGCCAAGTGTTCTGCTTAATGTATTCTAATAATCTGACTTGCAAATTTTCCTTAGTGCTTCCTGCTTAAATAAAAGTTCTTTGCTGATACAGAGAATGAGGGTGAATTATTTATTCAAAAAAAGTGAATATTACTGATCCCTTAACTCTAATACGGAATTGAGCTCAGGCTTTTTTTTTTTTAAATGCATTTGCTTAGTATATATTTTTATACATTTGAACTTGACAACATCCCTATGTAGACACTGTTATCACATCCACATTACAGATGAGAAATCAGAGACTCAGGGGTTATGAGCGATTTGAAAACGGAATGCTGAGATGCAAATAGGTCTGATTTCCTAGTGCTCTTAAAAATTTGACTCTTATTGACCTAGAATTCTTGATTTCTCAAAGCACTCCAAGGTTGATTTCATTTACTTCCCACATACAGAGAGGAAACTGCTGGGCACATGCAGGTGACAGGCCTAAGATCAGAGACTGCTGGGCGCTGATTCTGTTTGTTGCCAATACCCTACTGTTCATGTCTGTTTTGAATAATGAGGTCAAAGAGGGTAGGGATCGAGTTGTTCCCACTGGCTTTGTACAGAAGTGGGTCACGTTTAAGTGACACAAGTAAACAGACATTTAAGTATGTCTGAGCTCTGTAAAAAGTAGCTACATAAACAGCGTCTACCTTTTTCAGCTCACCAGGATGGTCACAGTGAGAGTAAGGCGGGTGAAGTTAGCTCACCCAAGGCACAGAGCTCCACGTCTTTCCGTGGTTACTGTACTTTGCTCCCCAGGCATATGTAACCAAATGGTCATTCCCCTGCACTCCTCAAAACTTTCTTCCATGTATGGCATTTCTTCTGAAGCAAGTCGAGCTTGAAGCGGACAGGGACCTCACAAAAATAAAGAAATACGGAGCTGGGGCTTGGCATCTTGTTGGATCTCATCCATTATAAACTAAAATTATTTCAGAGTGAATCTTCTTTCCCTTATTTACCTGAAATCTGATAGGGACTCTGCAGAAAAATTGGCCTCTCCCTGAACCTCACATGTCGTGTGCAGGTAGAAGGCAGTGGTGGGAGTGGGGCCTGGCGTGGGGTGAGGACACCTGAGGCGGACCCTAAGCTACCACTCACAGCACATGGCCTTGGCCAGTGACCTCACCTCCTCACGTTGACTTAGGTCGCTGACAGCATCCAATGTGGTACCTTCTCTAAAGCATCCTGCACAGGGCTCAGTTCACGGGAGGTACTTAACAAATGTTAATTCCAATTCTCCCTTTGTTCACAATGTTTTTGATGATTCCCATAAATTATTTTGTCCCAGATCTAATATATATGTTAACCTTGTGTTTCCCTGTCTTGCCACTACCTAACTCTCTGCTCATGGACATTTCACTTGTTTAAGAGGGAATCATAAGTAAGAGTTTAGACCCAGGAGCAGGCTGCCAACATGTGGATGCCTACTCTGTCACTACCTGGCTGTATGGTCTTGGAAGAATCACTGAAGCTTACTGTGACTCAATTTCCTCAGGTTTAAAATAGGTATAAAATAATACTACCCACCTTACAAAATTGTTACGAAGATTTGAGGAGTTAATCTACATAGATTCTGAGAATATTGTCTGGCATATATATACAAGTGCTCAATAACTAGCTATTACTCCTTAACTAGTCTTTGCCTCTGCTTTCTCATGTTATATCTGTAAAAACAGGAAAATTGGTATTTGCTGCATCTTTCTTGTTCAATTGTTGTGAAAGAAGTGTGCAGTTAGGAAGGACCTAATATGTGCAGACACTAGCAGCTTATGAGGATCAAATATAAAACAGATTTAAAGGGGAAAGCAAAATTGGGTAAATAGTATAAAAGTCACTGTGATTCAAATTGACATTAGAAATGACTGAGGGAATTTTCATAGTGCTGAACACTTCTCCCTTTCACTCTAGGGAGATAGTTGTGTTGAAGTTTCTAGGGGCTGGGGATATAGAATAAATGTCATAACAAAAGCAGCAGATGTCACAGTCAGATTTTTTGAGATTGTCTGAGGCTTGATTGTCTACCATGGGACTACCAGTTCTCCCTTCTCTCTGGCCCTTGCACACAGCCTTCTTTTGAAGCATTTATTATGACGGATTTTATGAGCTGATGGGGTATGATGTGAAAAGAACCAGGAAACGGCCTCACCTCCCACTGGTTGGCACCTGCCCAAGGAGCCAGCGTCAACCCTTTCTGTTCCACGGGCTTCGTCCATATTCATTCCATCTGCTTGTAGCTCCCTGGAACCTTCACGTTGCTGATCACCTTCAGGTCTTGCCCTTGTAAAAACTTCTGCTTAGAAACCTTTCCTTGCTTATAAATAAACAGACAAACAAACAAGCTCTGAATATTTGAAGTCTCAATTGAGCCCTTACCTTCTACACATCTTCTTCCCAATCACCTTCTCCCTCAACTGAAGGTCGACCTGACCATACTTTTCCTGGCACTCACTGCAGGTGGCTTAATAAATGCTGTGTAGTGTTCACAGACAGGGGGTGATGGGAACAGCTGTAACACTGCATTACTCTTGCCATTGGAACGTCTACATTCCTGATGATCTAGAATGCGTTATGGAAGGCAATATATCTTAATAATCTCAGCTTCCCCAGAACCTAGCAAAGTGCATGGCATATAACAAATAATCAATGAGTGTTTGTTAAATGGATAAATGAATGAATGAATGAGGTTTAAATACCTCTTGGTCTTCAGAGAGCCAGGTAGAAAAAGCTGAAATCAAACTCATTTTACCACTTTGAGCTTCTTTAGATAAAGAGTACTGGGAGAGAGGCTCAAATTCTTAATGACAAGATTTTCTGGCAGATTTATTTTATTCCATCTTCTTATTTCTGTGTCTAACAGCATTTGGGTCAGTATATATCACATAGTAGATGCTTAATAAATGTTTGATGAATGAATAGCAGATCCAAGAGATTTCATTTTCAGCCACAAGATCTTGGTGGCATCCACGGGGAAGGTGACCCCCAGAGTCTACAGCCTGGATAGACAGTGACAGTCAGGGCCGGATAATTCCTAGGAGATGTAATGGGAGCTGCTACCCTGATTACCCCAACACCAGTAGAGGCATTAGCCATTCTGAGGCCCAATGCATGGAGGAAGGATCCCGGGGTGAACATCTCTACTCCCTCAAGCCATCCTACTCCCAGCAGTCCAGTCTCTCCCTTAGAACACACATAGTGGGCCCAATACTTTGAGTGAGATTAATACTCTTTCTCTTTTATTTTTAAGTGTTTATGATCAGCTTCCTAGACAATATAAAGTAAGATTATTGCAAAGTAAAAATAAAGGGAAAATTATTATTGGATTTTGATACTCAAAATAGGATTTGCAGCAAGACAACAGCTGAAATCAGGGCTTGAGGAGCTAGGCTTTTCCAAATTACTCTGGTACCCATGTAATATATCAAGCTAGTCCTGGTGAAACACATTATACGGTTTTATGTAATGTAGAGAAGAAAGGGACTTCAAGGAAAAGTTTTCCCATTCAGAGCTAAGGAATTGTGGAGAGAAGATGAGGGAGCAATGAATTCAGACAGGTAATGTCTCCTCTCTGGGTCCTCAGAACCTCATGGGGTGCGGAGGGCCAGTGGACAGACTGAGAGCACAGTAAGAGCACAAGGACTTTTGTTTTGGATGAAGACAACTGACCCTGAAACTATATAGAGGGTCTTACAGATTCAGAGTGTGGAGTGAGAAATTCAGGTTGATGAAGGGACTGGCCTACGGGTCTGAGCTTTGCCTATTTTCATCTGGCACGGATGCTCCTTTGCAAAGCCACAGACCTCCTGTAGGCTGCTGCGGTGACTGAGATGAGCCTGGACCAGGGGTGACAGCCAGGGCCAGAAGTGGCAGAAATGGCAGAGACTCAAAGGGTCTTCATCAACAGGAGTGGAGTGGGCAGTGAGGGTAAGTCTTCAGGGAGGGGCCCCAGACTCTGAGCAAGCCAAGCAGAAATAGACCACAAGTACTTTAGCCACAGATGTCAGCTGCAGGAGCCAGCTGTGGACGCCAGCCATGGGGCGGTGCCAAGCATTCCTCAGCAGACACAAGGCACCTCACACCCCAGGCACAAGTGCAGATCCAGGGGTTCCCCTTCTTTGGTGCCATGGGCTGTAGGATCCGGAGAGAGCAGCAGGAGAGAGAGATGAGAGTTCTGAAGAGCTGAGCAGAGAAACAAGTGAATCTAAAGATTCTGTGTAAATGATTGGGCAGAACTACCCTGAAGACTAAACTGGACTAAATGGAGTTGTTTTCTTGCTACTTAAGCAGGTGAAGGGCTCATGAAGAAAGTCAGGTCAGAAATAAGAAAGTAACTAATTGGGGGACTCCACTACTCACTGACAGTTTTTTTTTGTTTTGTTTTTGTTTTTTTGGTTTTTTTTTTTTTGCGGTATGCGGGCCTCTCACTGCTGTGGCCTCTCCCGCCGCGGAGCACAGGCTCCGGAAGGGCAGGCCCAGCGGCCATGGCTCACGGGCCTAGCTGCTCCGCGGCATGTGGGAACTTTCCGGACAGGGGCACGAACCGGCGTCGCCTGCATCGGCAGGCGGACCCCCAACCACTGCGCCACCAGGGAAGCCCCTGATAGTCTTGACCTTTAGCGGCTTAGTCATGGGGCTCAGGAAGAACCTGGTTTACTAGGTAAAGTGAGAAGCGACTCCATTCAACATCATGCCAGGAGGGTTTCCAGGGGCTTGCAACGCAGGCATTGAGGGGCTATTAGGTCTCTGCCGCTTCCTTTCTTGCCTCTGAGCCTTCTCTATCCTCTCTTAACCCCCTCCCCAATCCTCTTTTCTTCCATCTCTTGACCTTCTCTTTGAAGAGAGAACATGCACGCAGATGGGCAAGCTGAATCAGAATGGTGCTTTTGGAGGCTTTTCGGATGTTTAGAAGGAGAACTGAAGCTGAACTACATGAGCCCTCAGGAAGCACCTCTCTGTGACAGAGTTATAGATGCCTCCAAAGAACCTTACAATGGTATTAATCATTGAGCATATATTTCTGCTTTGGAGCCCAGGGAGAAATAGAAAAGGGAAAAAGAAAAGCTCTTCAGAGGACATTTAGCTGATGCATATATTAGTGAATGAAGAAACCCTCAAAAAGTTTAGCAAGTGGAACATTCCTGATGCAGTACGTTAACTTGAGTAACCTAATATAATAACGGGCCATAAGGAAAAAACAAGTCATGCTCCCCAGAGACTATCTATAGTCATAGAAAGAAGATGTGAACTTTAAGTAAATAACTAATTAGAATGATCCAAAGTGTTGTTTTGACTAATAGTGGGGTCTATATAGGGAAATATGAACTGTCTTTGCTTTGAGGGTTTTCACACAAAATAATCCTGCTCCAGCGAAACTTCTGAGTGTTGAGTAAGTGACAAAGTCTTGGAAAGTAAGAAAGGGGATTGAAACCAAGCAATTTCAGGGTCCATCCGTATGACAGAGACAAGGAGATCCTGTTCTCTCTGGCCTCTTTTTATTTGTGTGAACTCTTATCTCTCAAATAGTACGTTTAAATCAAATTCAGTCTGATGCAGTTTTGAGCCATGCAAGGGTGTGAGGGTGGAGAGCCTTGCATTTAACAGATCTCTCTCCTTAGAGAATACTTTTTGTATTTCATAATCCATTCTTCAATGATAGGACAGAAGTAGCATTAATTGGGTTCCTACTATATGTCAGGCACGAGAGTAATTATTCTTTACATCTCTTATTTCATTTAATCCTCACCACAATTCTAGGGCTGGAATAATGTCTCCATTTTACAGATAAAGGATCATTTTGCCCAGCCCTTGCGTGAATTCCTGAGTTACCAGCATAAATGCTTCTCCTTTCTTCTAATCCTCCAGGTAGAGAAGCCCCACGATCTGTCAGCATTGTCCACTTCAGCACTAGTCCCCTGAAGATGTAGAATATAAATTCCCACTTGCAGTTCAAGTCTCCTTTAGGCCCCCGGCTCCTTAGTACTTAAACCGCTTGTCCTGTGCACAGCAGCACATGGGCTTTCTGGGGCCCAGATTAGATTGTATTAGAAAAGGGGCAGTCAAAGGACAGGAGAGACACTGAGTAGATTTCAAGGCATTGAACCTTGTTGTATAATTCTGAAACACAACTTATGTTCTTCTTATTACAAAAGTACCATATGCCCCTTATTTTAAAAAGAAAAATATTGTATAGTATATGATGAAAGTGAGATTGCCCTGAAATTCCACTTCAAGGGATTGCCAATAACCCTTGGCCTTTAATGAAGAGCTGGCTAGAGAGGAAGCACGGCTCCGTCCTTGGGCTCTGCCACGGCAAGGTAAAAATAGGACTTTGGTCAGTTTGAAATAGTGAAAAGAATGCATCAGTTTGGGAGTCAGACAAACCTGGGCCTGAGTCTCAGGTTTGATCTTGGGCAAGTTACTTCAGTTCTCTGATTCTCAGCTTCCTCGATGTTAAATGGGTGAAGATAGCACTAATTCATAAAGCTTGGAGAGGCTTAAATAGTATATATGTCAAGCTCTCAGCAAGGTGCATGGCACAAAGCAGGCATTTAATAATTTCATTCAGTAGAATACCACAGACATGCCAGATACCAGGATCCTTCTGTCTGCAAAAGATTACCAGTTGCTGAGACAATTCCCAACATCTACTTTTTTTTTTCCCACTGAGTTAATGGCTACACTTCAGGCATATAATTTAGAGAATAAGCCCTTGGTAAAAGTTTGTTGATTTTTAACACAAGTTGTCTATAGGAATTTTCTTCTGTTTATGTGTTCTTTGTTGCATAATTAAAGCTACTGTTAATAAAGTGAACACTCTAGAATTATTAATAATTATAAGATATCATTTTCAGACTCTCAAAATAAATTCTACTTCTGTAGTGACAGCTGCCCAACCCCACTTTTGATACATTGATAAACTGGAACCTTGGAGCTGCCCTCTTTAGTACTTGAGGGGAAGGGGTGATGCAATGTGAGAGCCATGGTGTGAGGAAGGTGTTTCTTCCTAATGAATGCCCAGCCATCCCACTTGGTTTGGTTGAAAAGAGAGACTCCAAGTCTCAGCCTCTGTGACTGCCAAGATTCTGTCACTCTTAATGTGCTCATTTCTAGCTGTGGACCCACGATGCCTCTTGAAACAAATTATTCTGCAACGACTGATCATGTCCCACTCCCATAACTATGTTTGAGAGTTGGACAGAAATACTGCATGACAGATGATCTACACTGGGGCCAGAAGGCTTAAAGTGCAACATATCCCAACCCGCTTGCCAGTGTGGGACGTGTACCAGGACCAACCGAACAACTGTGTCAGCGGTAACATGGCTGAAGTGCTAAAACACTCACTGCTTCCTGCCTGCAGATGATCTCAGGACTTGAGAGCAGTTATGTGTCTGGACTATTCTTCCTCAGATCCCTTGTGTCCCCATCAAACAAGCAAACAAGTTTGTTAATTGTCTGTCTCCTTCTAGCTGGAATATAAGCTCCAAAAGGGCAGGGCATTTGGTCTGTTTTGTTTATTGCTGTAGGTCCAGCTCATAGATGTGTGCCCGTTATGTAACAGGGACTCAATTTCCATTTGTTGAACAGATGAATGAAAGGAGAATCGAGCAGTGATGTCTTGCTTTAGTTTTCCTCAAGAAAAGAGAGGTCCTGATAGAAATAAGCAGATAGTAAATATGCTGACTATGGGAACTTGTTTATTAAACCATGAGATACTTGTCTTATTATAACAGGTGATTATTCTGAGGTGTAGATTCAGTGCAGTAAATTTGATGTCCCTTTCAGCTTAGAAGATAAGAAGAAAAATATGCTCATTGTTTTAATTGACTTTTACTATTCCTACTTGCTAAAGGTTTTGGAATGGCCACATGCATCATTTTAATAAGAATTGAACTTCAGTAGTGGACCTGTCAAAAGAAACATGGTTTATGCCATAGAATTTCAATGTGAGTGTATTGTTTGCATTTCGAAACAGAGGAGTGATCTGGGGAGGTTCTAGAAATATTTTGCCCTCTGATGAAGTCTGAGGATCAAAAATGAAAAATAATCTTTCTTCATTTCTTAAAAAGGACTTACTTCTTGTTGAATCTAGCGATGGCTGACTCCGACCATGCCAAACACCTGTTACTTTTCCTCCCAGAACTTGTCTTCACATGGCTTATGTTCCAATTGTTGCTATTTGATGTGAGTTTACATGTTTAATTACTTAACATCATCTCTTCTGGTTAAATTGTAAGCAGGGATTTTCATCAGTTTTGTTCATGCTGCTTCCCCAGCACTTAGAATAGTTCCTGGAATGTGGTAAGTGCTTAATAGATACTGTCAAATAAACAAATTAAATAAATGTACATTGCAGATCCCAATATCTGTGCAAACATATCTTGGAGAGGAAGTGAAGTCAATAACATGGGCACCCAGGACATTCATTGTAGAAGGAGATGTGGACTTGGTAGCGAGATCAATCCTGATCCACTCTTTTCTAGGTGTTTTGCCACCAGGCGTTGAATCTCCCTCAGCTTGCTTTTGAGTCTTGCAAAATGGGAATAACTATAGCCACTTAATGAAAGAGTTAAAGAGATTACATGAGAAGAGGATATAAATGTGCTTTGCAAAAGCTGCCAAGACTTACAGAAGTATCAGATTTCATTATATGTGGGTACACATGTCTGTTGATGGAATGAGTGATTTGGTTGCACTAATCTGTTACTTAGTTCCACCACTCTGCCAAAGAGGACGCTCAGTTGTCATAGCAGGTGCATAAAGGGAGATGCCTTTCCTCTGAAATACCAGGGATTGGAGGCTCATCATAACTGCCTGAGGAGCTTTTTTAAATTGTATATCCTTAGGTGTGGTAAGCTGTATTGCTTGTTCACATTCATTTGTCTCGCTTACCACCCTCAGGCTGCCATATATACCATGCTTTCCTGTAGGTGATGTTTCATTTTCATCCCACGAACACTGGGCATGGCCACAGATTTGCCTTAGTCAATGAATTATAAGTGAGCGTGATGCCTGCCACACCAACGTAGCAATGTGTTGGCATGGTCTGGCTTGGCAACCTCTCTAGCTTCTGCCCTCAGTTATGAGAAAGGCACGCCCTAGTTAGAGGATACTCCTTCAGCCTGGTTTCTGGAATGGGAATATACATGCTTCTTGGTCAAGCCCAGGCATGCCCAACAGAACTGCACCGACTCACAGATCCTCATGAAACGTGAGCACAAATGCTCCTGTGAGCCACTGAGATGTCAAAGTGGTTTGTTACCTTAGTGCAAGCTGACTGGTAAACCAGGATCCACTCCAAGGCCCCTGAGGTCCATACTCTGAGGATCAGGAATCTGTGTTTTTAAAAACCTGGTAATCAAGCAGGTTTGGGAACAAGTCTCCTAGATTATCTATAACACATCCCTCCTTCCTCCCACCTGCCCATAGGAACAGGGTTTGACTAATGCTTCTACCGTTCCTATAACTCAGCTGGTAGCATTCTTTGTTGTCAGGCCAGACAGAAAAGAAAAGAATGCCCCTCCGCTTTGGGGACTGTGATAGAATATGAAGCTGCAGAAACTGAATCTCAAATTAAATCAGAGATTTCAAGGTCACCTGGCCTCCCCTCCCCGGCTCTTTGCTGGGAAAGTGATAGAATAATTTATTACTACAAAAGCAAGATATCTATGGAATGACATACTCTATTACGGGCCACGTGGTTTGGATTTTTGTGTGGTCATTATTCTTGTTTCTGACAATCCCTAATAAGTGTGCCTGCATTAGATACTAAATTATTCTTGGCTAACCAGTGCCCAGCAGTTCTGCTTGATGATGAGGTCTCGAGACACCTATAAGAGGCAAGAGGATGCTGTCAGTCATCACGGGCAGAGATCAAGCCTGTGGTTCCAAGGAAGACTTTTCATTTTATTTTCTAACATCTCAGCATTACAGCTAGAGCCTTCATGTCTGGATTATGAAAAACAATGACCCTTTTATTTTCTGACCACTTGTAATTAGGCCATATGAAAAGTCATGGGAGAGATTAAAATCACTTCATTTTACACAATTAAAATAAAATTTCTTAAAAATTGTTGGACAATCTCATAATCATGGTTATCTCTTAATAAAGTTTAGACAAGACTCCATGGAGAACCAGGTCTTTAACAAATAGTGCTTCTTCTTTCAATGTCAGTGACGGTCCAGTAAGGATGCCACACTTGGTTTGATCATTTTTTTTCTCGGGAACAATGGGGTAGGGAGATGTTTTAATGATCATATTTATGACATTAAAATTGAACTTGAGTTTTGTTCCTACTCTGGCCTTGTATAAGGGATAACTGTTCTCTTCATGTTGTGAAACCAAAATACCCATAGCTTCCAGTTATAGTCAATAGGATAGAAAAAGCTATTTTATGTACTCAGCTATGCTCAAGAGGACTTTTTTAAAATGCATGTTATTACAGAGCTTCGGATTAATCACTTGCAGTCCCCTGAGTCTTTTTCACTCCATAGGTATCTGGTAGATCCAAAGACACAATCACTCATGACAAGCAATAAATATACAGCAGGATTCTAGGACATTTATTTCATCAGCACAAGAAACTTGGGAATATTCCATATTCAGATACATTGAAATAGAGATGTTCAGAACCAAAGCTATGTAAACCCTTGAAAATGAAGGTCTACATTCCTTTGAGTGTAGCTTTCCTCAGCTCCTGTCCTCCTTGATTCATATCAAGTATGGAATTGATAAATATCCAATTACTCTTTGAAGAGGAGACTTAGCAATCAGCATTTATATCGGCTTCAAATATTCTTTTAAAAGGGAAGTGTGATTATCTTAAATATTACTCAGATAGTAAGACATCAATTACCTGAAACCCTCCAGGAGGGAGTCCAGGATGGTCCGGCTGATGATGGAGTATGTTTGGTTATGGTCCCTGCTGTTGATGTTGGCACACGAGGAGCAGGGGACAGAGTTGAGTGTGTCACTTCTTGGAATAAGACCTGGGTATGAGTTTATTTGCCTGGTATTTGCCATTTCTTCTAAAATTGAAGACCAAAAATTCTTGGTAATTAAAATTTCTGAATATTTAGATTCTGAATATTCTATTTTACAGAGGCATGTGTCTCTTTTTTTTAGTTATGGAGACGTTTGAAAATGTGTTGAAAGCTGTAGACCTCCTCCTCCCCAGAAATCCAAATTTCAGAGAGTTCACCTGGGGTGAACTGGGTCCTGGGTAAGAACTCATGAGACAACGAAAACAACATGGGACTCGCAGTCTAATTCCACCCTCATTTCTAGCTGTGTGGTCTTAGGCAAATCACTTAAGTTCTCTGAGAGTTAGTTTCCTTTTAGATTTGTAAACCATAAAGCAATATATAAATTTTAGCAAGTTTTCTTATAATTGTAGGAAATGTAAATTTTACAGACACCCCCCTCCCCAAAATGTTGTTCTCTTTCTCTTTTAATCATTAAGATCCTCTAATTGAACCCAAAGAAAATCTCTTTCTACCAGTTGCGTGTGACCATAATAACACCATAACATAACACCATAACTGGTGTCCTTCCTAGGCCTTTACTTTGTAACATTAAATTTTAAATTAATTGTTATACATTAAAATAGGACAAAAGATAGAGCTAAAGCAACATGTGTATATTTACAAGTAAATATCTGAAAACCTTTTTGCCTGGAAAATTACGCTGCAAACCAGGGAGATGTACTCAGCTTAATATTAACAGCCAGCCATTTTTGAGCACTTTACGTATGCCAGAGACTTGCTGAGGCCTTTGCATAAATATTTTCCATTATTTCAAACAACCTTATGAGGTAGGTTCTTCTTTTGTGTGTGTCCTTTTATCTCCTCCATGTGTTTCTTGTGTGTGGGTGTGTTTTGAGATATTGCATACACTAAAATGCACAGATCTTAAGTGTACAGTTTACTGGATAAAAGAATACACCTATGAAATAAACACAATCAAAATAGAGAGCTTTGCCATCACCTTAGAAAGTTCCTCCTGTCCCCATTAGCTTATTTCCCTCCCCCTCCAAGAGACAACCATTTTTCTCTGATTTCTTATGCCATTGCTTAGTTTGCCCTATTCTTGAACTTCACAAAAATGGAATTGTATAGTATGTGCTCTTTTGTGTCTGGCTTCTTTCACTCAGCCTTTGAGATCCATGTTGTTGCTTATCTCAGTAGTTCATTCCTTTATATTGCTGAATAGTGTGCCATTGTATGGATGTACCACAATTTGTTGCCATGCTCCTGTTGAACATTTGGGTTGGTTCCATTTTGGGGCTATCATGAATAAATCTGGTATGAACTTTCTTGTACAAAAATTTCTGTAGACATGTGTTTTCATTTCCTTTGAGTAAATATGTAGGAATGGAAATACAGTTCTAACTGTTCCCTGTGCTCTAAAGCTTCTCCTGTGTCTCAGGTGGGCATTTTTTTATCCTTGTAGACACTGAGATGTGAATGTTAGCTAGAACAGACCCCTAATCTTGTATTTTAAGACCTTGGGGCTACATGACCAGGTGGCTTCACAGGCGAATTCTATCAAACATTTAGAGAAGAGCTAACAGCTATCCTTCTCAAACTCTTCCAAAATATAGCAGAGGGAGGGACACTCCCAAACTCATTCTACAAGGCCACCATCACCCTGATACCAAAACCAGACAAAGATGCCACAAAAAAAGAAAACTACAGACCAATATCACTGATGAACATAGATGCAAAAATCTTCAACAAAATACTAGCAAACAGAGTCCAACAGCACATTAAAAGGATCCTACACCATGATCAAGTGGGGTTTATCCCAGGAATGCAAGGATTCTTCAATATAGGCAAATCAATCAATGTGATACACCATATTAACAAATTAAAGGAGAAAAACCATATGATCATCTCAATAGATGCAGAGAAAGCAGAGAAAGCTTTCAACAAAATTCAACACCTATTTATGATAAAAACCCTCCAGAAAGTAGGCGTAGTGGGAACTTACCTCAACATAATAAAGGCCATATATGACAAACACACAGCCAACATCATCCTCAATGGTGAAAAACTGAAACCATTTCCACTAAGATCAGGAACAAGACAAGGCTGCCCACTCTCACCACTATTATTTGACATAGTTTTGGAAGTTTTAGCCACAACAATCAGAGAAGAAAAAGACATAAAAGGAATCCAAATTGGAAAAGAAGAAGTAAAGCTGTCACCGCTTGCAGATGACGTGATACTATACATAGAGAATCATAAAGATGCTACCAGAAAACTACTAGAGCTAATCAATGAATTTGATAAAGTAGCAGGATACAAAATTAATGACCAGAAATCTCTGGCATTCCCTTGCACTAATGGTGACAAATCTGAAAGTGAAATTAATAAAACACTCCCATTTACCACTGCAACAAAAAGAATAAAATACCTAGGAATAAAGCTACCTAAGGAGACAAAAGACCTGTATGTAGAAAATTATAAGACATTGATGAAAGAAATTAAAGATAATACAAATAGATGGAGAGATATGCCATGTTCTTGGAATGGAAGAATCAATATTGTGAATATGACTATACTACCCAAAGCAAACTACTGATTCAATGCAATCCCTATCAAACTACCAATGGCATTTTTCACAGAACTAGAACAAAAAATTTCACAATTTGTATGGAAACACAAAAGACCCCAAATAGCCAAAGCAATCTTGAGAAAGAAAAACGGAGCTGGAGGAATCAGGCCCCTGGACTTCAGAATATACTACAAAGCTACAGTAATCAAGACAGTATAGTACTGGCCCCAAAACAGAAATATAGATCAATGGAACAGGATAGAAAGCCCAGAGATAAACCCATACACATATGGTCACCTTATCTTTGATAAAAGTGGCAAGAATATATAATGGAGAAAAGGCACCCTCTTCAATAAGTGGTGCTGGGAAAACTGGATAGCTACATGTAAAAGAATGAAATTAGAACACTCCCTAACAGCTTACACAAAAATAAACTCAAAATGGATTAAAGACCTAAATGTAAGGCCAGACACTATCAAACTCTTAGAGGAAAACATAGGCAGAACACTCTGACATAAATCACAGCAAGATCCTATTTGACCCAGCCCCCAGAGAAATGGAAATAAAAATAAACAAATGGGACCTAATGAAACTTAAAAGCTTTTGCCCAACAAAGAAAACCATAAACAAGATGAAAAGACAGCCCTCAGAATGGGAGAAACTATTTGCAAATGAAGCAACTGACAAAGGATTAATCTCCAAAATTTACAAGCAGCACATGCAGCTCAATATCAAAAAAAAAACAACCCAATCCAAAAATGTGCAGAAGACCTAAATAGACATTTCTACAAAGAAGATTTACAGATTGCTGACAAACACATGAAACAATGCTCAACATTACTAATCATTAGAGACATGCAAATCAAAACTACAATGAGATATCATCTCACACCAATCAGAATGGCCATCATTAAAAAATCTAGAAACAATGAATGCTGGAGAGGCTGTGGAGAAAAGGGAACCCTCATACACTGTTGGTGGGAATGTAAATTGATACAGCCACTATGGAGAACAGTATGGAGGTTCCTTAAAAAACTAAAAATAGAACTACCATATGACCCAGCAATCCCACTACTGGGCATATACCCTGAGAAAACCATAATTCAAAAAGAGTCATGTATGACAGTGTTCATTGAAGCTTTATTTACAATAGCCAGGACATGGAAGCAACCTAATTGTCCATCAACAGATGAATGGATAAAGAAGATGTGGCACATATCTACAATGGAATATTACTCAGCCATAAAAAGAAACAAAACTGAGTTATTTGTAGTGAGGTGGATGGGCCTAGAGTCTGTCATACAGAGTGAAGTAAGTCAGAAAGAGAAAAGCAAATACCATATGCTAACACATATATATGGAATCTTAAAAAAAAAAAATAGATGATGAAGAACCTAGGGGCAAGATGGGAATAAAGACACAGACCTACTAGAGAATGGACTTGCAGACACGGGGAGGGGGAAGGGTAAGCTGGGACAAAGTGAGAGAGAGATAGTGTATATATGGACATATATACATTACCAAATATAAAATAGATAGCTAGTGGGAAGCAGTCCCACTGGGAGATCAGCTTGGTGCTTTGTGACCAGCTATAAGGGTGGGCTAGGGAGGGTGGGAGGGAGCGAAACGCAAGAGGGAAGAGATATGGGGATATATGTATATGTATAATTTATTCACTTTGTTATAAAGCAGAAACTAACACACCACTGTAAAGCAATCATACTCCAATAAAAATGTTAAAAAAAAAAAAAAAAACCCTGGGGCTAGATGCTTTGCGATTCCGAATTCTTCAAATTTTTGAAAGAAAAAAAATGTATATATAAACAGTCCCCCAGCAGGGTCTGGACCAGCACCCTGAATCATACACATTAATATTTCTGTGAAAAAAAAATACTATTCTTCATTCCGAATGGGGTAAATAAAAAACTATAATAACCTGACGTCCTGTCAGTTGGGTTTGGGTTTTGCCACCAAACAGTTTATGGTAAATTAATTTAAAAAAACCCATTTTTTCATAAAGTTGTTTTAAACAGCTTTTTTGAGATATAATTCATATTCCATACCATTCACTCATTTAATGGTTTTTGGTATATTAAATTATTATTTTTAAAAAATTTTAGTATAAAATATAAAAGTTTTAACCACTTTAACCTTTTCTAAGTGTACAATTCAGGGACATTAAATACATTTCCAATGTTATACAACTATCACCACTATCTATTTCCAAAACATTTTCATCATCCCAAACAGAAATATTGTAACCATGAGGCAATTATTCCGCATTCCTCCGTCCCCCAGCCTCTGGTAACTTCCACTCTACTTTCTACTTCTATAAATTTACCTATTCTAGGGAGTTCATATGAATGGGATCATACAATACTTGTTCTTTTTGTGTCTGGCTCACTTCACTTAGCATAATGTTTTCAAGGTTGTCCCATTTTGTAGCATTTATCAGAACTTCATTATGTATATACCATGCTTTGTTTATCCACTCATCCATTGATGGACATTTGGGTTTTTCACCTTTTGGCTATTGTGAATAATGCTGTTATGAACATTCATTACAAGTATTTGTTTGAACATTATTTTTCAACTCTTCAGGGTACATACCTTAGAGTGGAAATGCAAGATTGTATGGTAATTGTAAGTTTAACTTTTTAAATTAATTGTATGTTTCTGTGTAATTCTATGGTTTTGAGGAATTGCAAATCTGTTTTCCACAGGGACTGAACCATTTTACATTTCCCAGCAGCAATGTATGGAAGTTCTAAAGTCTCTGTATCCTCACCAATACTTGTTACTTTGTTGTTGTTGGTGGTGGTATTGTTATTGCCATCCTAGTATATGTGAAGTGGAATCTCACTGTGGTTTTGATATACATTTCCCTAATGGTGACTAATACTTTTTGCCAATTTTATATCTTCTTTCAGGAAATGCCTATTCACGGCCTTTGCTCATTTTTAAATTGGGTTGTTTGTGTTTTTTTGTTGTTGAGTTGTAAAACCTCTTTACTCTGGGTACTATAGAATATGTGATTATCATATATGTGATTTGCAAATATTTTCTCCCATTCTGTAAGTTGTCTTTTCACTTTCTTGATTATGTCATTTGCTAACACAAACGTTTCAAATTTTGATGAAGTCTAATTTATTTTTTCTTGTTGCTCATGCTTTTGGTGTCATATCTAAGAATCCACTGCCAAATACTAGAGCATAATATTTACCCCTATGTTTTCTACTAAGAGTTGTATGGTTTTAGGTATTATATTTATGTTGTTGGTCCATTTTGAATTAATTTTTGTATATGATGTGAGGGAAGTGGTCCAGCTTCATTCTTTTGGATGTGGCAATCCAGACGGAATTCAACCCTTTGTTGAAGAGACTATTACTTACTCATTGAGTGGGCTTGGCACTCTTGTCAAAAATCAATTGGCCATAGATGTATGGGTTTATTTCTGGACTCTCAGTTCTATTCCATTGGTCCATATATCTATCCTTATATCAGTACTACAGTTTTTTGTTTTGTTTTGTTTTGTTTTTTTACTGTCAATTTGTCATAAGTTTTAAAATTGAGAAGTATAAATCTTCTATCATTGTCCTTTTTTTAGAAGATTGTCTTGGCTATTTGGAGTCCCTTACAATTTCATATGAATTTGGATTGTGTTGACTCTGTAGAGTGCTTTGGACATTATTGCTATTTTAATAATATTAAATCTTCTTATCCATGAAGATAGGATGTCTTTGCATTTACCTAGGTCTTATTTACTTTCTTTTGTCAATATTTTATAACTTTTAAGAAAATTTTATTGGAGTATACTTGCTTTACAATGTCGTGTTAGTTTCTACAGTACAGCAAAATGAATCAGCTATATGTAAACATATATTCCCACTTTTTTGGATTTCCTTCCCATTTAGGTCACCACAGGGCACACAATAGAGTTCCCTGTGCTATACAGTAGGTTCTTGTTAGTTATCTATTTATACATAGTATCAATAGTGTTTATATGTCAATCCCAATATGTCAATATTTTATAATTTTGAGTGTATAAGTCTTTCGCCTCCTTGGTTAAATTTATTGCCAGATATTTTATTCTTTTCAATGTTGCTGTAAATGGAATTGTTTTCTTAATATTCTTTTCACATTGTTCTTTGTTGATGTATAGATGTATAGAAACGTTGATTTTTTAAGTGTTGCTCTAGTACCCTGAAATTTTGTTGAATTCATTTTTTAGCTCTAGGAGCTTTCTTATGCTTTATTTGGGCTTTTTAATATATAGGATCATGTCATCTGCAAAGAGAGATAATTTTACTTCTTTCCAATTTAAAAGCTTTTTATTTCTTTTTCTTATCTAATTACTCTGGCTAGAACTTCCAGCACAATGTTGAATAATAGTAGTGAAAGCAGGCATCCTGATCTTAAAAGGAAAATTCTTCAGTCTGTCACCATTGAGTATGATGTTAGCTGTGGCTTTTTCATAAATGCTCAGTATACTGTTTAGGAAGTTCCCTTCTATTTTTAGGTTTCTGAGAGTTTTTATCATGGGAGAGTGCTGGAATTTTGTCAAATGCTTTTCTGCATTAAGTGAGATAATCATGTAAGTTTTTTTTCCCCCTCTGTTCTACTAATGCAATGTGTTTCATTGATTTATTTATTTATTTTAATATTGAACCAATCTTGCTTTCTTGGAATAAATCCCACTTGGTCATGGCCTATAATCCTTTTCATGTGCTATTAGGTTTGGTTTGCTAGTATTTTGTTGAGGAGAGAGTTTTAAATTCAATTTATTTTTTTGTTTGTTTTAGAACTGAGAATAAGGAATTGTGGAATTTGGTAAGGTTACTAAACAAAAAGGAAGCTGATCAATGGAGCCACATCAACATGAAGGGAGATCCCCAACAGTGTGTTCGTGTGTCCCAGGGTTCTGACTGGTTCTCTTCAACATTTTATCAGTGGCATGAATATGCAGAAGAACTCTTACTGTTGAGAGAGCTGAGAAGGAGATCTAATATTTGAGAGAGCAAAATAAAGTTTCCAAAAGAGTCTGACAGCCTGGAATAATCAGGCCAAACTAACAGGATGCATTTAAAATACGGGATCAACATTTTGGGATCAATAAAATGGTTGGGGAAGATAGGATGGGAGATTGCTGGATTAACAGCCCTTCCTATAAAGAGAGCTGGGATTTACATGACTGAAAACCTGACATGCACTGAGCATTCTGAGGCTCAAGAAGATGAGTACAAGCTGGGGCTATGCTGACAGTGTCCTGTCCACAGTGTACATGTGCACATGTATGTTATGTGTGGGGCTTGCTTAGTCCTGCTCTTGGCTTTGAAGGCCTGTCCACATCTGGAACATTTATTGCCTTCAGTTCTGGGTGCCAATTTTTAAGTGACAAACTGGAGCCCATCCAGAGGAGAGTGACCAGGACTAAGAAAGGACTCAAAATCATGTCAAGCCAGGGAGTGTTGAAGGAACCAGGGCTACTTAGCCTGGGGGAGAGGAGATTAAGTGGGGGATTTGAGAGTTGTTTTCAAATCACATCATGTGAAAGGAGAAATAGACTTGGTCTGTGTATTTCCAAAGTGGAAGAAAAGACCTAGTGGTAGAGTTAGAAGAAGTGAGAGGTTAGCCTTCTACAGGGAAACATTTTCAATAGTCAAGTCTTAAAAATCTGTGGGTTGGACACAATATGAGTATCAGAAAGAGTGTTTTAACATCTTAGCTCCCCACCCCCAGTTCTGGGGAATTGTTTTCCATTCCCTCAAGGTTATCATTGAAACACACTGAAAGTTACCTCTTACCCAGTTCAGAGGAATGAGTCCTTTCCCTGGGAATTTGGGACTTAGGAGTGTAGAGGATTCAGGCTAGCTGTAGCAGAAACTTTCAGAGGTAAAACTAGAGAAGAGTTTCCCACCCAGAGGAGAAGTATAGCAAGAAAGAAAAAATAAAACTAACACTCAGAGGTGTGAGAAAGAGGAGGAGAGAAAAGGAGAGAGGAGAAGGAAGTGAGACAGAGGGAAAACAAAGAGAAGTGTTTGAGTCTTGTGTTCCAGATATTCCTGAGGTTCATTCTGTATTTATCCTCCCATGACTCAGTCACTCAATTCCTTCTTGGATTTTGTGAAATACCCTATTATCGTTCCAAAGGGATGAAAACTTACTTAAATTGGAATTTGTTTTTTGTCACTTTCAGTTCAAAGGATTCTAACTAATACTAGCAGTCTCAGGAGGTAGTGACAGCTCCATCTGTGGAGGTGTTTAAAGAGAGATAGGGCTACCATCACCTGCCAAGATGCTATGAAGTGAGTGGGATAATTTTTGAAGCTGGGTGTTGGGTTATTATCTTATTCTCTCCACATTTTTTCTTATTTAACATTTTTCATAATAAAGACAAGAAAAAGTGATATGAAGAGAATTCCAGCACTGACGGAAAATGAACTAAATCAGTGGTTCTCAAACATATCAGACTCCTTGGGGTTGATTTAAACAAGAAGAATTTGAAACCTCACTCCCAGAAATTTTGGTTCAATCGGTCTGAAGTAAGGCTCAGGACTCTAGATATTTTCAAAACTCTCCAGATTGTTCTGACCATCAGCCAGGTAAAATTATTGTTGGATTAGATGACACTTAAGGCAGCTTCCAAACCTAAGATCCATAGGCTCAAGGAGAATAAAGGCAGGAAGTGACCAACACCTTCACTTTTAAAATGTGGACTCTGAAATTCAAAGGGGTCAAGTGATTTAATGTTACAGAGTTGGTAAGCGACAGTGGGAAAAAGTCTAACTCCAGGGCAATCCCTGTCCTCTGTCCTGTTCTCATCGATTTTATAAAATTGTGAAAACCTTCTGGATAAACAAAGAGACACAAAGAAAGCTGACTCTGGATCCAGACTACTTAGTTGGAATCCTGGCTACTCCCCACCACCTCCCGCAAAGAGCTCTTTGTGTGTCTCAGTTTTCTCATCTGTATCCACTTCACAGGGTGGTGGTTGTAAATTAAATGAGTCAATATATGCCTAGTTCTTAAAATAATGCTTAGCCTATGGTAAACAAGTAAGTGTGCTCGCTACTGTTTTGGCTATTACTTGCCTTAGCCCAGTGAGGAAATTCTCACTGAAGACCTTCAAGAAGACTTCAGATAGTTACTCATTGTTGACAATTCAGAGCAGGGGTGGAGTATTTCCACCCCACACCCAGTATCTGGCTTCAGGCTTCACGTCACCCTGTTCAGTCTAAGAGCTCAGGCCAGAGCTTGAGTCATATCTTCAGCCCTGGTGGGCAACGCTGGCCACCTCAGCCAGAAGGAAGAGGAGCCAGAGCGCTCATAAGGGCAGTTCAACAGCTGCAGAAACACGACTAACCCCTTTATTCCAGAATGGCTCTTGTTTGTATTTTTTTATTTCCTACATATCCAGTTGTCAAAGAACTAATAACAATACCTGACTTTAAGTAAAGCAAATCAACAACAAAAAACAGCTAAGAGGGATAGGGTGGCTTCTAAGGCAACTGTTAGGTATTGTGAAATTAGACATTCCTAAATTCTGAAAGAGTAAAGGCAGGAAAGGAAGTGTCAGCTCCAGACGGGCAGAGTTTCTGACTGCTTCCTCCACAGCCAACCCGGCAGCCAGTGAAGGGTCTGGCACATGGTCGGGAGTCAGTAGATGCGTGCTAAAGGGATGACCTTTCAGGGAATGGCTCCAGCATGATACAGATGATTGAGACAATTTCCAGTTCAAAGTGTCAATCTGCGACTTTAGCTATCCTGTTAAACTGGAGAATTTCATGATTATTTAAAAAAGAAAATTTGAAGTTAAATATAAAAGAAGACTAGATATTTCCTGTGACCTCAAGGGTTATTTCTAAATAAAGGGAGAATCATTTTCAGGGGCGACAACCAGAGAAAAGGAAACGTGTGAAAATCTCCCCCACCCTCACATCACTCTTCCTCTCCGATGTGCTCTGGTTTCTCTTTTCCTGTTTCATCCTCTTTCTTTATCCTCTCCCCACAACCCTCTTCTACACCCCGTTTTAAAGACTGTTCTCTTTCCTTGCCTTTTCCTCTCTTTCTCTTCTTCTTATTTCTCCTCTAACCCAGTCCTTTACTTTTGGTGATAAAATGGAACTGAAATATTAATTAAATAAATCTTTAATGAATATTTAGGAAGCTCATGCCATGCGTTAGGCACATTTGGATTATGATTTTTTTGTTGGTGTTAAAGCGTAATATACACACTTCAAAGTGCACAAATCTTACATGTACAGCTTGAAGAATTTTCACAGATGTCTACACCTATGTAATTACCACGAGGTCAAGACAAAGGACATTTCCAGCCTCCCTGCCCCTCCCAGTCAGTGCCCTCTCCAGAGTTAATCACTCTTCTGACCTCTATCACCAGAGATTAGTTCTGAACTTCATGTGATTAGAGTCATGCATGTATTCTTTTGTATCTAACCCTTCTTGTTCAACATTCTGTTTGTGGGATTCATTTATGCTGTTGCCTGTAGCAGGTAGTATGTTTATTTATTTATTTATTTTTAATTGTCTTATGTCTCCAAGAAGAAATAAATTTTTTCTTTCTAAAATTGCCAACCAGATTGAGTTTCCTTGTACATAAAGCTGGTTCATGATGGTTTTTTCTCCCCATTCATCCCCAACTCCCATCCCTTAGTCCAATGTGGATTATTGCTACACGATAAGGAAAAAAAAGTTTCCTGTGCTTGGGTTATACCTTCACCTTCTCAGTAGACCTAGGGATTGTAACATCTGAGATCCCTTTTAAATTGAGGTTTTCACAGGTTATCCACTTGTGTGTTACTAGTTTCCCAAATTAACTTGTCTTTGCAACTCAGCCACACAGGACTTATGGACAACAGGAACCTCCCTTTGTTAGGAATTCACTGACAACACCCCATTGTTCTTCTTGCTAATTCTTTCCTGCCACTAGAGGTCAGGGTTCAGTTAGTACTACAGATGGTTGAACAAGTGTGAAAGACCAATTAGCCCTCAATAGGACCCTGGGGGCTGTCTCGGATGCAGTGTGTTACCTGCTTAGTTTGAGACAAGGCATGAAAAGGCTGAGCTACACAGGCAAACAGGTTGTGGCATTTCCAAGTGGAAAACTGACCCCGAACACAACAAATTCATTTTTATTTATTTCCTTATTTATTTATTTTTAACGGGCAGGGGCATTTTGTCTAACACATGACCAACATTTCACTTTATTTCTTTCCGTCAGAAGAATGCTTCAAGCTCCAGAACAAATTTAAGCATTTCCCGTGGAAGTTCCTGAAACGGTTGGTTTCCAGATTTAACAACAATAACAATAAAAATGACTTGAGCAGCTGCAAGACTTTTTTTTTTCTGACAACTAAAAATACTTAGTAGGTCAGCATCACTATTTTATGGCCTAAATTTATTTTAGGATGCTAAAACCCAGTTCTTCAATGCTGCTTGAGTCTTCACTCCAACATTGCAATTCATCCGGACCTCACAGTGCCGACACCAAAAAGGTAGAAGGAGGACTAGAATCTTAATCAATCTCTTGAAAATTTAGAGTAAGAGGGCAAAATTTAGAGATAATGTAGGTCAGTGCTTCTCAAAGAAATGGTTAAGCTTTATTAAATCTTACACAGAAGCTCCACGTATAAAACAGATGAAAAGTAGATTTCCTCTGGATGGAGGTGTGTGGAGCTGTGATTCCTCCCCACTCAGCTCCTCAAAGCTGACTATCCCACTCCATGGCCACAGAGGGTACACTTCTGATATCTTGTAACTCTAGGAACATTGTTTGAAAACCACTGATGTAGCCCAAACCCCTTATTTTATGAATGAGGGAACAGAGGTCCAGTAATTGCCTAGCTGGCATCATACATTAACAATGATATCTGTCATGAAGTATGACTGGAGATGAATTATTTTTCTTAAAATTTTAGTTGTTTTTTTTTTTTTTTTTTAAGAAACACACTATTCACTTCTTAACACAGCATATTTACACATTGGTATATAGAATATGTGTTTAAGGGCTTCCCTGGTGGCGCAGTGGTTGAGAGTCCACCTGCCGATGCAGGGGACATGGGTTCGTGCCCCAGTCTGGAAAGATCCCACATGCCGCGGAGCGGCTGGGCCCATGAGCCATGGCCGCTGAGCCTCTGCGTCCGGAGCCTGTGCTCCGCAACGGGAGAGGCCACAACAGTGAGAGACCCACGTACCGCAAAAAAAAAAAAAAAAAAAAAAAGAATATGTGTTTAAGACTAAATAACATGCATTAGGTCAGTTTTGCCAGACCCTTGAAATGGTAAAGCAGTAACCTTGTCATGTTCATATTTGATGGGTTAAAATTACGTGCTGATAAATTTGAAATTGTACTAAGGGAGGGGATTTGATCCTTTCACAAGGAGAGAACCGTTTTGCATCTCAAGTGTGCACTAGAATCTGCTGCTATGGAGACCACTTGCTTACACCAGATGTTCTGAGCAAGAGGGAAGTTTCCACAGCAAGTGAGAAGGGTGAGAAGATAACTAGGCTGTTGATGCTTCTGCTGCTGGAAGAAGGCACTGAGTGCCTGGCATAAAAGGAGAAACGAGAAAAGGCTAGGAGAGGAGGATCCAGGGAGAACCGTGAAGTTTGTCATTGTCTCCATCAGTCACGTGGTGACTTATTCACAGGCCAGTGAGGGAAGGAAAGCCATGGCAGTTTGAGAGCAACTTCCAGCAAAGGCTTTTAATATCAAATTGCTCTCTCATCTCCTCTATCTATCTCTGTGGCCCAGGGACCATTTACTCTAAATTTAGAGGGTCTCATTGAGATGAACATTATTATACTCAAGTTTAGGAAATATCAGGGCTATTAATGCCAGATAAGGATCAATGGGGAAGGAATTTGCTTATACCTTGGAGTTTGAATTTCTCTAGTTCTGGTCCAAAATAGTGCTTCATCTTTAGCTAAGAAACAAAACAAAAATTCGTAATTACATTTATTCTTTTAGTAAATAGTTGTGTTTTAAATTAAAAAAAAAATTCTTGGTGTCCTTAGATACCAGAAGCAAAAAGATTTGCTATTATTTTTTCTTGTCTTATTAAATCTGCAGAGAACGTGCCTTTTCAGAGTATATAGGTGACAGAAGAGCACTCCGTGGCATGTATACTAATATCAGCTCTTGGGCCTAGAAAGGAATAAGTTGCTTGTTGCAAACTTGACAGTGGGCCGGGTCTAGTTCTTCCAGGTGCACCTAACCCCATATTCCCTCCATTCTATGAGAGAAGAACTTGAGAATTCTGATCCTTCTCAAGGTCCTGTCTTATTTGGATAAGTACCGGTTGAGAGTTTAAGTCACCTGCAGTGTGTTGAGGTGTGTTCCTGGGATGAGGAATTTGTGGTGTGTGTTGGGATATTAGCAACAAGTGTTCACCTGTCCCAATGTGCTTGCTAAGCAAGGGATGGTAGCTTCTACTCTTTTGCTTTGCCCACCAGCTGTTTTGCAAAGTTGGAAGCCAAGAAGCAAAGCACTGGTCAATTAAAAGCCCCCAGATCTGAGGAATGTGCTCCAAGGTGCTACTCTGAGAGCTCCACTTGCCTGGGGTCCTGATAATTACTCCCAGAGGGATATACTGTCCTCAACAGACCAAACAAAGGATCCTTCATCACCAGGAAGTCAGAACAGAGCACAAAGGTTAACACAAGCTGAAGGGCAGAGGGTCAAGTAAAAGTTCATCTCTCTGTCCAGGGCCTGTGACACCCTCACACTCTCTTCTTTGGAATCCATGTCCTTAAAATGGCTTACGGCTGGTTGGAACCTCCTCTGGTAGAGGTATGAGTGTTCAATGCATCTGTGATGATGAGACATTAATTTTCATTGCTTGAATAACTGAGCATCCAGGCCAAACCCCTTGTCTTTCTTCTGACTGCTTTGTTTATTGACATTCCAATCCAAGCCCCTAGTTTGATTTCCCCTGTGTGAGAGAGAGGAAGGTCTAACCCACAATGACTATCTTCTGAGATGACCCTCAGAGATGACCCTGCCACCAACCTCTCTTTTCCTGATGTATAGAAACAAGAAAGGAGATGTGGGATCAAACAGATATGGACTAAATTCTAGGTTTATGAATTGATTAAGGGTATGAGCTGTTGACAAGGGCCAGGAAGACATGCATAATTATGATGCTTCATAGAAGCCAAGAATGTGACTTTATGCTTTGGGATTCTCTGTGAGCTCAGCTGGTGAACCTTGAACCCCAGCTGACCCAGCCAGGCCAGGACACCAAAACTACGCATGATGAAAATAGCAGCTTATATAGCTAAGGACAAGCGAGAGGAAAGTTCCTGCCGCTCCTCTAGGAGTGAAGAATAAGAACGGCTTGAGAAGAGTTTCAGCTTCAGTGAGGGTCAGAATCAGACCCTCCTCCAGGAGGAGGTGGAGATGACAGCTGTGGAGTCCAGACTGGGAGAGGGGACTTCTTGGTGGTGTGTACCTCTCACTGCTTGTGTATGAAGTGACAGACACTTGAATGAACATTGCCAAGTTTGCACCTCATTCACATCTATAGCCAGAGGGAGGTTTATCCTAAAGACCATTTGTTTCAATGTGTGTTCAGGGAGTGAATTCTGTCACTCAAAAATGCATTTAGCATCTACTATGGGCTGGGTATTATTCTAGCCATGACCAATGCAATGATGAACAAAAGAGATTCTTTGATCTCATGGAATATATAATCTAGTGGAATAACCCAACATTCATCAAGTTAATACATCAACATAAACTTTCAAACTGTGTGAGGTTCTCAGTGAGCAGAAGTCCTCTCATTTGTATTCTTGCAGAGGGCCTTCTCCAAACAGACCTCTAACACTTCTCTCTTCTCTGCCCACAGCAGCCTCTTGGAACAGCTTTCTGCTTTTCTCTCTCTCTTGAGTTACTTTTTCCCTACTGGCACTTACTTAGAGGAGGTTTCTTATCAGATAATGGCAGGGACCCCCTCTCCCCCCAATTACAGTGAAACAAAGTCTTTTTCCTCAGAGGATCATGGGCCAGGAGCTTTCCATTTCCCTCTTTAACCAGAGTACACAACAGCACCTATGTACAAAGGCACTGAAAACTTACTCTGCTTTCATGGCAGGGACGAATGGGAGGCTGAGACTGACATTATAAGACTTACTGTATGAAAGCTTCAGAGTTAGCCACTGGTACCAAATTCCAGAAAAATTGGACTGGAGCTTTAACCCAGCTGGACCACATGAAGAGTTGGCAAGAGATTTCAAGCTTCTCCAGGGAAACAAAGATACATGAATCCGTTTTAGAGACTGGGTTGTCTCCCAAACAGTAATCAGATTCCTGTCTTGCGTCCCACAATCCCACAGGTGTAAACCACATGAACAAATATGTGCTTAGGGGTGAGGGTAGGAGTGGTGGGGGAGGTGATGACAGTTCTGAATTCATAATGCATCATCTCAGGTGGCAGCCGTGCATCTGTTCCATATTTTGAAACCCCCTCCCATACCAGTAGAACTATTTCAACAGATAATATCTAGGATTGACTGAAAGAAAAGTCATATGTTACCCAATGTCCTGAAATGGCTCAAGAAGATGGATAAGGGGTAGGTGTCAGGGTTGAAACTTGTATTTTACCTCTTGACTTTCAAAATCGTTTGGATGGCAGCTTTGATGCCGTCTTGGAAACTGGACTTAATTAGCAAGGAACCAGCCCTCTCCGTGGGAGCTCTCGGACAGGCACTTTGGGTCCCTGCTTCCCCAAGCTCCCTCCTAGGGATGGGATTTGAATAGTTGTGGCCTGTGGGGCTCCTAAAAGTGCTTCCAGTCCATATGCGGCTACAAGTGATAATCCCAACACGTTTTGCAGGAAGAAAAATTGTGCTGGGAACAGCAAGTCAAGCATTTGCTGAGTTTTAGTAGGAGGTGTGAAAAATCTGTAACTCTCCTCAGTGTGATTCCTGTCGGTCTCACTGCTAGCCACAGTGTGTGAAGGGAAGCAGAGGCAGCGCCAAGCTCACATCCGTCTTTCCATGGCTCCATTAATCTCTCCTATTCCTGAAAACCAACTTATCTTGCAATTGGTTTAAAAACCTCCCAGGGCTGCAAATAGGACTGCTGCTAGTGCTGAATGGCCTCTGTACTAATTAGAAAAAGATGTCCCTCCTGGGCAGGAGAATTACAGAAAGATGCCCCCTCCAGGCAGGCCAATTAGTGCAGGGTGCTTTCTTCTAGACTGATTTGGGCCTGTGCTGGCCACTGGAGTACAGGCTGGATTTCAGGCCCCCTCGAGCTTCCCCAGCTGGACCCCACGATGCCCATTGGCCTGTGGCTCACAAAATTGGCACTAACTAATCTCCCTAACTGGAACACACTTCTAACCCCGTCTCCTTGCTGATTCTGCATTCTTAACCCTCTGCACTTAACCAACACTGAACACTCAAAATCAGAGGTATTGACAAAGATCAAAATGGAACCAATGAATGAACATAATAGCACTCATTGTAGTTGCACCGTCCTGTTTTGCAAGGTAGTGACTGTGATATTGGGAACAATTTTCTGTTTTGTTTTCCTTCACCGTGAGTTTGAGATCTTTTTTGATTTTCAGAAGCCATTTCATCAAATCTTTTTTTCTTGGCCTTTAAATATGCCTGCTGTCTTAAGACCTCATCCATCAATAATAATAGTAATAATAGTAATGATAACAGAAAATGATTGAGCAGTTACCATATGCCAGGTGCAGGTGCTGTGCTATGTGCTCTCTATGGATTAACTCATTTTAAGTATCACAGAAGCCAAATGAGGCTGGTATTATGATTATTCCTGTTTTAAGATGTGCAAACTGAGCCAAGAAAAGTGAAGTAATTTGCCAACAGCACACAGCTAGTGAGCAGTGGAGCCACGATTTGAGCCTGAGCAGTCTGGCTATAGAGCTCACACTCATAACCTCTATGGTATATTGTCTCCATCTATCCACTAATCAGTACTTTCCACCTCTGTATCCATCACTCTATTCAATCACCTGTTCTATACGTGTTTATTAATACCTATACACCAGGCTCATGCTAGGTCCTGGGGATGCAACCATGAGCAAGATACAAACTCTAAAATAGAGACAGTTTTAGACAGGTGGGTTGGACAAACAAGTGTAAAGACAATAGGCTTTATATGCTTTCATAGTAGACATGTCTTGGATGTCTACCTAGCCAATAACATCATATCCCAGGAACTACCCTTTCCCATTGTGCCTATAAAAGGACAGGCCTAGGTGCCCTATTTATAGCACAAAACTACCTTCTAGCCACAGATGACTGAACTAGAGTGGATACAAGACATACGTTCTACCAACGTAATGGATATAAACCACCAATTAGCTCTTAAAGGGAATTTGAACTAAAGGACACTGTAGAGGTAAGTCCTTAAGAGAAAGGCTGAAGTTGGCACTTTGGCAAACACACAAGTTGGGGAATTGCATAAGCAAAGGCTCTGACATGGGACTGACCATGATAGTTTATGGACCATGAAGGACCTGCTTGGCTGCCAGGGATATGGCCTCTGGGCTAAGATAATGAGAGATAGGTGGTTAGATATAGCCCAAAATATAACCACTAATTCCCATGAGCCACAAAGGAACATCATTCTTATTACCATGTCTAACTGATGACTATGGGAAAAGGTGCTGAGAAGGGAGGGCTTTGGGGGCCAAATGCAGAGGTCTGCACATCACGCAGGAGGCGGGTGGCTTTCAAACATTTCTTTCTGCAAACTACAGGTCACAGGGAACCCCAATCCACAAAGCAGATAAAATGATCATTGTTCTGGTATAAGCTAGGATCAAAGCCATGGAACCCTCCTTCCCCTTCCCTATAAGGTAGTGGTGTCCCTGGAGTTGTGTTACATAGAGCTTTTGCTTTGGGAGTTCACGATCTGAAGAGCATAGGTTAAGAGGAAGGCTTTCACCAGAGACTGGCAAGGTCAGGGCTCCTGGGGGCCCAGACTGGGAGCAGAGTAACTTCCAGTGCTTCAGTGGCTGAGAGGTGAGGGGATGAAGGCTTGATCTGGCAGAGGAAAGGGCAGGGAAAGGACAGAGCTGCCGGTTACTTTGAAAGACAGGCTGGCAGCCAAATGTGTTATCTGCATCCAGTTGCTCTCAGAGGTTTGTAGGAACTTCTGGTCTTTATCACTCAGTTGGATGGCCTTCTTAGCATCTGGATGGTGTAGTTTGGCTTTAATCTTTATTTAGCATGATTTGAGTTATGCAGTCTGAAATAATGGACTCTATGGCCATTTTTAACCTCAGCTTGATTCACGGAGTTTCCACGCTGGAAAGAGATGTCTAATGCTTATTGAAATATTGAACTGAATTAAAGTAATTAAAAAGAATAATTGGTTACATCAGAATTATCATAGAATAAGACCAGAGCATTGCTAGAGAGTGGCATAGAAGCCCCAGTCTTCTTTTTTTTTTCATTTTAAAATTTTTACTTTGTACAGGAAATCCCCAATATATATATGCAAAATATATGAAGATTCCTTTCCCATTCTTTGTACCCTGTGAGGGTCTGCAGTTTTTATGTTTTTTTTTTTGTTTGTTTTTTAGATTCCGTATATATGTGTTAGCACACGGTATTTGTTTTTCTCTTTTTGACTTATTTCACTCTGTATGACAGACTCTAGGTCCATCCACCTCACTACAAATAACTCAATTTTGTTTCTTTTTATGGCTGAGTAATATTCCATTGTATATATGTGCCACATCTTCTTTATCCATCCACCTGTTGATGGACACTTAGGTTGCTTCGATGACCTGGCTATTGTAAATAGTGCTGCATTGAACATTGTGGTACATGACTCTTTTGAATTATGGTTTTCTCAGGGTATATACCCAGTAGTGGGATTGCTGGGTCATATGGTAATTCTATTTTTAGTTTTTTAAGGAAGCTCCATACTGTTCTTCATAGTGGTTGTATCAGTTTACATTCCCACCAACAATGCAAGAGTGTTCCCTTTTCTCCACACCCTCTTCAGCATTTATTGTTTGTAGAGTTTTTGATGGAAGCCCCCATTCTTCTATTGAAGAAGTCTTTAGGCATAAAGACCCATTTTTTTGGGTCTTTATGAATGGGTAAAAAAATTCAACTATATTTCTTCCACCTCATATCTGGCAACATAAGTAGACCATGGTTGGAGTTAGACAGACATGAATTCCATGAATTCTAGAATTCTAGCTTACTATGGTTGATAGTTGGAAATGCTAAATAAATTTCCCTCAGTGTCAGTTTCTAAAATAAAGCATATAAAACCCACCTTCTAGGATGGTTCTGAAGATCAAAGGCACTATGGTGGGGTAAGCACTGACGTCAGTGCCTGGCATACAGTAGGCACGGACTTATCTTCAATTAAAGAAATGAATTCATGTAATTTCACCTCTTACCTCAGTTTTCTCGTCTGAATAATGCATAATAACTGTATGTGTTTGATAGGTTTTTGAAAGACCAAAAGAGATAACAGATGCATGAGCCCTAAATTCTCATAATATTGATAATATTAAATAGAATGAATGGTTTGGAATGAACAACCTAGAGAGTAAGAAAAGGGGCAAGACCAAAATCTGAGTAGTTAAGAGGAGCATGTTCTACCTCTTTGTAGATTAAGAAACAACAGCAAAGACAAATTTATGGCACAGTCATTGCCTAGGGGACCCTGGCAGTTATAGCAAAGAGCCCGGTCATCTGTGGGTTTGGGGTCACAGTTTCATCCTCCTGACAGACAAGCTTCCGGGGAAACCGGAGCTCTGGTGTGGATCCATCCAGGTGCTGGGGTGGTTGAATCAGTAGAAACGATCCTCCAGCGTGTAGCTGACTCAGAATTGTCTCCCTGTCTGTGTCGGTTTGTCTATTGGGACAGCAAAGACTTAGTCTGTATAATTTGTTCTCTACCATAAATTATTTAATTACCATAAATTATTTTAGTGCTGCCTATCAAAGCAAGGCCAAGAGTCCAATGTCTCATCTTAATGTTTCTCCCTTTCCTTAATTAATCTGTTAATTATTTTATCTGTGTTCATTTACTTATTTTGGTTGGTGTGGTATGGTTAGAGTTTGACTTTTTCTTAAGTATGTGAAATGATCTATAATAAAAGATGCATAAAAGAAGTGTCTCAGCTTGGGCTACTATGACAAAAAACCATAGACTGGGTGGCTTATAAACAACAAAAATTCATTTCTCACAGTTCTGGAGTTTGGAAAGTCCAAGACGAAGGCAGGGGTAGTTTCAGTGTCTGGTGAGAGCACACTTTCTGGTTCATAAATGGTCATCTTCTCACTTTGTCCTTACATGGAGGAAGGGGCAAGGGAGCTCTCTGAGATCTCTTTTGTAAGGGCACTAATGCCATTCAGGGGGACTTCACCCTCATGACCTAATCACCTCCCAAAGGCCTCACCTCCAAATACCATCACGCTGGGTGTTAGAACTTAACACATGAATACATATGAATTTGTAGGGGGCGGGGAACACAAAGATTCAGTCTACAGCAGGAAGAGACCATTGAAATAAAGGCAAAAAAAGTACTGGTGGACATGGAGATATGCAATGAATGGTACTAAATATTTTAAACTATCTGCAAGTAACAAGGTCATAAAATGTCATGCCAGTACTACTATTTATAAATACCTACAATTAACCATTTTGGTTACTGTGTCATCATATCATTTTTCATACCTTACCTAATACCATTTTTTATTTTAGAGAATATTTTTGGCTTTAACACCACAGAGTTTACAGCTGCTTCAAGCAGTTAGCTGTACCAGGTTATGAATTCAAATAAAGAAGAGGACCAGATAAGACAGGATAAGGAAAAGAAAAACCACAGAGCAGGAGTACCTTATTATTAATGATATGGTTTTGATTGAGTTATTGAAATAACAGGTTGGCTGGAGTGAAATTGTCCACAATTGTATTCAACAAATTCTAGAAATCAGAACATAATGAAGGTCCAGCAGCTTCAGTCTTGTCAAGCACTGACCAGGTGCCAGCTACGGTGATAAAGGATGTTATCTTGTTTGGTCCCTAGAGTGGTGCTGGATAAGGTAGTCACTGTCCATATGTGACTATTTAAATTTTAATTTTAATTAACTAACATTAAATAACATTTAAATTTCGGTTCCTCACTTATGTTAGCCATATTAGGGACCTACTGCAAGAGCGTACTGGGTGCTATATATAGATCATAGCACATGTGGGAAATATCAGGATTTTAATGCAGCTCTGTCACTTATTAGCTATGTGACCTTGACTTACTCAAGTTTTACCCTCTGAGCCTCAGTTTCCTCATCTGTAAAGTGGGACTAACTATGTAGTACAATTGCTATGAGGATCATAAATTACAAATTCATAGTTTACCTAGCAGACTGTCTGCTGCATAGCAGAGGATGATGGGAGTGGTGTGATGATGATGATGATGGGAGAGGAGAAGGATGAGGGGATTCAAATTCATCCTCAAAATGCTTCTGGTGTGACTGTAAAGTATCTTGGTCACTCCCGTGACATAACTGTACGGCCATGGTAGGAAGCCTCCCCTTTTAGCGCATTTCCACCATCTCCAAAACACAGAGCATCCCGCCAGGACACAGATCTCTTCAACGACTCCATGCACTTAGCCTATTGCCCCACTTGCTCCTAAAAAACTTGTCAGATTTGAATGTACCACAGCCCGTAAGTTAAAAATTATAATTGCAATCAAATCTAATATCAGCTTACCCTTGAGAGGGCAGCCTTCAGTGAAACCAGTCTCTAGCTGCAGTTTCAAGAACCAGTGATCAGATACTGGCAATACTTTTGGGAAAATAGCAGAGTTGCACCCCCCAAGACTACCTCTGATTGTACACTTTCTCTTTTTCTGACCTCTTACCAACAAGACATTGCTTAAAATCCCCCTTGCTGTTAGAAGGCCAAAGAAACCACTCCTTTTGAGACTAACACACCTGCAATTGTTCTGTTTTCTTCTGTCACACCAGCCATTTTGCAACATCTGGATAAGTAGCTACAACACAGCATCTTTTCCTGTCTCAGGTCTCAGCCTCCCCCTGACCATAGGGTCAAGTGTTTTGCTTAATTCCACGGCCTCCTCTGCTGCCTCTTCAATCAGTGCTGTCATTTCCCCAGTTGGAGGGTCAATGACTAGTCCGGACGATAGGTCTGCTATAAGCGAGTCTTTGCCTGGTTTATAGATTACTCATAAATCATATCCTTACAACAGCAATAACATTCCCTGTAATCTAGCAGGTGCGTTGCCTAGTGGTTTGTGATCTGTCTGGACAGTCAGGCTTCTGCCCAATGCATGTTAGTGGAACTCTCATCGTGCATGTATCACTGCCAATATTTTTTTTCTTGCTTGCTCAAGCAGACTTTTTTCCCAGCCGAAGCCAGCATTAGAGATGTGCAAGTGACTACTGAACAGTCCAATTGCTTGCTGAGAATCTCACTATGGGCTCTCAGTGTTCTTGTACATCACTGGACAGTTATTTTGGTAATGCCAAATTAGAATTTGAAACAGAAGAGGAAAGGAATGCACATTTGCTAAGTGCCCGCACTGTGCCAAGCACTGTGCTCGTTACCTCACCCGTGATGTTTTATTGACTCCTCCCAGCAAACTCATGAGTTGGGTACTACTTTTAATCTCATACAATGAGGAAAGTGAGGCTATAAGAAGTTTAATACCAATACCAGTTAGTAGTTATCATGCTCTGATGCCAGTTATATAAGACATTATCTCATTTAGTCCCTAGACTAGCTGCCTCATCCAAGAAGGTAACAACTAGTCACATGAGGCTATTGAAATTCAAACGAATTCAAATAAAATAAAATTTTAAGTTCAATTCCTCAGTCATACTAGCCACATTTCAAGTGCTCAATTGCTACATGTGGCCAAGGGCTACTGCCTTGACTCTGCAGGTGTAGAACATTACCATCATTGCCCAAAGTTCTCTTGATCAGTGCTGCCCTACAGCAATGCTATAGGTGGGGCCAGATACTATGATACACATACTACAGATGGGAAAATGGAGGCTTTGATTGATTTTGTGACTTGCTGAATAAAAGTAAACAGAGCTTGTGCATTAGGTCCAGGCCTGAATCCAGTTCCAGGAGCCTTGCTCTTAACCACAGCTCTGAGCTGTATACTCAGTGGCATACCTAAGGACACACCACTGATACATGATGGTGGGGACTCCTGGGCACAGGGTGCCTTGAGAATTCAGGGATAGCCATTGTAGCCTCACAGCAGACCCTTTCCAATAAGTCTTATCTCTGGTGCTAGGCATGCAATCCTCATCTCTGGCATTTCCTTGATCTGGTTTCACTCCTGAGGTTATCAGATGCCCTGGGATGTTCACCTCCACCAGTTATGTGTACGTGCCTCTTTCAAGGCCTCTTGCCTCTGCGGGAGCCCATCTCCCAATCCCACAGTGTCATCTCTGTCCTCATTGGGTTGTGCTTGTCTTCCCCATCTGCCACCATCTCTCATCCTGGCTAGAGACTCCCACAAAGTCTTTATCATTCCCTGAATGACCCTGGAGGCTGACTCAATCCCAAATAGTAGTCTGAGTCTGTGACTCTGGCTTGCCCTGGGGAGCACAAAGAATACAGAGCAGAATGGGTTCCATCTGCTGTCGTGCAAGCTCTTTTGCTGGCTCAAGACGCAAGACTTCCTCTGGGGCCAGAAGAGGGGTGTGGCAAGTGGCCAGGTTACCTCTGTTCACTCCAGCCTTAGGCTCCTGCTCTTTTTCTCAGGAACCGTTGCACTGAGCCAGAACCTCTGCTTCCTCCAAGAGCTTAGTGCTCACCATGATACAAGACTTTCTCTGAGATCTTTTACCATTGCAGAGCCATACAGTTTGTTGAGTGGCCTGACATATCAAGGGTCTGTCCTAGGCAGCTTGAGAAAAATAACACTTCTTGAGCCCTTACTATGTGTCCAGGACTCTGATTCACATGCATGATTTCATTGACTCTTCACAAAATCCTTAAGCGACTTCTTTATTACTCCCATTTTACAGACTAGAAAATCAAGACACAGAGAATTAATTTGTTCGAGGTCACACAGCTATTTGGGAATTAATTGGGATTAATACTTTGAATCCCTATGCTGTATTTCCTCTTCATTTACTCTAATTCTGTTAATAAGAAATTATTGTTCATGATTGACCAATGAGATGAACAAGCCTTAGAGAATAAAGATCTTTGTCTAGGATGTAGGTAAAAAGTGACCAAGCTGGAGATGACAGTAACAACATTAGTATATACTTTAGCTATTTTTTATTTATTTATTTATTTGTTTGTTTGTTTGTTTATTTATTTATTTTTAAAGTATATTTTAAAAATTTATTTATTTATGGCTGCATTGGGTCTTCATTGCTGTGCGTGGGCTTTCTCTAGCTGCAGGGAATGGAGGCTACTCTTTCTTGAGGTGCACAGGCTTCTCATTGCGGTGGTTTCTCTTGTCAGGCTCCAGGTGCACAGGCTCAGTAGTTGTGGCACATGGGCTTAGTTGCTCCGCAGCATGTGGGATCGGATCTTCCCGGACCAGGGATCAAACTCGTGTGCCCTGCATTAGCAGGTGGACTCTTAACTACTGTGCCACTTCAGCTATTTTTTTTTTTTGCGGTACGCGGGCCTCTCACTGCTGTGGCCTCTCCTGTTGCGGAGCACAGGCTCCGGACATGCAGGCTCAGGGGCCATGGCTCACAGGCCCAGCCGCTCCACGGCATGTGGGATCTTCCCGGACCGGGGCACGAACCCATGTTCCCTGCATCGGCAGGCGGACTCTCAACCACTGCGTCACCAGGGAAGCCCTCAGCTATTTTTAAAAGTCAAATTTTAAACAATTCAGCTTGAATGTAAAGAGCTAAGAATAAAGTAAGAAGACTGCTTTGTGAAATATAAATCACTCTACAAATTTAAGGTACCCTTTTTTTGTCACAACCTCATCATTAATTGTGTTAAGTATTACTTCTTGGTCATGTTCTTTAAGTTAGACCCACCAATGTCTTTTACTCTCATAACTGTTCAAAGCCCAATAAAAGAAAAGAAGTCCAACAGTAAGGATTCACTTAGGCTGCATTAATAGCACAAACAATATGACTTAACCTCAGCAGAAGTTTATTTCTCTCTTGTGTAAGAGAAGCTTAGAAGAGAGAAGCCCAGGGCTGAGATAGGGACCTTCTCTGTGGCTGTCATTTTCATGGGCCAAGATGGCTGCTAGGATTAGGGCTATGATGTCCACAATGAAGACAGCTGGATGGAGAATGCAGAGAAAAAGCATGGATATCTTTCCCATTAAGAAGACTTTATTTGTATTTATATCCATTATACTATTAGGAGCCTAGAAAATGGAGTATTTAGGTTATGCAAGAATGTGTCCAGCTAAAAGCCAATATTCTGTTTCTAAGGAGGAACAGCAGTCTACACATCTGCTAATATACAAGGTAGTTTAGGCCATCGCCCCTTTTCTGGCTCACCTCCCAATAGGAAGCCCTTCAATGGCCTTCCTAGCTCTAACTCTGTGGATCCCAGAAGCAACCCAAATCATTATTTTCCCTTTTTCTTGTTCAACAGCTCATCCAGGCCCATTGCAGGACCACCTTCCTCTAAGAATAATCTTGGGAAGGAAATCACAATTCTTCTCCTTGTACTTCCTATTCTATAAGGTATCCCCAATCTTTAGTTTAACAGCGCATTTGTTTGGAGGCAGGCCTCGTCTCTCCCATTTCTTTCCCATTTTTTGCTTCTTGTGTCTAGATGACCACCATTAGATTTGAGGTTGGCAAGATTTTAGTCTGAGTTAGATGTTAACACGCCAGTACCTCCGTCTTAAGCCATTATCACCGAATAAGTTGGAGCAGCAGCATTGCTGAGTAGAGATCCTTGAGAAAGTGCCTTAATTATGTTCAGTTAAAATATCAACTGATGGAGTATCTTGCCTTTCCTTACCTTTCATATAAGGGAGTTGAGAGTTCAATTAAATAATCTATCAAGTCACTGTCAGTCATAAGCCTCTTCAAAGAATATTTCTACAAACAAATGCACCCTCTTTCCCCACAAAATATGCTCATTCTTCAATATCCCCAGTTTCAAATAGCTACACCACTGCCCTAGCTAACTGCTTGGTTCAGAACAGGAGAGTCATTTAGAGTCTGCCCTTTCCTCCCCACCACTCCTCCCTTGGCTGCCAGTTAGCAAAGCCTCTCACTTCTGTCACCGTCTTCTCACCACCAAGGGCTCATCGCTTTTATCCACATCAATATCATAATTTCTGGTATTCTCTGATCCCTTTGCTATAAAAGAAACACCTTTTAAATTATAGGCCTATTAATAATAGTGACAGCAATAGCAAAAATAATCACAACCACTTATTTTTTTTTCCATTGGGTGCAAGGGCTTTATACTTATTATCTTCAATTCTCATAACAACCTTATTGTTTTACCCATTTAACAGATGTGAAAACTAAGGCTAATCAACAGCTCCAATGTCACCATACTAGTAAGTAGTGGAGGAAGGATTTGAATTCCATTCTCCTCAGCTTCAGATTCTGTTCTGGTTTAAAATTCTTCTTGTCCTACCACTTGTCCCTCTCCTATTGCCTTCAAGATGGAATTTCAATATTCTCAACCTGGTGTACATAGGCTGTGATGATCCAGCTAACTACTACTTTCCAGCTTCATCTTCTGCCATGGCCATTCATTAAGAAGTGCTTTCAACTTCAAGATAATTCCTTTCCCTTTTGTGTCTCTTGTTTTTATAAATGCTGTTCTTTACCTGCAAAGGTCTTCCTCCATGGATCACACTACTTTGGATCCAAATATTCTATTCAAATGTCACCTCTCCTTCAAAGCCTGTCTGTCCTTCTGAGTCTGTTACTTCCACTTCCCCCTGAGCTAGCCATGATCATAGCCTTTATTATTCTAACTTCACTGTATCCCCTTTCCTTCTTAAAGCAGAAATTCCTTTTTCTTTTTCCTCTATTTCTCTTGCATCTAGCAAAAATGTACTGAGAACATTTTGTGCTCAATAATTGATGATGGAGATCATGATGATTTTCATGATGATGGTGGTGAAGAAAAGCTGATGGTAATATAGCCAAAAGGGAGAAGTTTTCCCCAGGACTCAGTCTGGTCTTTCTTTAAGCTCTTCTTAAATCACCCTATCCAAGCCCATGGATTTTCATACTTACTTTTATATTGATGACTCCAAAATTTTTGTCTCTAGGCTTAACTTCTCCCTTGAGCTCCAGATGAATGTATCCAACTGTTTCCTTAATGCCTTCAAGTGTAAGTCTAATAGGCATCTGGGCCTTAACATAGCCAGAACAGAACTCTGGAGTATTTTCTTCCCAAACTGTTACTCTTCCAGTCCTTTCCATCGCATTTAATAGTCCCATCTTTGACTCAGTTGCTTTGCCAACAACTGAAACGATAACCACTATGCCTCTCATGCCCTACATCCAATTCATTAGTTAATCCTCTTGGCTTTAGTGTCTCCCAAAATCATAAGAAACCATGCTGTATCCTACCATTTCTCTCCTTGATCACTACTACTATTCAGGTGTAAGTCAAAGTCATCTTTCAATAACAGGGTCCCAAATTATCTCCCTGTTTCCATTCTTGTCCCTCTACCATTCATTCTCCACACAGCAGCCAGAGTGAACTTTTGTAACAGAATCATATCATGTCATTACCCTTGTTTACAATCCCCCAAAGGCATCCCATCACATTTGAAATTAAAATGTGCTATGTTCCCTGCTGGGATCTACGGGATCCTGCTGCCTACTTCCCTGACCTGATCTCCACTGTCTCCTTCCATCAGGATCTGGCCACACTGACTTTCTTTCTGTCCCTTGAACCAGATGAGCCTGTTTCCGCCTTAGCCAAGTGCACTTGCTATGTCTTGGCCTAGATTACACCTGTCCCCAGATCTTTGCATAACCAGCTCTGCCTCCCTATTCTCTGCTTAGATATCCCCTCCTTGGAGTGGTCTCCTCTGAGCACCGCCTAAAATAGTCCCAACTCCACCACTCCTCTTTTCCTCATTACCTTTCTTCATATGCTGCTTAGCACTGAGCACTATCTGATATGAATTCTATTCACTAATTTACTTACTTATTTACTTTAACATTTTTGTTGTCTCTTCCCCCAACTAAAACGTAAGTTCCTTGAGAAAAGGGACTCTCTCCCTATCTTTCCTTCTCTCTCTCTATCTCTCTATCTATATATCTATTTATATTTGTAAAGAGATTTAGATTTAAATTTTAGATATGTACACACATGCATGTAAAGTCTCCCTGAACCTCTTTATGATATTAGACCAACAACTCCCATAGACTGGAGTACAAGAAGTAAAGTCTTGTTCATTCTTTACTTGCCTTAAAAACACCTCTTCACAAACGATTATATATAGAATGGATAAACAACAACTTCCTGCTGTATAGTACAGTGAACTATAGTCAATATCCTGTAATAAACCATAATGGGAAAGAATATGAAAGAAATCTATATCTGTATCTATATCTATATATCTGAATCACTTTGCTGGGCAGCAGAAACTAACAAAACATTGTAAATCAACTATACTTCAATAAAATAAATTTTTAGGGCTTCCCTGGTGGCGCAGTTGTTGAGAGTCCGCCTGCCGATGCAGGAAACACGGGTTCGTGCCCCGGTCCAGGAAGATCCCACATGCCGCGGAGCGGCTGGGCGCGTGAGCCATGGCCACTGAGCCTGCGCGTCCGGAGCCTGTGCTCCACAACAGGAGAGGCCACAACAGTGAGAGGTCCGCGTACCACAAAATAAATAAATATATAAATAAATAAAAAATTTTAAAAACCTCTTCAGAAAATCTATTGCATTTCAACTATTATTCTCCAAAATAATAAGAGGTCTGAAAAGCTAGTATTATGACACATGCAACAAACTGGATGAAAAAAAAACATTCTAAGTAAAAAAAAAAAAGTAAGTATTATATGATTTCGTTGACATGAAATTTAAAAATGGACAAAATTGATCCATGGTGATAGAAATTAGAATAGTGGTTACCTTTGGGTGCATTGACTGGGAGAGGACTGGGAAATCCTTTAGGATAGTGGAAATGTTCTGATCTAGACAGTAGTTATATGGGTATATACATGTATAAAAATTTTGTCAACCTATACACTTAAGATTTTGACATTTTCTCTTTTTTTTTTTATAACACTGCTGCAAAGGCAGCATTTTAAAATAATTAATTAATTAATTTTATATTTATTTTTGGCTGTGTTGGGTCTTCGTTTCTGTGCGAGGGCTTTCTCTAGTTGCGGCAAGCAGGGGCCACTCTTCATCGCGGTGCGCGGGCCTCTCACTATCGCGGCCTCTCTTGTTGCGGAGCACTGGCTCCAGACGCGCAGGCTCAGTAGTTGTGGCTCACGTGCCCAGTTGCTCCGCAGCATGTGGGATCTTCCCGGACCAGGGCTCGAACCCGTGTCCCCTGCTTTGGCAGGCGGATCCTCAACCACCTCGCCACCAGGTAAGCCCTTGACATTTTCTCATTGCATATTATCCCTCAAGCAATCAATTAAGACCAGTAGTAGTAGCCACTTAGTCACAAGGAACTCAGAGCCTGAAGGAATTTGGTTGAAAGTTTTTGGTAAGATTTTTTTTTTAGGATTCAATGCAGTCTTAACTTTAGGAAAAAAATCTCGTGAACATATAAGGAGATGATGGTTCCAGCACATCAAGCTGTACCCTTCCTGTTAAAAGGAAAAATCTCCTTAAGCCTTTACATTTACTTGCTCCGTTCCCCATAGCTCCCAAGTACAATAGTGAATGTAAGCTACAATAAAAAGGTCATTTTCTTCTTTCAGCAACAGTAACACAAGTGGCTACATTTCCTGATTCTGGATTAAGTTCAAGATTTCAAATACAACTGGACTCGTTTCTGATTAGAAAG
Source organism: Lipotes vexillifer (assembly GCF_000442215.2). Classification (NCBI taxonomy): domain Eukaryota; kingdom Metazoa; phylum Chordata; class Mammalia; order Artiodactyla; family Lipotidae; genus Lipotes; species Lipotes vexillifer. The sequence goes on from NW_006781006.1 coordinate 1,089,950, forward strand.
TTTGATATTTATCATAGACTTCCCTGTCTTCCATAACCAGTAGGAGAGAGATTGCAAAAAGGTAAACTGAAAGGGACCATTCTTTTATTCAACAATTAACCCCATCTGGGTAAATAATACGGCGTGGGGCACTTGAGCCATTGCTGTTAGGCTCTGAGTTCAGAACTCAACACGGCTTCAAAGCGGTGTCGATGAAACGATGACAAGATGCTACAGAAATGGCTTTTTATGTGGAATATAATGCGTGTCTAGTGTTACATAGTACAGTAACGAGGAGAAGAGGGCTGTAAAGACAGAGGATAGAGTGTCTGGAAGTACTTACCTGAGGGAAACACAATCTTGGTTTAGTTGAGGCCCTTAGGCCTAGAAACACAGTATATGGTCTAGAAACTTGAATATTCGAAAACAATTTCATCAAGGGTTGTAAGGTTTCCATCACAGGCAAATAAAAACAAAATTCCCTGGCAGTCACCAAGGCAGCCAAGAGCTGAGATGCTTCTGAAAACCTGAGCTTCATTCCCTCTTTTATCAGATAATTTCATTATACAAAGGGGCATATGTCTCTTAAAAGTATCAAACAGCACATTAGAACCGTGAAAGCCTGTCAGTCAACAAATCCTTTTGATAAAGATCGATCGCTCCCTGAATAAGGGGAAAACATAGTCCGGGTCAATCTGTCAGCAAACGCATTCAAAAATCTATACTCTGAATTGAGACAAGGAACACTAATAAACTGAGATTACTTTCCAAGAAAATATTTGGGTATCCCTACAAGCCCAGGCCTCACACCTGACTGCATTTGGCATCCCCGGGAAGAATAGGCCGAGTGATCCACAGAGGTGTGCAGGCATCTTTGGTTACTTCTGAGGCAGCCCTCTCCCGATTTCCACCCACCTGTATCACTTTTAGTAAATGGCACAGGGGTGGAAATTAGTGGGGGAACCTGCTCGAGACTCCAGCAGCTCCAATTTCTCAAGTGGCTTTTCTATTGTAATATGGGTATTCTGAGGCTCACATGAGAAACCCAGGGTCTGGGATCCACTTCAACAGTAAACGGTTAGCACAGACCTTCTGGAACAAAAAGCGCTTGTGCATCTAATCTCTGTCCGTTGCAGACATCTCAGGGGAGACCCATGAGGAAAACAAAACAAGAAGAAAATAGATATGGATCATCTTTATGACCTAAGAAAAACAACTACCCTTGTTGGTTAATTGAGCTCTGCCTCCCAGGAGCACAAAGGGATGGAGTTAACACCTACTCAGTTCCTACTGTGCGTGCTTTGCAGTTTGCTACCATTATCTCTTTGAATTGGCACTGAAAGGCAGATATCATTATGCCCATGTTACAGAGCTCATAGGAGGCATAGGTGGCCAGTGTTTCACCCAAGGCATTTAACTAATGTCAACAGTGGAATTTGGACCCACTGTGTCCTGTGTATCAGGCCTGTCTACCAGAGTGACTGTCCACCTCTGGCTTCCCCCTCGAATTGGTCCAGGGCCACCCACTCACCAACTCCACTGCCCCCTTCTCAGTGGTTTGGCTGACTCCTGGGCAGCAGAGGACCCTCTGGGTTTTTTTCCACGTAGTAAAGAGACTAGCTCAAGGTCAGCCACGTAAGGAAGGACTGGATGAAGTGGAGGACAATCTGATCTACACAGTTGGAAAAACCATAGACCAAAGCCCAGATACACAGTTCAGAAACAGATGAGCAGAAATTCCTTTGTCTGGGTATTCACAGGGTCTATAATTTGGATGGATGGTCTGAAGCCAGGGATGAAGAGAAGGGTAGAAGACAGAGACTCTGTGCTAGGGTCAAATAGACCATGCCAGTTTGCTTACCCAATCTCTACTTATCTTTACTGTAAGGAAAAGAGATGACTTAGATTTTTGAAGGACTGGATTCAAATAAGAGCTTTGCATCAAATGTAACTGTGGGACTTGGGACAAGGTAATTTACCCCACTGAGTACCAGTTTCCTCATCTGTATATTCAGGCTAATGGCACCACCTGATGGAAGAAAAGTTAAGATTAAGAGGAATAATGCACAGGAAACACCTAGCCCAGTGCCTGGAATACAGTAAGCCTTCAGAAATCTTAGGCTTCTCCATTTCTTCTTCTAACCTCTTTAGGAAGAGCCAATTCCACAGTGACATTGGCCCTATGACCTAGTATGAGAAAATAAGTAACGAGTGATTGGGCTGATGAATTCAGACTGAAGATGTGCTGCAGCCCACAATGGAAGCATCATTTCTTGGGGGCATATTTGGGGCAACCAAGACTGATCATTTTGCTTCCCTGCCACACTTTGTGCAACAGCAGAGAGAAGTGCTCTGAGATTCATCTTGGGCAAGCGTCTGACATGGTACCTGTCTGGGCCCCAACCTTAAACACAGCATCCACACCCCATCAACTGTTGTCATCCTATCCTGAATGACAACCACTGTCCCCACTCTGTGCCCCAGCAGTCCTCATTCTAGTGTTCCAAGCCATCATCCCTTGGTTACAGCCTGAATTCCCATTTGGCTTTTCAGTGGCATGGCCTGAGCTCATGAGCCTAAGAATAAAGAATGAAGGGGCAGGGTGGGGAGTGTACACATGAAAGTGAAGGAGAAAACCTCATATTTAAATGAGAAATGAGTACATTTTACCTCTTCTCTTTATTTTCCCTTAATAGTTTTGATGGAATGTGATTGAACTTGGAGTTCTGGTCTATCTGCCTCCTTATGTGGCCTTGGGAAGTCACACAGATTTCTGTTTCCTATTAGTAAAATATGGACATATCAGATACTATCTCTGAGGTTCCTTCTATTCAAGCATTCCATGAGCCTGTTATTCTGTTTCAGCTTTATCATCCATCCTTTAAGAGGATGAGGGAGGCAAATTTAAAGGTTAGGAGGCTGGGCGGTTAAGGTTAAGAGGTGGCACTAGACTTGGAGTCCTGGGTTCAAGACGAAGGTCTGTCACTAACTTGACATGCTCTTAAGTGAGATGCTTCCCCCTTTTGAGCCACTCTCTCTCCATCTATAAAAGGAGAATTGTTACTAGAATTGTTAAGGATTCTTCAAACGCTAACACTCCACAGTGGACTTAATGAACCAATAAATTCTAGGGCGTAACTCATGTTTCAGACCCTGTGCCAGATGTGGAAAACTTTTGGGCAAAGAACTAAAAACTCTAACAGGCATAAGTTTCCTGAAGCTCCCTATATTCCCAGTAGACAACAGAGGGCACTCTTGGCATGTGTGCATCTAAAGGGTCCCCAGAGACCCTGGTGTGAGCTATCATGGCATATTATTTTTCTGAAGCTTAAGTTTTTATGGTATGTTACTATAAAGGTTCTATCTGTCCCACCGGCCTGCCTCTTGCTTGCTGAACCATATTTAATCTACACTTGGCCCTGGGTTCTCCTTACATAAATGTACTAAATTCTGATATTTATCAGGAATTAATCTGGGGTCTAGTTCTTCTGTATGTAAATTCTTATGCAAATACTACACAGATCTGATCTCTCTTCTCCCTCTGCCCTAAGCATATTTTCACTCACTCTCATACTTTTACCAGGTTCCACATTATTTTATCAAATTAAAAAGAGAAATTTTAAATCCACAAAAATGGTATGAAATTCCAAAGTTTGTGTTGTCACAGTTTTTCCCAATGTGTTCTTTTGGGGAATAAAATCTGACAATGTGTAAAAGAGTTTCAGGAAGAGACAAGTAAAGCTTTATAGACTCTTCATAAAGTCAAGTGGATTGCTACGTAACTGCCACATGAATCATAATCATCATGACCATATTTTAAAGGAGAATGTTACTACAGGCACATTCTTCCTTTTCAAGAGTTCCGTTCTTAATGAAAGAATGCTCAACATCATTAATCATTAGAGAAATGCAAATCAAAACTACAATGAGATATTATCTCACACCAATCAGAATGGCCATCATCAAAAAATCTAGAAACAATAAATGCTGGAGAGGGTGTGGAGAAAAGGGAACACTCTTGCATTGCTGGTGGGAATGTGAATTGGTACAGCCACTATGGAGAAGAGAATGGACGTTCCTTAAAAAACTAAAAATAGAACTACCGTATGACCCAGCAATCCCACTACTGGGCATATACCCTGAGAAAACCATAATTCAAGAAGAGTCATGTACCACAATGTTCACTGCAGCTCTATTTACAATAGCCAGGACATGGAAGCAACCTAAGTGTCCATCATCGGATGAATGGATAAAGAAGATGTGGCACATATATACAATGGAATATTAGCCATAAAAAGAAACGAAATTGAGTTATTTGTAGTGAGGTGGATGGACCTAGAGTCTGTCATACAGAGTGAAGTAAGTCAGAAAGAGAAAGACAAATACTGTATGCTAACACATATATATGGAATCTAAGAAAAAAACAAAATGTCATGGAGAACCTAGGGGCAAGACGGGAATAAAGACACAGACCTACTAGAGAATGGACTTGAGGATATGGGGAGGGGGAAGGGTAAGCCGTGACAAAGAGACAGAGTGGCATGGACATATATACACTACCAAATGTAAAATAGACAGCTAGTGGGAAGCAGCCGCATAGCACAGGGAGATCAGCTCGGTGCTTTGTGACCACCTAGAGGGGTGGGATAGGAGGGTGGGAGGGAGGGAGACGCAAGAGGGAGGAGATATGGGAACATATGTATATGTATCTGATTCACTTTGTTATAAAGCAGAAACTAACACACCATTGTAAAGCAATTATACTCCAATAAAGATGTTAAAAAAAAAAAGTTCAGTTCTTAACTATGGAGTGTTGTGAAAATTCTCATTGACTGTTAGGTATCAACTGCATTCATCAAGGAAAAATAAATCTCTCTCTATAGATTTATATATAAGACAGTTTAGAAATTTTGGCAGCAACAATATTCAGAAAAGTACAGTCAGTGACCACATTTGAGGTCAGCAGGACATATTTCTTAAAACCAGCTTTGTCCTTAAATGGTACTATCTGCTTAGTCACTGTGGCAAGGTCAACTACATCTAGTCTTAAGTCTGCTAGCCTTAGATGAGTCACTGAAGCCTCAGACTCCTCAGGCCAAACACTGTGGGCTCTACCAGATGTTATCTAAGCCTCTTCCTTTGCGGCTGTCTGTGGATGCCATGAATTGGGAGGCTGCTAGGGTAAGGAGAAGGGTGTGTCTTTGAAGTGGGACAGAGCTGAATGTGAATCCCTGCTTTGCCACTAACAAATGGCCTGAAGAAATTTGCTTGCTTTCTCTAAGCTTGGCTTTTGCATCTTCAAAATGGGGAATAAAAACACCTATCTTTTGAGTTTTTCCTGATAACATAATGAGATAGCCCACAAAGGGCCAAGCACACAGAGAAAATATTTGGTAAACATTAGTTCGCTTCCCTTCCCCATCTAGGCTTGGATGTTCTAGAAGGGCTTATGCAGGCTTCACCTGTGTTTAGTCAAGGATGAGAATAAAAGTATATAGAGAAAAGTAAGTCTGAATTTTAATCTGAGTGTCCAAAACAATGTCCTGGGTTTCTTGAGAGCAGAATCACATGAAGTTGCAAAGGTTTAGTTCAGAATTTTGAACGTTTGTTGAAGCATCTCGGAGACAGATGCGGAAGTTAATTGCTCTGCAAGCAGCTTTTGGTGTCCTGCTACCATCTCAGCCATGGCAACTCAGAGTTACCAGCCTGATCCATTTTGCTTGATTAATCCCTTTGGACTTGAAGGGGAACAGAGATTCGGGGAGTAAAATCTGAGGGTAGATTCTACCAGAGTTTTAGAGCATCCCAACTTGATAGGCAAATAGCCTTAAAGATCGATTCACTTGGTCTCTAAAATAATATTGTGGGCATAAATAAGCAGAAGAAAACCTTTTTTGGGTCGAGCAGGTGAAAGTGCCTGACCTCTGGGGCCATTTGCTTTGATCTAGCGAAGAAGTTAAGAATGTATAGTGGAAAATAACCTACTAAGTTTTGAAATATTTGTCTCTGAAGCACCAGGCATATGCCCCTTCTAAGTACAGATTATATAACATATACGATCATATACACAATGGTGCCTGTAATTGCCTTCAGAGATTCTATTTTCTATTGAATCTTGATTTTTCCCTAGAACACAAATCCACGGTCTCTTACAAGTTAGAATATACTTGACAAACAGAATGTAATATTGCATTTTTGACAAATAATTTCAGCTGTGTTTCTGCTAAAGCGTGTTTCACTTTAAGAAAAAAAAAGTCTTGACAAATACAACATCACTTTTAGCAAAACAGTGTGGCAGATTCAATCAGGGTTACAATGATGTTAAAATACAGCAGCATTCAAAGGAAGTGTGGCTATAGGCCCCAACCAGGTGCCTTAAAATACCAGAGAGAAATTCAGTGATACTTTTTTTTCCTGAGGTTGATATGTTCTTTGTATTTTTTTCTCTGTGATTCTAAGAGGAAATGTGTATAATCATTGGCTCTCCATGTAATGATTATCACATTTTTTATTTCAGAGCAAACACCCCTGGAAACACATTCCTTGTAGTAACCTGAAACCCCCCTTTTGGGCAAAATTCTGATTGATTTCAGCAGAACAAAGGGACAATTGCATCTCATTTGAAACCCAGATTAGGTGCTCTTTATTTCATTCTAAATTGGGAGTGATAATGGTTGGGTGGTCATTACTTCAAGCGGAGAAATAAAACAACACCAATATTGAAGAGTGCTGGTGTACAGTGGCTATTTTCTGGGATGGAACTTGTTAACTAAGAATTGAAAAGTCATCCTCTGGTAGCCTGAACAGGAGCCTGCAGTCTGCAAACACTTATTCCCATCAACGCTACTCCAAGGAGGTGCCGAAATGCAGGGTCCCTCATTCTGATCTTGTGTCTGTCCTGGTATGAATTAACAGAGGGGAACAGGAAATGGATCGACACTGTTCATAAGTGAGGAGGCCAGGCAGGAGGGGAGGTCCTTCTGCTTTCAATCAAGAGAGAGGGTACAATCTGAGGCGTCATCAGTACATCTCAACCATCGGGAAACCCAGGCTTCTGCAGGGAGCTGGGCTTCTTTATGGATGGAATTACACACTTTGTGAGTAAGAATTATTTCTTCTATAGAATACCTGTTAGCTTACAGCAAAAATGTGGGTGGAAGGAAATACATGGGACTGGTGAAGTAAGCAAAGCAAACACTTAAGAGTGTGTTTCTCCACTTGACACTGGACCAGACAGAGAAATCATTATCATCATTATTATCTATGTTCTTATTAATATTATTTAATAGCAATACTTTTCCCAGTTCCCAATCTGGAATACTCAGAGAGAGAAAGATCAAAAATTATTTCCCTTCTTGGAGATCTTTAGAATCCAGGAGCTTAGGAGCAACTTTCTCTATGCCACTGGATTATTTGTGTTGTAGCGAGCACTGCTAGCCTTGCTTTAATATTATTGACACTGATCCCTGCTTTGTTGACATCTTGGGTAGCTACTATGAAGAGTTGGGAACTAATTTGCTTAATTTCAACCTTACTAATCCAATCAACTTCCCTGTTTACTTTGCTTGCTTAGTAAGCCTTTGAAAAATGAGAGTTTTAAGTGACTTCCTACTCCAGGAAAGATTTGTACATGGGCACTTGGTCTTAATCAGAGAGGGGATGGACTTGTCTGGGGTGGATGTGGTCAGAAGTGCTGTGGAGCAGAGGCGGGAGCAGGAAACTGGAAAACTGCCAGCCTCTCTTGATCATCTTCACGGTGTGACTACAGGATTCCATTTGAAATGAGTTCCCCAACACTAAAATATGCCCATATATAAATGCACATACAAAGGCAGAAAATATGGGATTTGTTGTTGTTATTTGACATAGTATTGGTCACATCTGAATTTTTCACCTCTTGTGCAAATCTGGGAGTTCTCTATTATTTTGAAGAGCAGGTTGGAGATGAGCTGTGCCTTGAAAACTCATTTTTATTCAGCAGTTTGGTATTTTAGCATCAGAGCCCACCAAGATACTAGCTACTCTTTGCTATAAATCAGATGTATTAAACTACTATGGACATTTATGAAAAAGATCTAGTTTTTTTTCTTTCTCTACAAAGCATAACACAGTAAGTTATTTAAAAGCACCATAGAAGTGCCCATCATAGTATAGAGTGGGTCTCTCTTCATCAAGATATTCCCCAGGGCTTAGCATAATATCCTTCTGATGCATAGTGAGAGTTCAGTAAATATTTGTTGAAGGAACCATTTGTGTATCTTGCTGACAGTACACTCCACTGGCTCTGAGTAAATGTTTCAAATACTCAGAAAAATATCACCAGAACTGTGCCTATAAAAAGCCAAAACCACATTAAAGAATTATTCAAATCAATGCTTTGGCAATATCTTAAGCAAAACTGATAAACTATTTGTTCCCCAACCAACCCTCAGCCCCAATTTTCAGGGCCTATAAACACAAGTCTGGGGCAAGAGTCCCCATTATTTCCTTACATTTTGTTTGTTTTCATTATTATTATTATTTTTTAAAGAGAATGTTTCTCTTGTAGTCCAAGTAAAGGGTGGTCCTTTCCATTTCAAACTAATCATATGATTATGGTTAGTATGATTGGAGACGAATAGCCAGGCAAATTTTATTTTACTGGCCAAAACATCAGTTCAACAGAAAGAGGGGTTTTCTTGATTTGGGGACCACAGAGCAGTGGGGAAACTCTTGGATGAAAGTCATAATCCAGCGGAGAAGGATGAAAGGAATTTAAAGGTGAATTTGGGGACTTTGGAAATTTAATACCGTGATTTGGTATCAGATTTAAATTCTTTCCAAAGCCACTGTGAAATCAAGGTGGGGGAGGGGTGACTTACAGAAAGTTGAATGTTATTAAAACTATATATAAAAGTATTTACCAGTCCCTTTTCCTCCCCCAGTCAACACAGTTTAAAAAAAAAAAAAAAAAAAAACTCCATATAAGATGCTACATGTATTTTATTGTGCTACATGTTCTAACAAATTAAAGGATTGTTGTGTCCAGTAGTGACGATAAAAATATATAAATGCATAAGTAACAGGGTTAAACAGAGATATCATACTGCAATTTTGTAAATCTTCAGATCCAGTACAATTTGAGAAGATAAAATACCAAAGAGACTGAGAATTGGCTCAATTCTTCCATGGCACAGAAAAGGTGGATTTAGCAGGAAATAAATTCCTAAATGAGTGGCTAAATGGATGGCTTCAGTGTGAGCATTCTTCCATAGCCTGGAGAGTTCTGTGCCCCTGGGAATTTTGAAGATGTTCTCTCTTACTCCCAATCAATGAACCCAGAGACAGGGAAAATAAAGGAGCAGGGCTTCCTCATACAGCAATACCTTCAACAAAGCGGCAGGTAGAGTGTTTATTTTTCCAAGAGCTACACAATAAGGTAATATGTACCCCCTACCAGATTGGCCATGCTAATTTGTTAGTTCATTGGGGCAAAAGTGGTTGGTTTCAATGAGGAGAGCCCTCAAGATGTAATAAGTTCCTAAAGGATAATCACCCCAGTTTTCCTGTGGTTCATGCCACCAGGGCTCATCCCTCCTAGCTTCAGGGACTCCAGTTGGAGAGATAGCATAATGTTATTGAGGTTAAAAATGCACAAGCTTCAGAATCAAACTGAAGTTTGAATCCTGTCTCTTACTCTTAGTTTCTCAAAGCCCACATGCTTTATCTTAAAATAGAGATTATAATACTAATCTTACTGGCTAGCTATGAAGCACAAATGAGATAAACGTGGGGAGTTGTTAGTATAGAAGTTGGTAGAAGTAAGTACTCAATGCATGGCAGCCCAGTATCATCATTTTATTTTATTTTTAGTTTTTATCATCATTTATATTTATATAAAATTTCAGGAACAGTAGATATTTCGACCATAATAGTTCATTTGATAATACCCCAATCAAGTGGGTATCCAGCTTATGGTAAATTGTCAATAAGAAAGTTAATAATAAAACAAAAATAAAACATTTTAGAAAAAAATGTTTTCTAATTACTTTTTGCTTTATTTGACATTTGCAATGAATTCTTCCTTTTTGTAAGATTGACTGATTGCTCGAGTGCTTTAATAATTCTGCCTTGACTGATGTATTTGCTACCAGTTCATTAGCTCACCCATATAAAAATATAAAGAAGATCATGATTTTGTACCTAACCAACATTAAAATTAGTATTTTTCCCCCAAGGCAATATACTTTGACCTTGAGATTCAAATTTTTTCTTTTCTTTTTCAACTTAAGAAATTTCTCTGTTGTGAAATGTTTTACTCTGATTTCCCTCCAGTTTCTTCTCTGAAAATACCTGTAACTCTGAGCTGAGCTCTGTTTTCTGTCCCCTATATTGAGCATGTTCTTTTGAATTATTTCAGTCTTTATTCTTTTCCACTTCACGTTTCTCTCCATTGGATTAGTAGTTCACTTTCTCCTTTAGAGTAGCTGTCTTTTATTCCTGCTTTACCCCTCCTGTACATGTCTCAAATGTACTTATATTTCTTTCTGAATTTAATTAATTCTAGATTACATCAGAACACAGATTCAAAAGTATTTTCTATTAAAGGGATAAATCTGTGCAAAAACAAAATGACTCCCATGCCCCCCCCAAAACACCCAAGACAATAAAACCTAACAAGAGTTTAGGATAAATAGATGCCTTTGTTTCACCTTAACTATCACTAAAACTGAAAATGTCCCCAGGTCAGCAGAGTATACACTAGGAATGACAACCCAGAACACTCGTACCAACATTCCCCATGACTATGCCCATGTAAGATGTTGCTAATGGGTCCCAGCACTCTTTAGCATGGATCCAGTGTGAAACCTCAGAGGCTTTCATCACAGCTCTCCCACAAGCTACTACCCATTAGTGGAATTGGCACATTAAGAAATCCATTTGCCATTGCAAATCTATTAAAGCATTTTTAGTTCAACAGTACCAAAATGTGTGATACAAAGCATTTTTTTAAACTTCCAGTGAAAATTTTGGGGACCTTTGTTATTAAGTAACTCTATTTGCCAAAACCTAAGTCTTACATTTAATGTGTGTTGGAGCAGTTTTCCTCCTGAGGGTAGGCAATGATCACAGTGTTCCCCAAATCGCTGTTCCTGATTGGACCCCTGTAACTGAGATCGATTTGTACTTGGCTGGTAATCCCACACTTATAGTGGTTCCCCTAGTTTCATCTTGCATTTTTTTCCCTTAGTGATTATTCTGTGAGAGGAGTTACAAGATAATTTGGGCACATGTAATGAGTTTATTGAGCAACTGATATTAAATAAACATGTGGAGAGATAAGAGACACAGAGGCACAGGAAAACCCTGCATTTGTGGATTTGGTATTTAATAAATCAGAGGAGCCATTTATTGAGTGTTAATTATGTACCAAATACTTCATCTACACCGTCTTATTTGATATCTCTGACAACACCATGAGTCAGGTGTAATTATTATTTCCATTTTACAGATGAGGATATTGAAGATAAGAAAGTCTAAGTTAATTGTCCAAGATCACACAGCTGTTAAATTCCAGACCCTAGATTCAAACTAGATCTGTCTGGTTCCGGAATCCATTCTCTTAGCCACTATACTTTCCTGCCTAGGACAGCAATAAAAATATTTTCTTCAAAAAAAACAAGCTGAAGATTTTCTTATAAGGCAACAAGCCAAGGATAATGTCCTTTCATATCATAGGTCAATTTCTTCCACTGTGAAAATGGAGCCTCAGGATGGTGTGCCTGAGAAGACTTTGAATAAACCTGCAGAGAAGGAAGCCCTATCATTCACTGAACAGAAACATAAAAGAGAACAAAGAAAGCCTAGAGCAGGGTGGTTTCATATTTTACACTGAAACAGACTCCAAATATGTGGGTGGTCAAGTAACCTGTGTGGCGCCCGCTCTCAACTCTTTTGCCTGTTCCAATGACCCAGGAGAGAATTTGGAGAATTCCCTCCACTAAATTGTTAGCTGCAGGAAGGTCAAGCCTATGCTTTTTCTAGGTGTCCTCAAGACCTAGCACAGTGACTGGTACCCAGCAGGCATTGAACAAATGTTTGCTGAAAGTAGAAGTGCTTAATGCAAGGGATGGAAGAGGGGAAGGGAAAAGGGAGAGAAGGAACAGAAGAGTGGGGACGAAAAGCAAGAAATGGAAGGAGAAGAATGAAGGAGGAATAAACACACAAATTAACGTCCTTTAACCTCCTGTCCTAGTTCCATCCCATGGTGGAAATTACTTGCAAATTCCCTGCGTGGGCCTCTACCTGTTACGAACCGCCAAAGCCCTCAATGTTGCCTACTCTGGGCTTTTCTGCCTCTTTCATTCCACCTACTTGGCAGGAAGACCTAGTGCTCATTGCTGCTTTCCTGGGGAGAGAGTGCTCATTGCTGCTTTCCTGGGGAGAGAGCAATCAGGCGCACCAGGGGCCGGGGATAAGGCAGATGGTAGGAGGCAGGACCTCCTGATTTTGGGAGTCAGTTGGCCTATCTCACCTCTGATCAAGCTGCTACTAGAACAGCATCTGGAACCCCAGATACTGAAGACCCTAACCAGAGGTCAACCTCTAGTCTTTGGGGTCTTTGGGGTCCAGTGGTCACTATTGGCTACAATGGCCAAAGGCAATGATCAGCCTCATCCAAGAGTGACTATCCAAGAGTCACTGCCTAGATGTGGCTTCCTCCCTATAAAACAGGCCATTTCATCTCTGGCCCACATGAGACCATCCTTAACCCTTTATCCACTACGAATTATCTTCACCTTAAAAATCAGGCACCTTACTTTTCAGACTGATTCCTGTAAGTCATACCTGAAATACAGTTTTGGATTTTCTCATTAGTCACTGAAGCCCCCAAGCTCACTGATTTTTCCCTCATGATGCTCTTTCTCTGCAACGGCACCACTACCCACCTACCACTCAGCTGTCACTCTCGACTTCTCTCCCTTGTATCCCACACCCAAACCATCATCAATCCTTTTACCTCAACATTAGAAATGCTTGCCAAATCAGACCACTTTTCACCACTTTTGGTATTAATATCTTAATCCACATCACTGTTATCATTCACCTGTTCCACTAAATTATACTCCTAATTAGTCCACAGCTTCCCCTCTTGACCCCTTCAGTCCATTCTCTACAGAGCAGAAGGTAGTCTTTTTTAAGACAAAGTCAGATCAATCATAACACTTCTGTGATCACAACAGTCAATTGGTTTCCTCCGTCTCACTCAAAATCCAATCCAAAGTGCTTCACTTTTCCCACAGACCCCCTACCAGCTGGCCCCTGTTTACCTCCCTAATCTCATCCACTTCCACTGTCCTCCTCACTCACTCTGCTTTTCCACAGACTATGACATTCCACACATTGCACGTTGAGAGTGAAGACAGACAGACCCCTTGCTGTCTGTGGCCGTTCCAAACACTTCCCACCTCGGGGTCTTTGTGCCTGTTCTTCCCTCTCCTGAAATGTTCCTACCCAGTGCTCTGCATGGCTCAGTCTTTCGCTTAATGCAAGTCTCTACTTATTGTCATCAGAGGTGACATACTTTCCCATTTTCTTATCCTGCTAAGCTTTCTTTCACGTTGTATGTATTCATCTATTGCACACACATTATCTTCACTGGGTAGAATGCTCATGAGAGCAGGGATTTGGTGTGGGGCATTAGAGCACCTCTGTGCAATGCCTGAAGAAGAATTCTGGTCTGACAAGGGATTGTTGAGTGATTAAAGGAATAAACATCCAGAGAGCTTTGCAGAGAGGTTAGATGGAAGGTTGAAGTGGTTTTACAGCATCAAGGCCCACATCCAACCTAAAAAGAAGTGAGGCCAGTGGCTCTTCTTACTAAATGTGCATCCCCAGACTGTGGTTCTGCACCAGCCCTGAGTCCCTGCTGGTTAGAGTGAAGACTTTGCTAGGCAAAACCGAGGTTCGGAGAGTAGAAGCATGTGAGCCATTTATACTGCCTCCCCCTCACCTTATCACGGGCCCATGATTCCTGCCTAAAAATCTAACAGCTCTCAATAATAGGGAACAAGTGAGCTCAGTCTTCCAAAGAGTGAGGCAAGTAGGCTCTTTGAAAAGTTAAACTGAGTCACTGAGGCATAATGATGAGCCCAAGGTCACACAGGCAGTTGGACAAGAAATTAGGATTAAAATCTAGACTAATTCCCTTCTTCTTTTGGGTGTTGGCTATCATAAAAGTTGTGCTTGGAGATGGTCCAAATTTCATGAATGTTTCGTTCGAACAGAAATGAAAGAGAGCCCCTAAAAAATAGACAGGTTTGTTAATTTTCCAAAGTTGTGGTCATTGTGTGATATGACAGATGAGTTTAAGTGATCAGAGCATTAGCAAGCCTCCCTTAGGGTTTCTCTGACTGCTTCCCTCTGTTTGCAGACATAATATTCAGTTTATCCAAAACATCTCTGGTTACCGAAAGTAAATTTTGTGGGAAAATGGTGACGATGGTCAAACAAAGAGTTAACACAACCAAAATAAAAAATACAGTTTGAAATATTTTTACAACGTTCTTTACACTTGAGCGCGGTGGAGAAAAAACAGCATTTTAAGTGCTGCTCTTTTTCCCATTAGGTTGTCTGCTTTTACAGGTGGCAAGTTTCACCAAGATCTAAAGGCAAAAGGATCATGCAGAGATGGTCTGGAGCAGAAAGACTTGACCCGCCTGACCCCCTGCCCATGCATACAACATAATCACTCACAAAATAGATATTAAAATAATGTTAGCAGCCGCCTGGCCTAAACTAATAAAACCGAGCACATTGAGAGAGAAAGCAGAAAGCCTGTCCTTAGCTCACCCCCTTGGGCTTCAGCATTACTGCTTCCCTGGCCTGAGTTAATGGAGCTCAAACCAAATGGCTTTTTGCACCTCCCTTCTCTTCCTTGTGTCATTATGACACCTTTTTTTTTTTTTTTTTTTTTCCTAACAGGGCCTGACTCAGTGAGTTTAAATGCCCTTCTCTTTCTCACTCACCACATGCAAACTTTAATTAAGGCTCTCTCTATATAATACCAACATAACTTGTTGAGAAGTGAAACAGTCAAATCGCCAAGTTTGGGGACATAAGAGGAGGGAGGGGGAAGGTCAGAGAGGGTCATGAATGACAGCAAAAAATACCCCAAGCGTTTAAACGGTCTCTTTTTTTTTTTAATTGAAATATAGTTGATTCTCAATATTGTGTTAGTTTCAGGTATACAGCAAAGTTATACATTTATATATGCATATATCTATATTATTTTTAAAAATTCCTTTCCATTTTAGTTTATAATAAGATATTGACTATAGCTCCCTGTGCTATGCAGTAAATCCTTGTCGCTTATCTATTTTATATATGATAGTGTGCATCTGTTTATCCCATACTCCCAATGTATCCCTCCCGCCCTTTCCCCTTTGGTAACCATAAGTTTGTTTTCTATGCCTGTGAGTCTGTTTCTGTTTTATAAATATGTTCATTTTTACTATTTTTTAAATTTCACATATAAGTGATACCATATAATATTTGTCTTTCTCTGACTTACTTCACTTAGTATGATCATCTCTAGGTCCAGCCATGTTATTGCAAATGGCATTATTTCATTCTGTTTTATGGCTGAGCAATATTCCATTGTATATCTATATCACATCTTTTTTATCCATTCATCTGTTGATGGTCACTTAGGTTGCCTCCATGTCTCGGCTACTGTAAATGAGTAGACAGTCTCCTTTTCATGACACTCTCCCCCTTTGGCTGTAAACTCCCTGCCTTTCCCTTTAATTGTAGGGGACAAGCATTTTCTCACTAAGGTAGATCTACCTTCCTCTAAAGCCATTCTCTTCACCTTGATGCCTGTATGCTTCCTACACTTTATTATCTCTGTGTTATGCATGTTAGCAGGGGAACTGTTGATCTCTCATAAAATGTTCTCTTTCATGAAAGAGAAATCTGAAGCTCAAAAGCTTAATACTAAGTCCACAACTTCAATAAAATATTATTTTTTTTAATTTAAGTAAATTACACATTTTGAAAAATTTTTAAAGATTCATTTAAAAAATTCAAGACCAAGCAGGGAACTTAACTTACCTTTCTCAACTTAAGAGTTTCAAAAGAATGAATACTGATTAAGATGCCTTACAGGTGCTAATAATAAATGAGGTTTTATACGTGTGGTAAAAGAAATTCCAGACCTTATCTCTGCTTCTCGTAGTTTATGTGGTTTATACAATAGCGAATATGGAATGAGTAAACAGGTGGTGGCTCCTTAGCTTTGCTTTAAGAGATGTTTATTAGCTTTACATGGGAAGTTTCACTATTGTCATCCAATGACTCATTGTTCCCCTTCAGGTTGCAATAAGGAAAGGACCAAACCCAGAGGCTGTAGTCAGAGAGAATACAAAGAGAGCAGAAAGCATCACAGCTTTGAGAAGAGCAAGATAAACCACTCACAATTAATCTGCATGTGGCCCAATCATTCTGCTGAAAGTATTGGAGCAAGTAACCCTCCTTAGGAATGTGGTTCACGAATCCTCCTGTTAAAAATCTGAACTTTTGAAATATTTCAAATATGAAGATTGACAATGGACAATAGAACTGACCCTAACTGTTATCACTGAAACTTATTAAGCTTTGGCTGCAACATGTCCAGTCCCTGGAGTATAATAAATATAATGAGAACAAGAGCTTTTGATTTGTTGTGATGATGATGATAGGTAACATTTATTAAGTGCTTTCGTGCATTTTACATTTATTTTCTAATTAATCCTAACTGTTACATTCTAAATAAAACTACATTGATTAAAATTGAATTAGAAATTCTCAAAAATGGTTGCTTTAAAAGAGTAAGTTGGCTATTTGAACTCTCAGGACTGTTACTTTGAGAAGGATGATTTGACAATATGTATAAAAATTGCATATATTCTTTTAAACCAAAAATACAAATTCAACTCAAAAATTTTAATTCCAATTCAATTCAAAAATTCCAATACAAGTTTACATGATAATTTGTACATAGATATTCATTGCTGCATTATTTACAAATGGGAAGACCGGAAATAGCCTATTTATTAAAAAGTATTTTTATAACTAAATTATGAAACGTTCACAGCAGAGAAGTTTGAAGGCTCTGAAGTTAGAAGACCCAGTTTAGATTTTAGTTCTATCTAGCTGTGAGAACTTGATCAAGATCCTTCACTTGAATAAACCTGTTTTTTCACCTGTAAAATAGGGAAAATAATATAACCTACCTATTGGTGGCTATGAGTGAAACTTTAGTAAGATAAACCACATAAATCACTCAGCACAGTGTCAGGGATGCAGTGAGCACTCAATAAGTGTTATTATTCATTTTATTATAATTATTATAACCATCTTATGGACAATGATACAGCTATGAAAAATGATGAACTAACTCATGTTGGCATAGAAAGATGCCCATCTCCATAAAACACATCAAAAACCAGTGTTAACCTTCTCACTCAATGCTCTCCATCTCCTACAAACCCACTAGATCACAAAACCATAAGGATATGGACCATGCATGCCTTGTTCTCCACAGAATCCTTGGGACCTAAAATAATGCCCAGCACCTAGTAGCCAATCCATAGTACTTTATTAAATGAAGAAATGAATTTAAGAAAAAGCAAAACATTGTTTACATTTTACTGTAAGAATATTCACTACTGGTTTTATAATGAGAAAATAACTTTATTATTAAAGTTATAGAAGTGTCTCATAAACATTTTGGAAAACACAGAAAATTAATGAAAAGAGAAAAAGTAGAAAATATGTTAAATTTAGAAAAAATATCTTAGTATTTAAAGATAATCTACCTCTAAGTCACAATTCTAATTTAGTGTTCTTTAGACAAAGTTCAAATTGAAATGCAGAGAGGATGAGATTTCTACAGTTAAGAAACTGTAGAAATCTCATAGAGTTAACTAAAATCATGTCAAATGTACCACAGAGAAATATAGAGCATCAAATTCCTTTCAAATTGACATTGTTATTAATTGGCTTGTTACTACCCTGGGCTAAATTGGAAGCTTCCTGAAGGCAGGAACTCTGTTTATTTTGCTTCTTTTGCTCTGTGTTTATGTTTTTTTGTGTGTTGTTGTGTTTTGAACCCAGTACTAATTACAGAGCTTGGTGCATTGTGAACATTCAACTTATTTTTAAATGAATAAATTCTCCTTTGAAATGTGATTTAAAAAATTTTAAGGGGGAAGAGAAGAGATTGGAGCAAAAGATAAAAAAGAGAGAGAAAGAGAACGAGAAAATGGGGGAAATGGGAGGAAGGAAGGAAGGATCGAAGGAAGGTAGGAAACATACATTAGTTAGAGAGAAAAAGAGATGGAATGAGTCAGAAATTGCCCTTTCTGTCCTCATTTTATTTCTCTTCTCTATGATTACAGTAGTCAAACGAGAAGTCAGACACACCAAATCTTTTTTCAGAGACTGACTTCAGTAGCGTCTATGGCAACACTTTCAGAATTTATTAGCTTCTGGAAAAAAAGGATGAGACTTGAAGAGGGAGCCTATACCAACATTTATTCTGGACCTCAGTTTAATCTGAAGCTACACATCTGGGAAGGTAGAGAAGTCAAAAGGCCCAGTTCAGCCTTTCAGTTGTGGCAAAGGGCAGATGGCTTTACAAATAGCACAAAGAAAAAAGACAATAGCTAGTTGAAACTGACACCCTATTTCTTAACAGAAATAAACATTAAATAAAACACAGAGATAAATTATGCCCAGATTGAATAAGCATGCGCCACAGATTATTTGGCATAAACCCAATCATGTGTTCTAAAAAGATTCTTCCCCTTTTTTTCTGTTAGGAAGATGGGAGCAGGAAGGTAAAAGAGAAGGGGAAAGGAAAATAATGAACAATATTTCCCTAAAGCTTTTAGTTTTTTGTCCACTTTGATCTCTCCCTGAGATCCTTGGCAAATCCATTTTGGATGGGCGATAGTAAAATTATGAAGAATTTTTGAAGTCAACTTCATGATTAAATCCAGCAGGGCTAAACAAATACATACTCTCCTGTCAAGTTGTACATTCATCCTAGAGGGAAGGAGAAGACTGAAGGAACCGTGGTGTCCGTGTTTGTGTGTGTGTGTGTGTGTGTGTGTGTGTGTGTGTGTGTGTGTGATGTGAAGAGTAGGTGGCGTTTGGTCAAGGAATTGGGATGAAATAAAGCTGTAGATTACAGATAATTGTAGTACTGTTTCCTTTATGATAAAACAAACTCCTTCACAGTCTGTCTCCTGTTTGCTAACACAAGCAAGCCTCATCCTCTACTTTCCTTCTCATGCATTTATGCTGTCTTTCTCACTGTTCTTTCAGAAAGACATGCTCATTTCTGTCTTATACCTTTGAACATGCTGTTCCTTCTGTGTCAAAAGCTCTTCCAAACCTTATCTACCTAGCCTATTTCTATGCATGCTCCAAGACTTGGTTTATGAAACACTTATGTAGAACCTTCCCCAAACTCCCCAAACAGAATGAGTTGCAGATTTAATTGCTTCCTCTTCTGTGACTGCACAGCTCTTTGCTCATGTGTCTACCACAGAATTTTATCATCTGATCATGTATATTTACATATATTTCTTTCCCTGTAGATCCTGAGATTCTCAAGGGCAGCAGCAATCTTATTGTATCCTCAATACTTAGGAAATGCCTGAAATGGAGAAGACAATAGAGATATGTTAGATACACTATATTAAGAAGCATTCAGATTCTGGCCATTCCAAGGAAGATGGATTCATGCCACCTCAGCTCTTAAGATGAAGGTAATGATCCTGAAAGAAACACTTAGGCACGACTGAAGTTTGGCAGAATGACCACACAAACACTGAGGAAGAAAGTGTAAAATCAAAGAGGTGGTAGGTCTTGGCACTAGCCATTTGTGCCCTCTACAGATTACAAATGGGATAAGGGCATTAACAGGATCTGAGTAGTAGCAGAATCCAGTCAATAAGAAGGAAAACAGATCATAGGTTCAAGTCACAGCTTGGCCCCTTGATCTTGAATGAAATAACACACTTGGGTATGATCACACTTGGGTGTAATCTTGCAGAAATAAATAAATCTCTGGGCCCACTTTCTCAACTGTAAAATGTGTCTGTTGTGAGGATGAAATACATTAACAGGTATAAATACTTAAAATAGTTCCTAGCTTTGAGATATACAAATTCATAACTTACAGCACCAGTGAAATTCTAAAATCCAAAGTGACCAGGGTGGGAGGCAGAATTCAGCTGAGGCACACAGTTCAATAAGCTGGATGTTTTCTGCTTGTTCTCTTTAGATGACATGAACTTAAGCTGTGGGACAACTGAACTTCAAAAGGTAAGGGGTTTTTTTTTCTTTTTTTTTGGCTTTTAAAAAAAGCTATGCAGAAAATGGAATTTTCTGGAAAAGAACAGTTAACCTACTGGTGCTTTGTGGAAATTTTAATGAGTGCTGTAAGTACATAATAAACTGTGGGCATGTGTATGTGCCTAAGAGGTTTCCACAAGCTACATGATATAGCTGAGGAATATGGTGGTTGGAGACTTCCCAGTCAATGGAAGAATTGCTCTTGTTTCCCCTGAAACATAAACTGAACTCAGGGCAGCCAAGGCTGACATATTGAATGAGGTTCTGCAGTACTTCAAAACGGGTTTATGTTTACACTTCATTGTGAGATTTTTTCAATGGTTTAAAATGACTCAGAGGAAGTTATGTAATGTTTATGAAGACATGTGCTAGAAAATAAACCAGGAACCACAATTGTAGTGTTAGAGGTAGCTCCTGAATAAGCCTTCTCATTCATTTATTTACAAAGTGTGTCTGAAATAACGAAAAGGTAATTAGAGGAGTTCCAGTTCTGGTAATGGCAGAGTAGTTTGTATTGAACTGACCTTCACACCAATGACAACTATAAATTCTAGACTTAAAAAAAAGTCTCTTGGAAAGCACTGGAGATAGAACAAAAGCAAGTGGACACTGAAGGAGATATGATCTTTGAAATATGGGATACAAATCAGGTGAGATTCACATTTATCCAACTTTTCCCCTAAGGGCACTCCCTAGTTTGCATGAGAATAAGGGACAGAAAGAATTGACCTTAGTGGATCAGATTTTGGTTGCTAGCACAGCTGGAAATTAAGTGGGGATATATCCTGGAAAGGAGGCAGTTAGGGAGAAAGGAGCACATATGTGCATAAAAATTCCTCTCAAATTCTTGGCTGACACTAAAACTATGAATGTGCTGGGTGTGACTCCAAGCAGAAGTCAGTAGAATGCACAGCTGGAAGCAAAAGAGCTGAGCAGAGATGTCAGTAGGCAAAGTGTTGGGAAGACAGAGTTTGGAGTTCAAGTCCTACCAAGTTAGAAGGAATTAGTAAACACTTCAGGCTTCCCATTAAAACTCCAGAAGGATCATGCCTTAGAAGTAAGGGCCATACCTCAAGACTAAGGGATGTATCTTTGCAACTAAAGGCAGAATCAAAGCAAGCACTTCCTTAATAAAACACTAAAGCCAAGCCTCTATAGACACAAGATAATCTGTCAGTAGTTTAGTATTTGCTAAAATTAAATTCAATACTCTTTAAACAAAAATGACAAAATCCAGAATCTCCATGGTGCATCTTCATCAATAAAATATATTGTCAAATTTAAAATATGAAATTATTGCTTCCAGTTATAAGATAAATAAGTACTAGTGATGTAATGTACAACATGATAAATATAATTAACACTGCTGTATTTTATATACAAAAGTTGTTAAAAGAGTAAATCCTAAAAGTTCTCATCACAAGGAAAATCTTTCTCTATTTCTTTAATTTTGTATCTATATGAGATGATGGATGTTCACTAAACTTGTGATAATTATTTCATGATGTATGTAAATCAAATCATTATGCTGTATACCTTAAACTTATAAAATGTTGTGAATCAATTATATATCAATAAAACAAAGGAAAATATCAGAAATTATTAGACAGGCAAAGAAGATGTAAAAAATGACCTACAATTCAAGAGAAAATATTTTCTACAGAAGGAGACCTACAGATGAGACAGATGCTGAAATTAACAGATAAATACTTTAAAATATTTATGATAAGTATGTTAAGGGATTTATAGGAAAAGATGGTTATAATGGATTAAAAGATAGGGAATTTCAGGAGAGATATGAAACTTCTGAAAAAATAATTAGAAATTCTAGAACTGACAAATGGAATATCAGAAAACCAAACTTTGTTAATGGGCTTAGTAGCAGATCAGAAACTGCACTAGAAAAGAGAAGTGAACTTGAAGTCAGGTAAATAGTTATTTAAACCAAAGCACAGAGAGTAAGAATGATTGAAAAATAGAGGAGAAGAGCCTCAATCACTTGTAAGACAAAATCAAACAAACCTTTGTGTAATTAGAATCTCAGAAGGAGGGCAGAGAGAAAATGGGGCAAAAACATATTTGAACTTCCTCAAATTTGATGAAAAACAAAAATCCACTGATCCAGGAAGCTAAGTGAATGCCAAGCAGGGTAAACACAGAGAAAAAACAAAATTAGGCATATCATGATAAAATGGCTAAAAATCCAAGATATAAAGAAAAACCTTAAAAGCTGCCAAAGGAAAAAAAAAAGAGAATGTAAAGGAACAATTGTAAGAATAATAGCCAAATTCTCATCAGAAGTCACAGGCCAGAAGACAAAAGACAATATATGAATAATCATCAATTATTAGGAAAACTCAAATTAAACCATGATAAGATTTTACTTCACTAGAATTGATAAAAATTTTAAAAGATGAATAATGCCAAATGTTGGTGAGGATATGGAACACCTGGGATGCTCATACACTGCTGATGGAAATGTAAAGTGGTACAACCATCTTGGAAAACTGTTTTATAAACCTCAACACACATCTACCTATTACCCGGAAACTGCACTCTTAGGTAATTCTCCCCCTCAGAATCCCAAATGAAAACATATGTCCACAAAAATACTTGTATAAGAGTGTTCCTTTTAGCTTTCATCAAGATTTCTCCAAACTGGAAATAATCCAAATGTTCATAAACAGGAAAATGGATAAACAAATTGGGGTAGAATACTACTCAGTAATAAAAAGGGATGAACTGGGATTAAGGTCAGCATCATGGTAAGGACCATTAGTTGTTCCTTTTTTCTCTCCCCTTTGATTTATAACTAATCAGACATTCATAACAAAGAAAAAAAAAAAAGCACCTCTGCACAGCATACCAGGATGCCCCAAAGATTCCTTCATCTGTTCACCTGAAAGGGGGTGGATTGGATTGAAGAGGAGGCTGCAGAGAGGAGTGGTGGTGGAGCTGGCAGAGGCAGGTCCAACAGTTGGTCAGCATGACCTTTCTGGCAGAGGAAATGAGGGTGATGGGGGTGAGTGGGGGTCTGTTCAGCCAACCATTCTACAATTGGAGGGATCCATTGCTCCCTCTGAGAAGAGACCACAATGACAAGGCAAGGAAAGAAAAGGGAAATAGGTGGACAAAGAGGACTAAAGGAAAATGTCTCCTGCTGTCTTCCCTGGGTTCCAGAAAAAAGATTACCCACTGACCTCTGGGACCACCCCCACTTGCAGATTCCCTCCTGGGCTATGGGCACAACCAAAACCACAAGTGCTAAGTACACACCTCTCTCCACCCTGCCACAACCCATTTTCTTCCCCACTTTGTCAGCATTTTTTTTTTTTTTTTTTTTAAGTACACATACTCCCAACCTTATCTGGTTAAGTCTGCTCTGGTAAGAAAAACCAAAAACTAGTGCTATAGCTCCATCTTCTGGAAAATAAAAGAAGGGTCCCTAATTACCAACCTATTGAGTTGTTAGAATCAAAGTAAACAAAGCCATGCCTAAGTGAGAAATATGTTCACTACTTTGAATGCACTTTTCATCAAACACCATAAAAAATCATAGTAATATGGCATCACAGAAAGAAAATGACAATTTTCCAGCATCTGAATCCAAGAACAAGGAATATTGCCATCTGAGAAAGAATTCAAAATAGCTATTATGAAGAAATTCAAAAACTACAAGAAAAAAAAAGGCAATACAATGATCTCAGGAATAAAATTGATAAATGGAAGGAGTGCTTTACCAAAGAGATTGAAATGCTAAAAAGAAAAAAAAGGAGCCAAACCAGAACTCTGGAGATGAAGAACTCAATAAATGAGAAGAAGACTGCATTAGAATGCATTGGAAATAGAACAGATAAAATGGAAGAGAGAATTAGTGAGCTGGAAGATAGGAATCTAGAAATGATTTCGGTGGATGAGGAGAGAGAACTAAGATTTTTAAAAAATGAAGAAACCCTATGAGAGTTATCAGACTTCATTAGAAAAGCCAACATAAGAATAATGGGTATTCCAGGAGGAGAAGAGTGGGAGAAGGAAGCAGAGAGTTTATGTAAAGAAATATTAGCTGAGAACTTCCCAAACCTAGGAGAGGAACTGGATGTACAAATCTACAAGGCTAATAGAACACCTTACTATGTCAGTACAAAAAGACCTTCTCCAAGATACATTATATTAAAATTGTCAAAAGCCAATGATAAAGAATTTTAAAAGCAGTCAGGGAAAAAAGACAGCAACCTACAAAGGAACACTTATTAGATTATTTCTCAGTAGAAACTCTATAGACCAGGAGACAGTGTAACAACAATTTCAGAATACTGAAAGATAAAAAGTGCGAGCCAAGAATACTCTATGTTGAAATGTTATCCATCTAATATGAAGTAGAAATAAAGGCTTTCCCAGACAAACAAAAGCTGAGGGAGTTCTCCACTACTAGACCTGCCTTACAAGAAATTTAAAAGGAGCTCCTCAAGATGAAATAAAAAGACAAAAGTACAAAAATCTCTGACTAAGGCAATAAATATTCAGAATTTGAAAACTGTACTTTTTTAGAATAGTATATTAAACTCTTAATTATAAAATAAATGTTACAGGAAAAGAGTATTAAAAATAACTGTAGCGCAACAACTTGGTAACAAAAACATGGCACAAAAAGAGATAATTTGTGATATCAAAAATATAAAAGGAGAAGAGTAAAAAAATGGAATTGTTATAGGCAAATGAAGATAAATTGCTATCAGCATGAAAGGATTATTATAACTATGGAATTTTTAATGTAAACCTCATGGTAACCACAAAGCAAAAATCTAGAGATTTTACATGAAATGTTAAAAAAAAGGGAGAGACTGGGAAAAATCGCCATGGAAAACCACCAACTTACAAAGATAGACAGAAACAGAAGGAAAAGGAAACAATGGAGAAACAAAATAACGAGAAGGCAAAAGATGAAATGGCAGTAGTAAATCCTTACATATCAATAATAACCCTAAATGTAACTGGATTGAACTCACCAATCAAAAAGCACAGAGTGGATAGATGGATTAAAAAAAAGAAAGAAAGAAAGAAAGAAAAAAAGAAGGACCCAACTATATGCTGCCTACAGGAGACTCATCTCAGCCTAAATATGCACATAAGCTCAAAGTGAAAGGATGGAGGATGATATTGCAAGCAAATGGAAACCCAAAGAAGGTGGATGTAGCCATATTTATATCAGACAAAACAGACTTCAAGACAAAAAGAATAACAAGAGACAAAGGAGGTCATTATAATGATAAAGGGATTAGTACATCAAGAAGACATAATGATTGTAAATGACGGTAACATATATATTATATATATATATATAATATATATATATTATATATATATATATAATATATATATTATATATATATATATATATATAATATATATATACATAACCAACACCCAAGAACAAATCATATTAAGTACATAATAAAAGACCTTAAGAGAGAAATAAACAACAATACGATAATTGTAGGGTACTTTAATACCCCACTATCAGCAATAGTTGGATCATCCAACTATTGGATTGCACCAGTAGTTGCACCACACTTTAGAACAAATGAACTTAGTAGACATATACAGAACATTCCATCCAACAGCAGCCAATTACACATTCTTTTCATGTGCACATGGAACATCCTCCAAGATACATCATATGATAGGCCAAAAAAAAAAAAAGCAAATTTAAGAAGAATGAAATCATACCAACTATCTTCTCTTACCACAATGTTATGAATCTAGAAATCAACAAGTGGAAAATGAGAAGATTTACAAATATGTGGAAACTGAGCAGCACACTTCTAAACATCTATTGGGTTTAAAGACAAAATCAAACGAAAAATAAAAATTATCTAAAAACGAATGAAAACAAAAATACAACATATCAAATATTATGGGATGCAACAAAAGCAGTTCTGAGAGGAAAGTCTATAGCAATAAAGGCATATATTAAGAAATCAGAAAGATCTCAAATAAACATCCTAACTACATGTCAAAGAACTAGGAAAAGAACAAATTAAGCTCAATGTTAGCAGAAGTGAGGAAATAATAAAGGTCAGAACAGAAATAAATAAGAGGCCAGGAAAAAATAGAAAGTATCAACAAAACTAAGAGCTGGTTCTTATAAAAGATAAACAAAATTGACAAACCTATAGCTAGACTAACTAAGAAAAAAAGAGAGAAGACTCAAATGAAATTAGAAATGAAAGAAGAGACATTACAACTGATACTACAGAAATGCATAGTATCATAAGAGACTACTATGAAAATTATATGCCAGAAAATTACATATCCTAGGAGAACTAGATAAATTTCTAGAAACATACAACCTACCAAGATTGACCCAAGGAGAAATAGAAAATCTGAACAGACAAATGCCACGTAAAGAGATTGAATCAGTAATCAAAACACTTCCAACACAGAAAAGTCCAGAACCAGATGGCTTTACTGGAGAATTCTACCAAACATTTGAAAATAATTAACACCAATCATTCACAAACTCTTCCAAAATATTGAGGAATAAGAACACTTTCGAACTCATTCTACATAGCGAGTATTACTTTGATACCAAAACCAGATAAGGATGCCACAAGAAAAGAAAACTATAAACTAATATCCCTGATGAATATAGATGCAAAAATTCTCGACAAAATATTAGCAAACCAAATTCAAGAACACACTAAAAGAATTCTATACCATGACCAAGTGGGATTTATCCCTGGAATGCAAGGGTGCCTCAACAAATGCAAATCAATAAATGTAATATATCACATCAATAAAATGAAAGATTAAAAATTATATGATTAATTTGATGCAGAAAAAGCATTTGGCAAAATACAACATTCTTTCATGATAAAAACCCTTAACAAATTAGGTATAGAAGAAACATACCTTGACATAATAAAGGCCATATGCAACAAACCCACAGATAATATTATACTCAGTGGTGAAAAACTGAAAGTGTTTCCTCTAAGAACAAGAACAAGACAAGGATGCCCACTCTCACCACTCTTATTCAGTGTAGTACTGGAAGTCCTAGCAAGAGCAATTAGGCAAGACAAGAAAAAAACAGTCATCTAAATTGGAAAGGAAGAAGTGGAATTGTCACTATTTGCTGATGATATGATCTTATATAGAGAAAATACCAGAGTCAGTCAAAAAACTGTTGGAATTAATCAACAATTTTAGTAATGTGGCAGGATACAAAATCAACATCAGGAAATTAATTGTATTCCTTTGCACTAATGATGAAGCACCTGAAATTTTTTAAAATAATCAACCCCCCCCAAAACTATCCCATTAACAATAGCATCAAAGACAATAAAGTACTTAAGAATAAATTTAACCAAGGAAATGAAAGATTTCTACAATGAAAACTACAAGACTTTAATGAAAGAAATTGAGGAAGACTCAAATAAGAAGACATCCTCTGTTCATGGATTGGAAGAATAAATATTGTTAAAATGGTCATACTATCCAAAACTATTTATAGATTGAACACAATCCCTATCAAAATATCAAAGGCATTTTTCACAGAAATAGAAGAAACAATCCTAAAATTTGTGTGGAACCACAAAAGCTAAAGCATAGCTAAAGGATAAAGGATAGCTAAAACAATCCTAAGATAAAAGAACAGAGCTGGAGATATAATGCTTCCTGATTTCAAACTATGATACAAAGCCATAATAAAAAAGCCAGTATGGTGCTGGCACAATAATAGACACATCGACAAAAGGAACAGAATAGAGACCCTAAAATTAAATGCAGTCAACTAATATTTGACAAGGGAGCCAAGAATACTCAATGGGGAAAGGATAGTATCTTCAAAAAATGGTGCTGGGGAAACGGCAGAAACAAATGAAAAACAATGAAATTGGACCCCTACCTCACACTACTCACAAAAATTAACTCAAAATGTATCAAAGACTTAAACATAAGACATAATACTGTAAAACTCCTAGAAGAAAATGTAGGAAGAAGTTCATTGGTATTGGTCTTGGCAATGACTTTTTTGAACATTATACTAAAAACACAAACAACAAAAGCAAAAATCAACAAATGGGACTACATCAAGCTCAAAAGATTCTGCACAGCAAAAGAAACAATTAACAAAATGAAAAGACAACCAACAGTATGAGAGAAAGTTTTTGCAAACCATATACTGAATAAGGCATTGATATATAAAGAACTCCGTCAACTTAATAACAATAAAACAAACAATCTAATTTTTAAATGGGCAGAATAACTAAAAAGACATTTTTCCAAAGAGGATACTGAAATGGCCAATAAATATGTGAAAAGATGCTCAACGTCACTAATCATCAAGGAAATGCAAATCTAAACCATATGAGATGTCACTTTACATCTGTTAGAGGGGCTATCACCAAGAAGACAAGAGACAACAGGTGTTGGTGAGGATTTAGTGAAAAATGGAACACTTATACACTGTTGGTAGGAATGTAAATTGGTCCAACCACTATGAAAAACAATATGGAGATTCCACAAAAAACTAAAAATAGATCTGCCATACCTTCCAACAATTGCACTCTGGGTATATACCAAAATTAAATGAAGATAGGATTTTGATGAGATATATGAACTACCATGTTTATTGCAGTAATATTCACAGTAGCCAAGACATGGAAACAATGCAAACTCCCATCAATAAATTAATGGATAAAAAAGAGATGGTATATATACACAATAGAATATGACTCAGAGATAAGAAAGGAGTATATCCTTCGATTTGCAAGAACATAGATGGACCTTGAGCACATTATTCTTTTCTCTTTTTTTTGAGCACATTATTCTTTTTTCTTTTCTCTTTTTTCTTTTTTGAGCACATTATCCTCAGCAATATGACAGAGAAAGACAAGTACTGTCTGATATCACTTATATGTGGAATCTACAAAAGTTAAACCGGGAGGGACCTTCAAGATGGCGGAGGAGTAAGACGTGGAGATCAACCTGCTCCCCACAAATACATCAAAAATACATCTACATGTGGAACAACTCCTACAGAACACCTACTGAACACTGGCAGAAGACCTCAGACTTCCCAAAGGGCAAGAAACTCCCCACATACCTGGGTAGGGCAAAAGATAAAAGAAAAAACAGAGACAAAAGAATAGGGATGGTACCTGTACCAGTGGGAGGGAGATGTGAAGGAGGAAAGGTTTACACACACTAGGAAGCCCCTTCACTGGTGGAGACAGGGGGTGGTGGGGGGAAGCTTCAGAGCCACGGAGTAGAGCGCAGCAACAGGGGTGCAGAGGGCAAAGTGGAGAGATTCCCACACAGAGGATTGGTGCCAACCAGCACTCACCAGCCTGAGAGGCTTCTCTGCTCACACGTCAGGGTGGGTGGGGGTGGGGAGCTGAGGCTCTGGCTTCAGAGGTCAGACTCCAGGGACAGGACTGGGGTTGGCTGAATGAACACAGATCGAAGGGGGCTAGTACACCACAGCTAGCTGGGAGGGAGTACAGGAAAAAGTCTGGACCTGCCTAAGAGGCAAAGGACTATTGTTTCGGAGTCTGTGAGGACAGGGGATTCAGAGCACCACCTAAATGACCTCCAGAGATGGGCACAAGCCACAGCTATCAGCATGGACACCAGAGACGAGCATGAAACACTAAGGCTGCTACTTTAACCACCAAGAAGCCTGTGTGCAAGCACAGATCACTATCCACATCTGCCCTCCCAGGAGCCTGTGCAGCCTGCCACTGCCAGGGTACCGTGAAAGAAAGAAAAGAAAGAAAGAAAGAAAGAAAGAAAGAAAGAAAGAAAGAAAGAAAGAAAGAAAGAAAAAGAAGAAAGAAAGAAAGAAAGAAAGAAAGAAAGAAAGAAAGAAAGAAAGAAAGAGAAAGAAAGAAAGAAAGAAAGAAAAGAAAGAAGGAAAGAAAGAAAGGAAGGGAGGAAGGAAGGAAGGAAGGAAGGAAGGAAAGAAAGAGAGAGAGAGAAAGAAAGAAAAAAGAAAGAAAGAAAGAAAAAAGAAAAAGAAAAAATAAAGTTATAAAAATTTTAAAAATTTAAAAATATTATTAAAAATTTTTTTAAAGTAATAAAAATAATGAAAGAAGAGAGCAACCAAGCCAAAAAACAAATCCACCAGTGGTAACAAGTGCTAAAAACTATAGCAAAAATACAAAAACCAAAGCAAAAAAAAGCCAGACAGACCCCTAGGACAAATGGTAAAAGCAAAGCTATACAGACAAAATCACACAAAGAAACATACATACACACTCTCAAAAAGAGAAAAAGGAAAAAAATGCATATTAAAAAAAAAGGAAGAGAGCAACCAAATCAATAAATGAATCTAGCAATGATGATAAGCTCTAAATACTAATCTAAAATAAACATAAAACCAGAAATAAATTGGATATAGAAAGCAAATCCCAATCTACAGTTTCTCCTAAAGTCCACCACCTCAATTTTGGGATCATTCATTGTCTATTCAGGTATTCCACAGATGCAGGGTACATCAAGTTCATTGTGGAGATTTAATCCCCTGCTCCTGAGTTTGCTGGGAGCAATTTCCCTTTCTCTTCTTTGTTCGCACAGCTACTGAGGTTCAGCTTTGGATTTGGACCTGCCTCTGCATGTAGGTCGCCTGAGGGCATCTGTTCCCCACCCAGACAGGATGGGGTTAAAGGAGAAGCTGATTAGCTGCCTCTGGCTCACTGAGGCTGTGGGGAGGGAGGGGTACAGAATGCAGGGTCAGCCTGCAGTAGCAGAGGTCAGCATGATGTTGCAGTAACCTGAGGTGTGGTGTGTGTTATCCTGGGGAAGTTGTCCCTGGATCACGGGACCCTGTCAGTGGCAGGCTGCACAGCCTCCTGGGAGGGCAGATGTGGATAGTGACCAGTGCTTGCACGCAGGCTTCTTGGTGGCTGAAGTAGCAGCCTTAGTGTTTCATGCTCATCTCTGGTGTCCATGCTGATAGCTGTGGCTTGTGCTGCATGAACACAGATTGAAGGGGGCTAGTACACCACAGCTAGCTGTGGCTCATGCCCGTCTCTGGAGGTCGTTTAGGCGTTGCTCTGAATCCCCTGTCCTCACAGACCCCGAAACAATAGTCCTTTGCCTCTTCGGCAGGTCCAGACATTTTCCTGTTCTCCCGTGATCCAGGGACAACTTCCCCAGGATAACACACACCACACCTTAGGCTAGTGCAACATCATGCTGACCATTGCTACTGCAGGCTGACCCCACATTCTGTACCCCTCCCTTCCCACAGCCTCAGTGAGCCAGAAACACCTAATCAGCTTCTCCTTTAACCCCATCCTGTCTGGGTGGGGAACAGATGCCCTCTTTCACAGAACTAGAACAAAAAATTTCACAATTTGTATGGAAACACAAAAGACCATGAATAGCAAAAGCAATCTTGAGAATGAAAAATGGAGCTGGAGGAGTCAGGCTCCCTGACTTCAGACTATACTATAAAGCTACAGTAATCAAGACAGTATGGTACTGGCACAAAAACAGAAATATAGATCAATGGAACAGGATAGAAAGCCCAGAGATAAACCTATGCACATATGGTCACCTTTTCTTTGATAAAGGAGGCAAGAATATACAGTGGAGAAAAGACAGCTTCTTCAATAAGTGGTGCTGGGAAAACTGGACAGGTACATGTAAAAGTATGAAATTGGAACACCCCCTAACACCATACACAAAAATAAACTCAAAATGGGTTAAAGAACTAAATATAAGGCCAGACACTATCAAACTCTTAGAGGAAAACATAGGCAGATCACTCTGTGACATAAATCACTGCAAGATCCTTTTTGACCCACCTCCCAGAGAAATGGAAATAAAAACAAACAAATGGGACCTAATGAAACTTAAAAGCTTTTGCACAGCAAAGGAAACCATAAGGAAGACAAAAAGACAACCCTCAGAATGGGAGAAAATATTTGAAAATAAAGCAACTGACAAATGATTAATCTCCAAAATTTACAAGCAGCTCCTACAGCTCAATATCAAAAAAGCAAAGAGCCCAATCCAAAAATGGAGAGAAGACCTAAATAGACATTTCTCCAAAGAAGATATACAGATTGCCGACAAACACATGAAAGAATGCTCAACATCATTAATCATTAGAGAAATTCAAATCAAAACTATAATGAGATATCATCTCACACTGGTCAGAATGGCCATCATCAAAAAATCTAGAAACAATAAATGCTGGAGAGGGTGTGGATAAAAGGGAACACTCTTGCACTGTTGGTGGGAATGTAAATTGATACAGCCACTTGCAGAACAGTATGATGGAGGTTCCTTAAAAAACTACAGATAAGGGCTTCCCTGGTGGCGCAGTGGTTGAGAGTCTCCCTGCCAATGCAGGGACACAGGTTCGTGCCCGGGTCCGGGAAGATCCCACATGGCATGGAGTGGCTAGGCTCGTGAGCCATGGCAGCTGAGCCTGCGCGTCTGGAGCCTGTGCTCCGCAACGGGAGAGGCCACAACAGTGAGAGGCCCGCGTACCGCAAAAAAAAATAAATAAATAAAATTAAAAATATATATACAGATAGAAGTACCATACGACCCAGCAATCCCACTACTGGGCATATACCCTGAGAAAACCATAATTCAAAGAGAGTCATGTACCAAACTGTTCATTGCAGCTCTATTTACAATAGCCAGGACATGGAAGCAACCTAAGTGCTCATCAACAGATGAATGGATAAAGAAGATGTAGCACATATATACAATGGAATATTACTCAGCCATAAAAAGAAACGAAATTGAGTTATTTGTAGTGAGGTGGATGGACCTAGAGTCTGTCATACAGAGTGAAGTAAGTCAGAAAGAGAAAGACAAATACTGTATGCTAACACATATATATGGAATCTAAGAAAAAAAAAAGGTCATGAAGAACCTAGGGGTAAGATGGGAATAAAGACACAGACCTACTAGAGAATGGACTTGAGGATATGGGGAGGGGGAAGGGTAAGCTCTGAGAAAGTGAGAGAGTGCCATGGACATAATATACACTACCAAACGTAAAATAGATAGCTAGTGGGAAGCAGCTGCATAGCTTAAGGAGATTAGCTGGGTGGTTTGTGAGCACCTAGATGGGTGGGATAGGGAGGGTGGGAGGGAGGGAGATGTAAGAGAGAAGAGAAATGGGAACATATGTATATGTATAACTGATTCACTTTGTTATAAAGCATAAACAAACAGACCATTGTAATGCAATTATACTCCAATAAAGATGTTTAAAAAATGTTAAAATAAATAAATAATTAAATAATTTTTTAAAATTTAAACTGATTAAATGCAGAGTAAAACGATGATTTTCATAGGATGGTGGGGGATGGGAATAGAGTGATAATGTTTAAGGGTATAAACTTGTAATAAGCAGAAAATAACTCATAGAGATCTAATGCACAGTACATTAAATATTGATAATAATATTATACCTTAGTTATGTAACGTGATAATTATCACTACATTGGCAATCGTATTACAATATATAAATGTATCAAAGTAACATACTATACACCTTAAACTTACACAATATTATGTCTAAAATTTACTAAATAAAAATAAATAAGTACAAAGGGATAAACAACTGACACGCTAAACAATATGGATGAATCTCAAAAAACATCATGTTGAGTAAAACAAGTGAGATACAAAAGAATATTATATCTACCTCCAGTTATATAAAGAGCAAGATGAGGCATAGCTGAGCTATGGTAATAGAAATTAGAATAATGGTGGCTTAGGCAGGTGAGGGGGTAGGGGTGGGCAGGGAGAATTGACTGGAAAGATGCACAAGAGAGCTTTCTGGAGTAACTGGAATGTTCTATACCTTTACTGGAGTGATTACATGGGTGTATATAATTATCAGAACTCACCAAATTGTGTACTTACAATCTGTGCATTTTATTGTATGTAAGCAAAACCAAAAATATCCATAAGGGAGAAAACAAAAATATGAAATATAATAACCAGGTAATTAATTAAAGGCAAAACATTTTTATTGGTTGAGTTTGAAAAGGATTTTTACATAGGAAAATGAAGAAATTTTATCAATTCTCTACCATCTTTTCCAGAAAATAGAAGCAAGACCACCTTCTAATTTATTTCATGAGGCCAGCATTACCCTAATACCAAAACCATATAAAATCATTGCTGGGCTTCCCTGGTGGAGCAGTGGTTGAGAGTCCGCCTGCCGATGCAGGGGACACGGGTTCATGCCCTGGTGCGGGAGGATCCCACATGCCGCGGAGCGGCTGGGCCCGTGAGCCATGGCCGCTGAGCCTGCATGTCCGGAGCCTGTGCTCCGAAATGGGAGAGGCCACAACAGTGAGAGGTCTGCGTACCAAAATAAATAAATAAATAAATAAATAAAATTATTGCTAAGAAGGAAAACCACAGACCAATATATCTCATGAACATAGGTACAAAAATCCTCAACAAAATTTTATTAGCAAATTGAATCCAATAAGGTATAAAAAGAATTGTATACCATGACCAACTGAGATTTATTCCAGGTATTCAAGGTTGATTCAACATTTGAAACTTAATTAATGTTTCATCACATCAACAGCCTAAAGATAGAAAATAATGTGATCTTATCAAAAGATGCAGAAAAAGCATTTGGTAAAACCTGACACCCATCCATGATAAAAACCCTCAGTAAATTGGGAATAGAAGGACACTTCCTCAACTTGATAAAGAACACCTGCAAAAATTCTACAGCTAACTTCATACTTAATAGTGAAAAACTAGATGTTTTCCCCCTAAACTGGGGAAAAGGAAAAGGATATCCCCCTCTTACCAATTGTAACAAATGTACCACAATAATGTAATATGTTAATAATAGGAGAAGCGGGGAGGCTTATATGGGAACTTTGAACTCTCTATGCAATCTTTCTGTAAATCCAAAACTGCTCTAAAATGTGCAGTTTATTTTTCTAAATGGAGAGGATTGTCTCTTGGATAAATCATGTTTGGGAGATGCTGGCTCAAACAAAATTAAACCAGTTTCTTTACTGAAGGATGTTTCAGAACATTTAATATGCTGACATTCCCTGAATTCTCTATGCAAGAGACAGTCTACACATCTTTTCACAAACTTACTTGACTAAAAAACTTTTCTTTTTAGAGTATGTCAAAGGACTACTGTTTTTCAGAACACATATTGGGAAGCATTGTACCTAGCAGTGAATTAATAACTTAAAAATTTTTTTCTGTATATGCCAGAGTATAAAATGATACTACACATAACGTAATCTCTCATTTTTCCAATCACAACATCTGAAAAATAATTATTTGGCTAACCCTAAAATATCAATTTTTAGAAAATGAAATAATCAACTTTAAATTTATGATTTTTAATGTCTTAATTTACATATATATGTGAAAATTAAGAAGTGTATTGCTTTATTCCACTCTCATATCTAATAAAACAGTTTAATTCAAAGTTTTCATGGGCATCTTCAACATTCACCTTTCTGACAGTGGGATTTCAATATGCAAAGTGACAGAGACTATATCAATCTAAATCTCTGAATGATGCCATGTAGAAGAACCCCCATCAACACACAAATGCCTGTCATGGTTCTTATGGATATGAGTCTCGTCCCTTTTTACAACATCATCTCAAAGTCCAGATTCCCATAACCTAAACCAGGTCCAGAGGCAGTTGCCTCTCTGTGGGTATACTTCCTTAAATACAGCTCCTCAAACAGTTTCTCTCAATTGGAATAACTGTAAACTAAAAAGAAAGGCTTTATCCTTACATACAGGATAACTGCTATAGACACATCTGGTCAAAAACTGAGAATAAAGGAAGCACACAGGGGCCACCAATCCACTGAATTCTGAAATACAGCTTGGCAAATGTTGGAATTTTGTCCTACTTCTGTCTAGGAATGATTCTTCATGGATCCTGGCTCTATCTTTTGAGCTTTTGGTTCCATCTTTTGAGCTTTTGGTTCCATCTTTTGAATCGTTTTTCCATGAAAGGAAGTCTATGTTTCCAGTTGAACAACAGTTTCAACTTGTTTGCTGTCTGTAGAAATTTGGTGTTCCAAATACTTCTTTTTATTTTGCACTATTTCCATCCCTTTCAATGTAAGCTTGTGGTGTTTTTGTCAATGCACCTTTCTTAAAATCTTTGTGGGTCTTCTATGAATCTTATTTTAGTTCACTCATTAAACAAAAAACACATCCACAGATATCTTGGAGATAAGCCTTTCTATACTTTGGTGTCTTATGAAATTGCTGATATTCTTAGAACACATTATTTGACTGAATATTTCTGTAAAGTAACATCTTAAATCCTTCTGAAGCCTTAACAGTTCTTACAGTTATATCCCAAGCTTTATTATTAAAACATGTTTTCATATGATATCACTTATATGTGAAGTCTAAAATATGACACAAATGAACATATCTACGAAACAGAAACAGACTCACAGACATAGAGAACAGACTTGTGGTTGCCAAGGGGGAGGGAGTGTGGAGGAGGGAAGGATTGTTAGTTTGGGATTAGTAGATGCAAACTCCTACATATAGGATGGATAAACAATAATGTTCTACTGTATAGCATAGGAACTATATTCAATATCCTGTGATAAACCATAATGGGAAAGAATATGAGAAAGAATATATTTATATATAACTGAGTCACTCTGTTGTTCAGCAGAAATTAACAAAACATTGTAAATCAACTAAACTTTAATAAAAAAAACAAACAAACATGCTTTCCTAGAAGTGTCCTGGATTTTACCTTTTCCTAGAAGCTACTTCTTAATAACATTGTTGTTCATCTGAAAGACTGGAAAATTTCATAACCAGCAAGTCATGGCTTCTTTTTGTTTAATAGTCTTTCCTTTATCTTACCACTCTTCTCTTGCATTTTGCTTTTATCAACTGGAGAAACTAGGTAGCAGCTTTATCATTCTATGTGGAAGTCTCCTTACCTAGATTATCTAGTTCTTCAGTTACATTCTCTTCTTTCATATTACGACTGGTGACAGTGTGGCTAAACTCTTTCTGCTAAGCACACAAGAATCCCCATTTTTGAAAATAGTTTTTAAATGTTACCAATAACATTTACCTCGCATTCCTTTAAACTTTAACCAGCAGCCTCCTCAAAGGTCATGAAGCTTCTAATAAAAGTGTTTTCAAGAAACTTTAGGCTTTCATTAACAGTATTCTTAAAGTCCTTGAAAAGTTTACACCCACTTCCTGGTTCCAAAGCTACTCTCTTTTATTCCTAGTTTCTGTTTTTCTTTTTGTTTGCTTGTTTATGGTAGCATCCCACTTCCAGGTATCAAAATCCACATTAGCTATCTGCTATGAGCTGAATGTTTGTGTCCCCCTGCTCCAACACAAATTATATATTAAAACTCTAATTCCCAATGTGATGGTATTAAGAGGTGAACTTTTGGAGGTAATTACATGATAAAGGTGGTGCTCTCATGATGAGATTAGGGCCCTTATAAGAAGAGACAGGAGAGAACTCTTTTCTCCTCTCTCCACCATGTGAGAAAACAGCAAGAAAATGGTAAATCAGATAGTTTAGCTCTCACCAGAACCCAACAGTGCTCACCAGAATTGTAATGAATAAATTTCTAAGACATGTTATTGTCTTTTGTATTTGTCTATTGTTACATAGCCATTTACTACAAACTTAGTAGCTTAAAACAATAAAATATTTTTCACACAGTTTCTGTGGGCCAGGGATCTAGAACCTGCTTAGCTAAGTAGTTCTATTTTCTCATGAAATTGCAGGCAAGATGTCAGCTGGGATTGCAGTCATCTGAAGCCTTGTCTGAGGCTGCAGGATCTACTTCCAACTTGATTCATTCATATGCCTGGCATGTGGTTGTGGAATCTTGTCAAGAGACTTCATCTCTTCATCACATGGACCTCTCTATTGGGCTAACTGAGTGTTCTCATGACATAGAAGATGGCTTTCTCCAGAAGGAGTGATATAAAAGAGAGCAGAGTGAAAGCTGTCATTTCTTCATGCCCTAGCCTTAGGAGTCACTCTCTCATTCCAACAATATTTTATCAGTTACCCAAGTCAGTTCTATTCAATGTAAAAGAAAACTGCACCAAAATGCCAGAAGGCATGAATCACTGGGGGCCATCTTAGAAGCTGGTCACTACAGTATATTATAGCACTTGAGATTACACCATAAAGTACAATACAGTAATCAACACAGCCACTTTGGAAATCATCTAACAGTTTTATAAAGCAGAATTTTCTTCTTCACTTCCATATAGGTCATTTGAGATAGAGTACTAGCACTATTTAGATTTTCTATAATATAGTCACTGGAAATTTTATCCCAAACCACAAGACTCTCAACTCATTCATGTAATACTATAATAGATATACATCTTATTTATTCCTCTCTCTAGAACATAACCACTTAATGTATTGGTTTTTTAAGTATTCTTCAAAACTCTTGTTTAAAATAACATTTAACATTTGCAATCGTGAGATCATACACTAAGATGTAATGGTGAAATAATTCATTTCCTTTTGTTATTATGATTCTTTTTACCAATTTTGTTAGATGACTTTCAAAAAACATTCCAAACTAGTCCTAATTATAGTTATTTCAAGCTAATGTTTTTTCCCCAAACTACACCTCATTATCTAATATAAAATACTTGACAGAATGCCCTGTAATACTCTCTTGACTTTAAGGTCAGTTCTCCCTTTCTGAGTACTAATTTTAAGAGAAAACTTATAGTTAGGCATTGTATGCATTTACTAGGGCTGCCATAGCAAATACTTCAGACTGGGTGACTCAAACAACAGAAATTTATGTTCTCACCCTTTTGGAGGATGGAAGTACAAGCTCAAAGTGTCAGTAGGTTTGGTTTCTTCTGAGGCCTTTCTCCTCTGCTTGCTGATGACCACCTTCTCACTGTATCCTCACAGGTTTGCCCTTCTGTCTGTGTCCTGATCCCTACTTCTTATAAGGACACCAGTCATACTGGATTAGCACCCACCCTAACAACCCCATTTTAACTTAATTATCTCTTTAAAGGCCTTATCTCCAAATATGTTTACGTTTTGAGGTACTGTGGATTAGGACTGCAAATTATAAATTTTGGGGGGGGGCACACTTCAACCCATAATAGGCATATATGATCTTCATACTCTTCCTTTTTCTAGAAGGGTATGAAGATGACTCCCAAGAATCCAGCAAAGTTTGCATAAATTTAAAACATGGGAAAGAGAAGAAGATAAACAAAACCAGGGTCACAAAATGAGAACAAGAGTGAGGTCAATAAAAGCATTCTATCAGACCTTCTATAGTAACATCAGATGGCCCTCTGAATTATCTAAAAACTCCCAGATAGTCAACATAAAAAGGGAAATCAGGCCAATAATACAGCTTTGTTTTATTTGTGACACTTATCTAGAATATAATGCTGAGAGAGTGACATAATGGGTTTATTCCAGAATCACTCAGTATAGTGGGTTGAACTGTGAACTGTCAAAAGTTATGTTCACTCAGAACCTCAGAATGTGATGATATTTGGATTAAAAGGTCTTTGCAGGTGTGATTAAGTTAAAGATCTTGGGATGAGATCAATGTGGATTAGAATAAAACTTAAGTCCAATGACATTGCCCATATAACAGAAGAGAAAGGAAGGATACACAGAGGAGAATTTTACGTGAAGATAGAGGCAGGGATTACAGTGATGCATTTACAAGACAAGGAGCACAAAGACTTGCCAGCAGCCACTAGAAGCTAGGGGAGAAGAATGGGACAGATTCTCTCTCAAGGACTCCAGAAGCAATTAACTATGCTGACACCTTGATTTTGAGCTTCTGGCCTCCAGACATACGAGAAAAAACATTTCTGTGGTTTTAAGCCTTGCTGTGTATGGTAATTTATTACAGTAGCCACAAAAACTAATATATGGGGACATCATACTCTCGGATCACCATATTTTATTCCCTTTTTTTTTCCCACTTTCCATATTAATGCAGTTGTACAGGATGTTAACTGTGTACCCCAACATGATCCTAAATTATCTTAAAGTCATCTCAAAGAGATGTCACTGTATTCTGTTTACTGAGGCAGAAAATTAGGCCAATGCATTTTATCATTTTATATTATTTCAACTGTAAAACAATGTAGAAAAATGTAGTAAAGTAGGGATATGGGCAATTTAATCTGCTATAATGTCACTACTAATTGTAACTAGGCTACTTCCCATATTTCCTTCTAGTTATAAACAAACGTGCACATGTATATATGATGCATATATGTACTCATAGCTGCAATCATATCATGATGGATTGCTCTTAAAGAATACTCAGAGGAAAAGGTTTATCTGGGTTTGCTGCATACTTATTGCATCTTTGGGTTATGATTAGGTGAAGATAACTAATTTTACATATTTAGTATAAAGAACAGAACCTGGTTTTGGTCTAGTCTTTCTAAAACTTCAGATATTCAATGCTGTATTGGTGCAGTACGTATTTATGGGATGGTTGAGGCATAGAACACATTTATTAATAAACAGCACATCTCCAAGTTATCATGTTTTTTTTAAATTGCCAATTCAAAATAAAAGTAGGAGGCAGAATTGATAATTAGGAATAACTGATTATATAAAAGATTTGATATTTTCTCAACAGTTAACATCTTACTTCTGTTGTTGTCAGCTAATTGTGGTATACATAAAGGAAGTATTTGCCATAAATTTTCCTCATGGATGAGGGTAAACAAGTTTGCTGCATGACATTTGTATTTTGTGATTCTTCTAGCACTACCAAATCCATAGCATCAAGAGCTGCCAGTCAGCTATAAACCTTGTCACCCGTGGACTATGTTTTCTTGGCTACATGGAAGTAGATTAATAAATCCTCATGTATAGTCTTTTAGTCTGTACAATGAAAGAAGTCAGCTGTCTGGGAAGGATATGGAATCCTATGTGGTCTGTTGTGATTATTCTTTGACTCACCCCAGAGCTCTCATTTGTGCTGCCATCACAATGGTCCTGTCCTTCATACAGTAGTCATCACCCATAGCAATGAATCAAAGAATCAGCATAAACTATTTGGTAATTCAGACTCACAGCCTTCCCTGTTGGCAGGTCTTGACCTTATTAGCTCTTTCCCCTACTTTATAGCTGGGAAGTCTGGTGTCTGGGTTCTTCTGGCTCTCCTATTAGGCTTGAAAACATTGACACCAGTCCCTGATAAGACTTGTCAACGTGATTAGAAAAATCAGGTTTCACTCAATGAACTCAATGAAATAGAAAGTGACCTTTTCCTCTGGTCACTGATTCCATAGTACAATAATTAAATATTTTGGAATAATGTTTGAATGTCAGGAAACATGCCAAAGATTTAATTGTCATGATCTCATTTAATCCTCACAATGACCCTGTGGATTGTCTCCATTTTACAGAAGAGGAAAATGGAACCTAGAGAAGCTACGTTAAGCAAGGCAGGGTCAATAAGGAGCACAAAAGGCTCGAGTCTTTTCTGCTTTAGTCTATGCCTTAGCTACAATTCCACGCTGCTTCTGCAATGACCCAATTAAAGGACCACTGGAAACCAAATATCTGTTTTTTCCTTCCATTTTTGTCAGCTACCTGTGCTTACAATCATGTAGATCTTGCTCTGTGAATGAATAGCTGATCAGAAGACTTGCCATAATATACTTTGGCCTGGAGGAAATAAAAATGTTTCTCTACTGAGTCCAATACTGGCAACCATCTTGAAATCATCAATGAATAAATGTTTTCACACAGCTTATAATTAATGTTTATACATTCTAAAAGGCTTCTTCATGTTCTATTTGAGTAGATGATGCATTTTTCTTCAGATTTCTTGGCCTGGCTTTGCTTATTTATCTGGGATATTTTCCCTTTCATTGTGGAAATCCTTTAGGCAGCCATGCTTTATCATTATAGGTTGGCATTTGACATCATGTAAGAATCTGACAACAGGGCTATTGGTTTCTGGATTTTTCTCATGTACAAGGGTATCTTAATCCTGAGTATTAGTCTTTCTTTGTACATTTGTAAAAGCTGTCTGATAGTGAAAGCAAAAATGAAGCTTTCACTTCCTCTATAAATATTTGTGCGCTGACCTATGACTGTTGGCCAGTCTGCCTGCCAACACCCCATTAAGAGTTATCCCTTTTACAATAATCTACTATCATTTGATAAGCTCTTGGGGTTAAGAGTACAGATGTAAGATCTCGAAGATTTCTGATGGGAATACTTCATATCCCAAGTATGTTTTCCCTTCAAAATGACATCACCACAGGGAAACATTTTTCAAATAACTTGGCCATCATGTTATGAAAGCTTCCTTAGAAATATAAAGAAAGAAGCAATCTGCACCTCAGACAAAAATTTTCAGAATCCAGAGTTGAAAGAAAAAAAACAACAACTTACCAGTTAGTCTTAGAAGGTCTTGGTGTGGTGAGGTAACAAGGGCCAGCAAGGAATAATGCCATTACAAAGACTGCACTATATGACTTTTCTATCAAATTCTAGTGTTACGAAAGCTCATAGTTACTAGGTTTTGCTTGAAAGACAGTATTTATACTTCAGGTTTGAGCATAGAAATAATTTAGTGTATGTTGCATGAAAACTTACTGCTAAGGAGAGCATTCAAATGACCGCCCATTGGTTAAGACTTTCATCTCAAACTTTCCTCCTACTTGTTATTATTTTATGAATAAATGTCACAGAGGGAACTTTGTAGCCACCTCTTTAGCTTAAAGCACTGGATTTCTCCAGAAATGCTCTGTGCAGGGCAAGAAGAAGATTGTAGAACTAAGACATTAGACTGTGAGGAAAAATTTCCTTTTGGAGGGCCAGAAATGGACCATCATAATAAAAGTAATACCTGTGATGTGTAAATTTCTCAGACTCTAGTTCTCAGGGCAGTGTGTGTGTGTATGTGTGTTCCTAAGTTAAGTTTTCTTGCAATGTGTAGAGTTGGGAAAATACATTAAATATTTATTAAGGATCTATTATAAACCATCTTCTGAGTTATACACCTCCCATGCAGAGATAGTAGTAATAATAATAATAGATCACATTTACAAAGGAATTACAACATGCTAGGCTCTGTTCCAAGCACTTTACTGGTAATATCTCATTTGATTTTTGCAACAACCCTATGAGGTAGGTACCATTATCTCCATTGTGCAGATGAAGAAACTGAAGCTCAAAGGTGAAGAAACCAAAAATATGCAGCTAATAAGAAATGGAGCCGGAATTTAAGTCAAAGCAGCCTGACTCCCGAGTCTACCATGTTATACAACCTTGTTGATGCTCCTCAGGACTCATAGCTTGAGAAGAAGAGAGGCAAATCCATATCATCTGATAGACCTGTAGAAAGAAAGTAGATGCACAAAGGAGGAAGATATTCATCTCAAGTGTGGGGCTCTGGGAGGACTTCATAGAATTGATGTTAAAGGTGACGCATGGAGGGTGAGTAGCATTTGCAGATGGATGAGCTGAGGAAAGGTGTTTCAGATAAAAGGAACATGGTCAACACAGATGTGGATATGTGCAACAGTGTGGGGTGACAGGGTCACTACAGTGAGTCAGGGACTACTGGAATGTAGGGCACATACAAATGGGAAACTGCTCTGAGAAGAGCTGGTTGGGTGGGCAGTAGCCCCAGAGGAAAGGGCCTCTCATCCTATGCCAGAGTGATGGCTTTTCTACATGCCAAGAGCCTATGATGGACTTTGCACAGGACATTTGCATGACTCAGTTTTTATTTCAGAAAAAAGGACCTTAAGGTCTGTGTGATGTCAGATTTGAAGGGGCCAGGGCTGGAGACAGGAAAACAGTTAGGGTGATGTAAAAGTATTCAGGCAGGGGATATGGGAGCCTAAAGTCAACTGTTGA
Source organism: Lipotes vexillifer (assembly GCF_000442215.2). Lineage (NCBI taxonomy): Eukaryota > Metazoa > Chordata > Mammalia > Artiodactyla > Lipotidae > Lipotes > Lipotes vexillifer. The sequence continues at coordinate 1,134,219 of NW_006781006.1, forward strand.
CAAGAATGAAGACATCTTTCTGAGAAATGTTTAGTTCTATGATTGATAAGATTGAGAGGCTGACTGGGTTTGGGTGTGAGGGTGAGGGAGAAGATGAGGTCGTGGTGGGCTCTTAGGCCCCAACTTGAGTAACTGAGTGGATGGTGGTGCTGTTCATTTCCCTGAAGGGTAGGGATGGAGAACAGGGGCTAAGACTGAGTTCTGCTTTGCAACTCACCTCCTTACTTCCCTCTCCTCACCCACCCTCTCTTCTCTGAGCCCCAATATCACCTTGAGATATCCTGATTTGGAGCTTCAGTTTGTTTCATAGTTGTATATACCTGTTTTCAGCACTAGACTGTGAGCTCTTGGCAGCAGAGCCTGTAATATATTTATGATTCAATAAATGTTTGTTAACTGAGTTCATGAAGAACAGAACCAAATTTTATGTGAATGGATAATTGAGCATTCAAAAGAAATTTGCTCCCCATAAGCGTCTACACTTTGTCCTGTTCTGCCTTCAAAATACTTAGAATAAAATGGATCTTTCTTCCTCAATATAGGTTATGGGTTTGAAAGCAGGGATCGCACTACCCCTCTGAATCAAGTCTGTTACTTTTCACCTTGAAAATCCGCAAACCCTTCAAATGTTTCACACACAACATAATTTCCATACACTTCATCATCCTTCTTGCCCTCCTCTGCACATGTTTCAGTCTCTCTGTGTTCTTCTTTAAATGTGACACTCTGCTAATCTGACCCATACAGGATGCAATGTGGCCATTACTTCTGAAGAGGGGTGAAGTCAAACCATTTCATAGTTAATGTCAGAATTACTTTTAAGGAAGAAATTGGATTTAGGAAATTAAATCAGTATGCAGTTTGAGGTAGATGGCGAGACCATGAAGGCATAAGTTAGTGGCAGTCAAGTAAGCCACAGACTAAACTATTCTATCCTGGAAACTAATAGAAATTGTAGCTTGGGGAAGAGTTGAAGATGGTTAGCCTAATAATTTAATTTTTTGGAAAATTTAACTGAAATAAAACATACATAACACTAAAGTAATGAATCCAAAGTATATAATTCAATTAATTTTTAGAAAATGAACACCCCCAGACCACGAAATATAAACATCGTCAATAACTACCCCCTGTTTAGTCCCTTCTGGTCATTAACACCTATCAAAGGAGGTACTGACTATGGAAGGTCTTGTTTCTCTGTCCCCGAGCAAAGACCTATCCAAGCCTGGATTCTTCACTCCTGATGTCCCTGATGAGCAAGTTTCCCTGGCCTGGGGTAAAAGGGTTGTGGATGATCAATGTCAATGGACCAGAAATCTAGCGCTTCAGAATTTCACCAGTTGTTAGCAGGTTCCCTCCATCAGTGGCATATTGCCTCCCATGCAATGGGAAACTGCTTGACCAAGGTTTGGGCTTAGTCTTTAGCCTTCTGCCCCATACAGCTTTGGAACTCAGGAGACAGCCCCATCAAGTCTCCAGTTGTGTTTCTTCTGTGTCAAGTGGCCACATAAATCTCTGCTGCTTTCTTTGTCCCCCATCATGTCCCTCTGCTCGGGCCAAACCTTGATTCTCAGGCTTCCACCTTCATCAAGAATCAGCACATGCCCCCAGTGACAGCTGAGCTTCCTTAAATTTTCTCTGAATATTTCTCCTCTGCCTGAATTTTTACTGCCCTCTGGTGCTTTTAAGTATACCAGGAGTCAGCAAACTTTCCTGTTGAGACCAGATAGTAAATATTTTTGGCTTTGCAGACCATATGGTCTTTGTCACAACTACTTAATTATGTTGTTATAGCATAAAACAATACCAAAAAAAAGAGGCATAGCTGATTTAGCCTGTGGTCTATAGTTTGCCAACACCTCATATATATAATTATTGCAATTTACTTAATATTCCTAGTTCTTCAATGAGATAAGTGGCCCACACAACCTAGCCCATCCTAGCTTGAAGCAGAACCCTATCAGAGAGTTTTTAAGAACAAGCATGGCGGATTTGTAATTTGAAGTTCTTGGGTGGCTAAGATGTAAAACCTTCTCTTAATTTTTCCAAACTTTCAGCAAACTCTAACTGTACAGAGGCTTCTGTGAGTAGAATTTGTGTGCATGTTTTTGTGTGCATGTGTGTGAGTGTGAAAATAAAGGGATACGATTCAATTTGGAGGTTGATAAGCTTTGATGATTTAGGAATTCAGTTAACAATACTTCTTTTTTCCCTATCAAGTGTCAGAAATTATTGAGAGATAAAGATAAGAGACATGAAAATGAAGCTCAAAAGATCACTTTCATTAGTGATAAGCTAGTTGTGTTTTGTAATATTTTGTTTTGTTTTGGGTCATGCGTTTTTTCTTTTTCTGCCTTCTTTTAGATGAATTGAGGATTCTTTATATCTCTACTATTGGCTTATTAATTTTTGTGTGTTTTTTCTTTTTTTGGGTTAAGTTGTTGCCTTCGGAGAAAGAAAAAACAGCAAGCTACAGCCTGTAGCCCAAATCTATCCCACTGTCTGTTTTTATAAATAAAGTTTTATTGGAATACAGTAATATTCATTCATTTATGTCAATGACTGCTTTTACACAACAACAGCAGAACTGAGTAATTGTGACAGAAACCATCCCTTGACAGAAAAAATTTTGCCAAACGCTGCTCTAGGGCTGACAGTATATACCTGCATTCACCATAATTCCACTATGACTGTGGATTTGTCTCTGGATCCTTTTATTTCCATCATGTATTGCTCTATGTATGTTGAATCTGTATAACTAGGTACACGCAGATTTTAAATTGTGATTATTTCCTTTTATATTGATTTCTTTATCATTATGAAATGTCTCTGTTTATCTTCAATAATGCTTCTTTCCTTAAGGTTTATGTTTTCTGATATGTGTAGCTGCTCACAATTTCATTTGGTTAGTTCTTGCATTTTTTTACTCTTAAATTTCCTGCTCTTCATGTTCAAAATTCATCTCTTATTAACACAGCATATTTTGAAATTTTGTGTTTTATGAAGTCTGACAATCTTATCATTTTACTTAGAGTATTTCATTTGTTTATATTTCATGTAATTACAGATATAGTAGGGCTTGTTATCTACCATCTTACTAAAGTTTTATTTAAAGTTTTATTTATTTATTTTTTTTCTATTTAGGCCATCTGTTTTATATTACTTCACTTTTTTTCTTGTCTCCTTGTTGGTTAATCAGATATGTTATTATTATTCCAGTTTACCTTTTATAATTTGTTAGTTATACACTTTTTTTGCTTTCTTTGGGTGGTTATCATAGAGGTTATAGCATGACATTAGGTTCTAATGCAAATTTATATGTTACCCTTTCCTGGATATACTTAGACCTTTTAAGCTTCATTGTCCCTTTCCCTCCTTTTCCATTATTTTTGTCATTTATTTTAATTGTATACATATTTGAAAATTAAAAGGACATCATAATAACCATTTATTACAGACAATATTTACTCATATAACCACATATATATTTACATATACTACCTACTTATTTACATATATATATATATATATATATATATATATATATATATATACACACACACACACACACCCTTTCAGGTACTTTTTCTTTTTTTAACTTCTGCTCTTCTATTTATCTACCTAGAGTCATTTCATTTTGCCTGAAGAGGTCACTTGAGGTTTTCTTATAAGGAAGGCCTCACTGGTGAGTAACTTCTTTTGTAGTTATTTTTCTGAAAATATTTTTATTTTACCTTCATCTTTAAAGAATATTTTCACTTTTTTCCCCTCATGTGGTCCTTTAAATAAATTATTCCATGTTCTGGCTTCCATCATTTCCTCTGCGAAATCAGATGTTAAGTCATTTCTGTTTCTTTGAATTTAATTTGTTTTTCTTTATTTTTTTTAATGCTTCTAAAATTTTCTTTATGTGTTTAATTTTAAAAGTTTGACACTCATGTGCCTAAATATGGTTGTCTATATGTTTACACTGCTTGAGGTTTGATGAGCTTCTTGAGTCTGTAGATTGATGTCTTTTAGAAAATGCTTAACATTCGGTCTTCTCTTCTCTGGAATACCATTTATACATACCGTTTGAGCATTTCCCACATGTTTCTTATGCAATATGTTTTACATTCTTTTTTCTCCTTTTGTTTTAGTTTGGGTGTATTTTATTGGGTATATATTTTTTTGTATATTTTATATTCTAGTCTATTTACACTTTTTGTCTACTGTGACCAATCTATTGCTAAACCCAATCCATCAGTTTTTAATATCAAATATTGTAGTTTTTTCAATTTTATAGGGTTCATTTAATTTTTTATAGTATAAATTCAATTTTTGATTACATTTTAATTCTTTCATCTATTTCATCATTTTAAAATTTTTTTATTAAACATTTATCATAATTATTTTAACTGTAAATCTGCTTGTATTGTTCCTTTTATTATTTAATTATGAATCATATTTTCTTGCCTCTTCCCCTGACTTGTAATTTTTATTTCATTCTAGACATTGTAAAATTCTGAAGGATACAGATAATTTTATATCTCACCAGAGATGAGTGGCCCTTTCCTCTATTAGGCAGATAGGGTAAAGTAGTGAGCTAAATGTGGCTGAGATTCTATTTTGGTAAGATTCTATCTTCCTTTGACAGGCCCCTGTTTTTATGGAGTGGCCTTCCAGGCTTTTGATTGAGAGCCTAGCAGATTTCCATTTCTTCAAATCTAAACGATTACAGGAAATTCAGCTCTTGCTTTCAGAGGCTTCTGTCCTACCTCTCCAACCTCTTACACTAAAAAGACTCAAAATCTTGCAAGCATCTTAAAGGGAAGACCATCAGTGTACTTAAAGGAGGTCCCATCTGATGGAGAATCTTTATTTACGTGTCTGAAAGACTGCAAGAGATTTTATTCTGTGTTTTAGAAGCTTTGGGCCTAGTTTATAGCTTTTTCCTCAGCCCTGGAGCTCAAGAATGGCCCATGGAAAAAACCTCCAGATTCCAACCTGTTGCTGACTGAACAAAAAAACTTTGTGAGCTTTTTCTCCAAGAAGAGGTTCTGATCCTCAGTCTTCACCCAATATCCACAAATGTCCTCTGGGGAAGAAAATAGCTTGTGATTGTCATCTCATCTCTGAACAGTTTCTCTACTCCCTGGAATTTTAGCTCATCTATTCTTCATAGTTTTCACAGCTCTGTGATGCCTTTAAAATATAATGCTTATAATTTATTTGACTTTTTTTCAGTTGTTACAATGGACCTTTCACAACCTACTTTATCTTACTTGAAAGTGGAAGTTTCTTGATAGACTATTCTTTATTAGTGAGCAAAACTGATGTATTGTGGTTAATCCAGTGCTCAGTAAATATTTACTGAATACCTTCATGTCAATAAGGAATACATTTGACTGTGAGGAATAGAAAATCTGACTATAGTAGCTTAAAGAAACAAGTGTTTCCCCTGCTCACTTAATCAGAACTCAAGACTTAGGCAGTAACTAATATTGTTTCAGCAGCTCAGTGATGTCAGTGTTGATGATGTCTCTGAAATCCTCTTGGCATTTCTCAAGTGCATCTCATCTCAGAATCACCAGATGGCTACAGCTTCAAATAGTATTTCCACATTCAAGGCAAAAAGAACACAGAAGGAAGGACCATGACAGTCAACTATGTTTTCTACTGGGAAAACCATTGCTGTCCAAAATCTCTCAACTAATTCTAGATTTATTTGACTGACCAGGCTGTGTCATATAGTCACCATCAACAATAAGGGAGGGTAAGGAATTCAGTACTTACCTAATTAGGAGTTGAACAGGTAAAGGGTAAATGTGACACATCACAGATGATCTAGGCAAAGAAAAATTCAGTGCCAAGGGCAATCAATAGGTGAGAGAATATCATAGCAGACTTTCAGGAGCTAGAAGCAGAAAATCAAGTATACTTTGAGCAATAAGGTCACTTTATTATCTCACATGATAAGATGCCTAGAGGAAGGATGGAGTAGGTTAATTTAAAGGTTCCACAAAATCAATAAGGATCCATATTATTTTATCTTTCTGTTCTGCCATTCTCAACAACTAGCAGCTCCACTCATGATCACATATTGGCTATAGCAGCTCCAGGCACCATATCTTTACATATCAAATTCCAGAGGTAAGAATATGAATTATTCCTGTATTGGATCCCATGAGCCCCCAACAGACTCTCTCAGAATAGTGTCACATGATTAGTGTCAATGAATGGCCTAAACCAACCATTTTGAAAAGATAATGAGCTGACCACTATTTCTTTTTTTTAAATTGTTTTATACTTTATTAATTGAAGACATATTTGTCAATTACTATTTCCTAACATTTTAGGCCTTGCTTGAAGAATATACAGTACAGAGTACAAAAAAAAATCATCTATCAAGGTTGGTTCAACAGCCTTTGGCTGTGAGAGTCTCAAGGAGTCACTGACAGTTTTCTTGTTTTCCTTTTTTAAAATTGGAGTATAGTTGATTTACAATGTTGGGTTAGTTTCAGGTGTATAGCAAAGTGATTCAGTTATACATACATATATATCTATTTTTTTCAGATTCTTTTCCCTTATAGGTTATTACAAAATATTAAGTATAGCTCCCTGTGCTATACAGTAGGTCCTTGTTGGTTATCTATTTTATATATAGTAGTATTTATATGTTAATCCCACTATTTCTTAGAACAGTTAAGATTTTTCCCTAAGATCTCAGGAAAGCCCAGGCTTCTCAAAATATATCTCCTCTGTAGGACTAGTAAATACATTACGGGTTTTGTTTTGGTTTTTTAGCAAGGAAGAATGGGAGAATGGCTACTATACTCTGCAGTGTTTGCTGGGCCCGTGAGCCATGGCCGCTCAGCCTGCGCACCCGGAGCCTGTGCTCCACAACGAGAGAGGCCACAACAGTGAGAGGCCCGTGTACCAAGAAAAAAAAAAAAATTGTTTGACCTCTTTCCTGTCTTTTATCAAATAGCAATGCCTTGGTGAAATAGACATTCCAGACTGTGAGACTAAAGATGTCAGGAAGTGAGTTGTCCCTTTTTGCTAAGCAATGTAGAGAACCAGCTCTAATGCGGGGGTTCCAAACAGGAGGTTCTATGAGCTTGAGAGAAAAAAAATCACATCTTGGTCTTTGCTATCCTCTAACTGAAATTTAGCAGATGCTTTTGTTTCAAACATAGGCAGCAAACCTGCATGACAGTAAGAGTACCTGTGCCTCTGGCCACCTGTAGAAATCAAATATTTTCATATTTGTATTATCATATTTCAGTTATTACCGATATCTTGAAATGTTTTTTACCTTCATCACTACTTTGAAATGACATTCATTATTAGATACCATCACAAAATCTTGTTCTTTAATGAACTGATAGAAAAGTGTGCACATATATTTCTAATCTCTTAAGTTTTCTGTATGTTTTCCTTTCTCAGGAATGTAAAAAATTTTGGATAACTCAATTTCAACAAAATTGGTTTCTTTTGTAATCCTATGTATTTTATTTGCTGTGTCTAAGAACATTATTTTGAGAAGTCCCTGGACTTTTTCACCAGCAGCAAGGGGTAATGGCACAAAATGAACTACTGCACCAAAGGGACTCAGGCAGTGGTGGGATGGGCCGCAGTGTGAATCCTATCAGTCAAGTGCACTAGGCGTTTTGGGGCAAGAAGCCCAGTGCTCTCCTGCCTGTGACCCTCAGCCGAGTCAGGGCAGGAAGCAGATGACCCGGGCCCAGCAGCTTCTGAGATTTTTCCTGAGCATTCTTGTAAAAAAGCAACCACATTGCCACATGTGCCTGGAATTTGATTTCCAGGCCAAGTGTTAGCTTTTCCATGCTAAGACTCCCTCGGGTTTTGGCCCAGGTTCCCCTGCTGTCAAGGCCCAGCCCTTTCAATACCTCAACCACCTGCCAGAGAGAACAGCTTCATGGAATTTTGGCCGCCACTTCTGAGTCACGTCGTCAGCCACAGGCTTCCACCTGCAGCCTTGGGAGGCCCGGCTGCAAGGTGCCTGAGCAGACAACTGTGCTGACCCAGCCCAGCAGGGGAGCATGTTCTTCCCTGCAGGCCAGGAGCCTTTACAAATTGATCCAGTTTCCTCTTCTCTGCTCTAAAGAGGCATTTCCTTCTCAGAGAGTGAGTCTGAGTTTTTCCAATCTTATCTAGTAATCTTAGTTTCTCTCAAGTTATTCTTTTTTCTGGAATCCAACAACAAATTTACCTCAGAAAATGGTAGGGAGAAAGGCTTATGCAATGCAAGGGTATTGTTATAAATAGGAGCCCTTGCTGTGACTTTCTTAAATAAACAGGTCGCTAAGGTTCCCAGGCAGTGGTGGAGCTACTGTTCAGAGGCTGGGGAGACTGTTTTCCAGTTAAAAAGAGTCAGTCTCCTTCCAAAATACTCTTTCTCCAGAAGTGAAGTGAATCCTGTTACAACCTTGGTTTGGGGAAATAGTCCCACTCTTCCCTGCAAGATGAGAGAAGAGGGTTAAGCTTCTAGAGATTATGGCCTAAGTGGTGTGCACTGCAGGGGCAGGGAAAGCCCCCTGCTGCAGAAAATCCTCTTCCCTCAGCCACATAGTCATAATATGTGTGTGTGTGTGTGTGTGTGTGTGTGTGTGTATAAATATATATATACACACACACACATACTCATTACATATATATATCTATCATTAAAACTTCTAATGCTTCCAAGAGAGAAATACACAAATTATTCCAGTTAGTTACCTCTTTATATTAGTTATTTATCTGGCCTTTTTCAACTTCGGACCAACAGATTATACATAGCGAGAGAGGACAGTATCATTAGATCCAGTACAGAGGCTTAGAGAGTCCACATGTAATGAGAAAAAGGAGAACCAAAGCAGAACTCTAGAGGAAATCATCCATTTTTTTAAGGGCTGGATTGAGGAGGAAGAGATGGTGGAGATGACCCTCTGGATCCTAGAATGGTCTTAGGCACATACTAGACAGTCAAATATTTATTGAATGAACTAGTGGAAAGTGGAAGAATAAAACTATTTCTTTGTGTTTTGCCATTTTTAACAACCCTAACCTCATCCAATGCCCAGCTAAGTGGTACTGGGTCTTGGGTAAAACCTTATAGAATCCCTAGAATTGGTCATTTCAAAGCTTTTCTGATCTTCGGGTAACTAGGGATTATCTCTTAATAGGTAACTGACTCACAAGGGGTCTATTTTTGTAACTGTCATACCCAAAGGAGTATAGCTGAAAAGTAAGAGTGACTAGGAATGAAATTTAAAACTCGGGGGTGGGAATGAAGGAGGTGAAATAGCATCGCTGTGCATAATAACGTGAAGCATTATTTCCATTGCAGACAGACAGACCTGTAAATTGTAAGGCAGTAAGGAAACTATTTCTCTTCCTATTTGTTTAGAGTCTATTGTCTCTAAGAATTAAAATCTGTCCATCAGAGGTGAACTTGAGCAAGTTTGCAACATTGCAAGTATAGATCTTTCAAATACTATGTGGAATAGATGGATAGATGGCTGAATGGAGGAAAAAATAAGGCAGAGCATAAATTAATTGAATTTCTACTGAGAACACTGTACAATATTAGAGTTGGTGGGTTTTTATTCATCCCAGATTAATGCAGAATATAAATGTGAAGGATTATCTTTGTATTTTTTATATTAGTAAACATTAACGAAGTTTCCATTTTCCCTCTCTAGACCAATCTTATCTTTGGCTTTTATTATCCCAATGTGTTTTGGTGGAATATATGACTTGATACAATATCAAGCGGGTTCAATCAAACCTGACTTTATATAATAGATATGAATACCAAATGCAAATACTCATACTGCAAGCAAGTAGAGACAAAATTTTCACATGGTATCTATGTCTTATACCATAAAGAATGCCAAAAAGAAAAAAACATTTAAGTTAACTTAATCATATTTTAATGAGTTCCACATTCTCACCTAGATAAATTTATCAACATCATGTCTCTAAAGCAAAAATGGAAATGTAGTTTTAGTTCATATGTGTCAATAAAACCAGATAATTACTTTGACAACTGAATGAATTATCCACTTGGCCTAAATTGATTGAACTAACCTCTGTAATTGCTAACTCTAAATTTCTTTTTGCACATTAGAATAATTGCTAATGCAAATTTAAATAAACAATGCAAAGGTCCAAAGGTCCAAAATGTGCAGTAGAAATGTCACTTCATTTGCGGTTCTTAGATACCTTTAGAAGAGAGCTAGACAGAAATAGTTCCTTCCTGTCAAACTTTTTGTGGGTTGCTCACAATTAGGAGCCTAGGGCTTTCATCTTCCATGTCCTGATAGTTTTGCAAATTGAAAATACTTTGTAATTTCTCTTTCCATGGATAAATTCTGTTTTTGAAAAGAAAAAAGCAATCAAAAATGGAGAACAAGGGCATTCTGACTGTGGCGTTCAATGTCCTGCCAATTCTATTGCACATTATTTTTCAAAATGCATTTCACAGTGATTAACGCAAACTTAAAGTGATTTCATATGGTGTTTTACTTGATCCTATGATTTTCCAAGATTTATGGATAATCTAATATATTCTTATTGAATGACTTAAATTTAAAGGGGGAACTGTTTTTTATAAATTCCTGTAGACCAATAACACCCTTTACAACATTTCCTCTCTTAACTCTTTGGGACTTTGAGAACAGGGGACTGTGTACAAGGATGTTTACAACTTTACCTTCTAATATTGTGTCAGTTGTACAAAAGTGACAACATGTGATTCAATTCAGGGGAAGCTTCAGCATTCCATTTACATGTGCTAATGGGATTAGAATTTAATAACCTAAAAAGTGGTTCACACCTCAATTTATCATAATATTTAGCATGTTACTTTAATGTGGACAGAGATGTTCAGAGCAGTGAATTTGTCATTCATTGCTCCAACATCCAAGTGAGGTAAAGTAAGGTCATATCCATCTTATTGATGAGGAAACTGAGTCATATAGTGCTGAAATGATTTGCTATGAGTCCTGTAACTGTTCAGTATCAAATTTAAAAATATATTTCTCAGCTAACTGGAAGTGGTCTCATTGAAAAATGCCATTTTTGATTAGGAGTTCTGAGTGTTACAATGAGAGAATGTTTGCAGTTTGATCAAAAAGTATTTGGCTGCAGAATATGTTTGAGGCCAGGTTGACCCGTGAGTCTCAGCTATTTGACAGTCACTCCTCATTTTTCCTGGTGGTGGCCTAGATGTAAGTTATTGTTACCAGTCCCAGGGAAGAGGTGAAGGAGAAATCAGTTGTTTTATTATAATGACACATTCACTGTCCTCATCCAATTCTTTAGAATTTGAAAGGCCTTAGCAAAAATTAAAAGCCTACTTTTTTATTTTGGCATAGGAAGGAATTAGGAGAAATTCTATTGGGTTGGCCAAAAAGCTCACTCAGGTTTTTTCATAACCTCTTACAGAAAAACCCGAACGAAAATTTTGGCCAACCCAATAGTTATTACTAGCCATTTAAAGGGAGCCTGTATCCAAATGTTATTAATATCTTTAATGCAGAGGTTTTAGGAAAAGCAAGTATAACTTTGTCGTCCCCTAGGCACCTGGCTCAGTTTATTCAGGGAATCTTTTTTGAATAGAATGTGGAATGCAGTGGAAAACTCTATGGAGGTAACTGCATGCCATAGTTTTATTATATTTGTAGAGGCAAAAAAAAATAGGAATAGGAGTTCTGCAGCATCATTTACTTTTATGACCCTTGAATGAGTCATTTCAGTGTTTGGGACCTGATATTTTCACCCATAAAGTAAGTGTATTGTGCCATAACATCATTAAGGACCATCATCTCTAAAACACTACTATTGTTTGCTTGTTTTTCAGTCCCCTTGATGTGTTTGGGAGACGTTAAGGACAAAAAGACATTTCTATAACAGCCTGAATACCTTTACACTGACTCCCATGTATGCTTTCAAATAGTTTGAAGCGTTCTGTGAGACAGAATGAACTAAAAATTGCAGTCCAGGATGAGGAATTTGTGATGGCTCAAATCAGGCCCTCAAAGCATGTCTTTGAGAAGAGACAAATATAAAAAGATAATAGTACTGCTGTCATTAAAACAATAGAAGCAAAACCCATGTGTAGTTAGAAAAATCTTTAGCAACATACATTCTAAAAAGCCAAATCTTGGGGTAATTACTTCATGAGAGTGTCTCTTTAGACCTGCATTAATGAGTCTTTTTTGGTGATTGTTTTTAAAATCTTCAACTTTTCTTCCTTGTATTCTCTTTATCTCTCTCTTGCTATCACCCTTTTTCCCCTGCAAATGAAGAACTAGGCCATTTATTATTATTATTATTATATTATTATTATTATAGTACTTTTTTTTTTTTTTTTTTT
>NW_006781006.1:1146653-1160569 GCF_000442215.2 Lipotes vexillifer
TTTTTTTTTTCTTGCGTTACGCGGGCCTCTCACTGTCGTGGCCTCTCCCATTTGCGGAGCACAGGCTCCGGACGCGCAGGCCCAGCGGCCATGGCTCACGGGCCAAGCCGCTCCGCGGCATGTGGGATCCTCCCGAAACGGGGCACGAACCCGCGTCTCCTGCATCGGCAGGCGGACTCTCAAGCACTGCGCCACCAGGGAAGCCCTATTATAGTACTTTTAGATTCGCATGTTTCCTCATCTTAATTAAAAAATAGAATAGTCTAAATTTTCTCTTCTTAAAAACTGAAACCGTATTTCTCTTTACACATGTGGCCCTTGACTGCCCGTGGGTGTGTTCTCTACTCTGGTACTTGGCCCCTCCAGCTAAGTTCCTTTGCACTATCACATCTCCTGAAACACATCAAATTTCACTATGGAAACACATGGGCAGTAATGGAGGTTCTTTTTCAGCTCCAAAAGTGCTCCAATCAGGCAATGGCATCTTGTTTCTCTCAGAATTTAAGGAGAATTAATAAAACCACATTACTGTTACACTAAGCATCTTGAGCTTTACACAGGTCGTGATTCTGTTATGCCTGACAAAAAGCTAATACCTAACCGACTTCACTGGAAAATTCAGTATTCTAGCAAAATAGATTCATGTCAATGTGGCCTGAAACTACAAAGGAACCGAAAAACCAAGAAACAGCCCCTTTTAGTTGAGAAGTACAGATGCCTTTGCTTTTTCATTGGCAAGGGCAATAGTTTTTGCCGTTAGACATTTTATTTTCAAGAAACAGCTGTCCAGTTTGGACCTGTCACTTTGGTGACTATGATTAGTAAGAGATGTTAGAAACAGTGAAGTGACTCAAAGAAGTGGAGCCTACCAAGGCAGGAAGCCCATAACCCACCTGTAAGTATTTTGGGGGAAAAAATTGCTTAATGGAAACTAAGATAATAATTTTCCTTCTGTAAGTGATTGTCTTTATATTATTCTTTTCTGAATAAAAGCCTGTTATAATTAGTAACTATTTTTAAGCATACATTAATTGCCATGTGGCCAAGGAGTGCTTGTTAACTCTTTGCAGGTCCTGGAATTTAGAACAAATGTGAAGCAAGCAATGGCCTTTGTGGCTTTTAGATAATAATGATAATCCCTTCATATTTATGTTTTATTTTGCATTTTATAAAACTATTCTAAGCCTTGTATAATTTTTAATTTTTTCCTGTCAGGTAGAGGGTGAGAGTGTCTTTATTCCAACATCACAGGAGTGGCACAAGTCACACATTCCCAACTATCCTGCCTGCACTGACTGCCCCATTTTCACAACTGCTCTAAGAGTTATCATCTGTACGCACAGATAAATGCAATTTACTGCATTAACTTGTTTTATCTGTTAGTCTTTGTCGTTTGAGGAAAAGGACCATGTATTTTATTTCTTATTTACATCCAGTTCTTAACTGAAAGCACAGTAAACCCTCAGTTAATTTCACATTGGTCATTTGATTCAACTGAATCCGAGAAAAGTTGATGTAGAAGCAACCAACAGGCTGAGTTCTCCGTGAAATAATAACCTGGTCCATAGCAATATCCTTCCTAATCCATAAGCCACAAGCTTTGCCCCATTGCTTACCTGCATTTGGTATCAGAACTCTTACTTTAGGTTTAACTGATAAACTGCTGCACACCGTTTATCAGAAACTCTGTGTCTCAGATAAGAAAACCCAGCCTCTGCATTCCAAAAAGGCAGAAATATGTAGACAGACTTGGTCAAATGCTGGGGGTAAAAAAAGCAAATTGGGAATTCAGTTATTGGAAATATGCCCAAGATTGAGTTTGTTACAAAGTTAACATATTAATAATTCACACACACACATACATACACAGATATACACAAACATTCATTCAGGCTGCTGTCTTTCAATATCCATTCTCTCCTTCTCCCTTAATAAGAAAACGCTTAGCTGTTAGCTGGGCATAGAAGTCACTGAGAATAAAGACCACATATCCAAGTTTTCTTTGAAGCTAGGTATGGCCACGTGAATAGCCAATGGGTTGTAAGTAATAATGTCACATGCTTCCAGGACGCGCTCTTAAAGGGAGCACATTTTTCTTTTTTTAACCTGTTCTTGCTCTCTGCTGGTTTGAATGCAGGTATAATAGCTGGAGGTTAGCACTGTTTTGGACCATTATGTGGATTCCACTTGCGAAGGTTAGTGGAGCAAAAAGTGGGAGGAGTCTGGATCCCTGACCCATTGACACCAGGCCTTCTATGGATGACCGTTTCTTGAAATAGAAATAAACTTTTATCTGTCCAGCGACTGATATTTTGGGTTTTGTGTCACCTGCAGCTGGACCTAAACTCAATGGAATCACTAAAATTAGATAAAAAACGGAACTAGAAACAAAAGTGTGTGGAGATTTCCAGTTTAAGTTCAGGTTTAGAAAAGCCTTTATAAGTTATCATTCTTATCCTTATAACATGAAAAGCCTGGGAAAATGAAAACAAATCACTTTTCTTAGACCCATCAGAGAACTGAGGTCACAGAGCAAACTACCTCCCAGAATCTGGAGAGGTACCTCCAGGGAGACAGAGGACCTGAGCATTTGCTTACCTGAAGCAATGCCTCTGGAACATTAAACTAGAAATTTGATGAATTGCTGGAGGCCAAGTGTGGGGTAGCATCAGAGTAAGAAGCTCCCAGGAATCTCCATACATAAGCAGACTTTTCTTCAGGCTCTGGACACGCAGGCTCAGCGGTTACGGCTCACGGACCCAGCTGCTCCGCGGCGTGTGGGATCCTCCCAGACTGGGGCACGAACCCATGTCCCCTGCATCGGCAGTCAGACTCTCACCCACTGCGCCACCAGGGAAGCCCTATTCCTAGATATTTTATTCTTATTGTTTTAATGGTAAATGGGAGTGTTTCCTTAATTTCACTTTCAGATTTTTCATCATTAGTGTATAGGAATGCAGGAGATTTCTGTGCATTAATTTTGTATCCCGCTACTTTACCAGATTCATTGATTAGCTCTAGTAGTTTTCTGGTAGCATCTTTAGGATTCTCTATGTATAGTATCATGTCATCTGCAAACAGTGACAGCTTTACTTCTTCTTTTCCAATTTGGAATCCTTTTATTTCCTTTTCTTCTCTGATTACTGTGGCTAAAACTTCCAAAACTATGTTGAATAAGAGTGGTGAGAGTGAGCAACCTTGTCTTGTTCCTAATCTTAGTGGAAATGGTTTCAGTATTTCACCATTGAGGACGATATTGGCTGTGGGTTTGTCATATATGGCCTTTATTATGTTGAGGAAAGATCCCTCTATGCCTACTTTCTGCAGGGTTTTTTTCATAAATTGGTGTTGAATTTTGTCGAAAGCTTTCTCTGCATCTATTTAGATGACCATATGGTTTTTCTCCTTCAATTGGTTAATATGATGTATCACATTTATTGATTTGCATATATTGAAGAATCCTTGCATTCCTGGTATAAACCCCACTCGATCACGGTGTATGATCCTTTTAATGTGCTGTTGGATTCTGTTTGCTAGTATTTTGTTGAGGATTTTTGCATCTATGTTCATCAGTGATATTGGCCTTTAGTTTTCTTTCTTTGTGACATCTTTGTCTGGTTTTGGTATCAGGGTGATGGTGGCCTCATAGAATGAGTTTGGGAGTGTCCCTCCCTCTGCTGCATTTTGGAAGAATTTGAGAAGGATAGGTGTTAGCTCTTCTCTAAATGTTTGATAGAATTCGCCTGTGAAGCCATCTGGTCCTGGGGTTTTGTTTGTTGGAAGATATTTCGTCACAGTTTCAATTTCAGTTCTTGCGATTGGTCTGTTTATGTTTTCTATTTCTTCCTGGTTCAGTCTCGGAAAGTTGTGCTTTTCTAAGAATTTTTCCATTTCTTCCAGGTTGCTTGTAGTAATCTCTCATGGTCCTTTGTGTTTCTGCCGTGTCAGCTGTTACTTCTCCTTTTTCGTTTCTAATTCTATTGATTTGAGTCTTCTCCCTTTTTTTCTTGGTGAGTCTGGCTAATGGTTTATCAATTTTGTTTATCTTCTCAAAGAACCAGCTTTTAGTTTTATTGATCTTTGTAATCGTTTCCTTCATTTCTTTTTCATTTATTTCTGATCTGATCTTTATGATTTTTTTCCTTTGGCTAACTTTGGGTTTTTCTTTTGTTTTTCTTTCTCTAATTGCTTTAGGTGTAAGAGTCGGTTGTTTATTTGAGTTGTTTCTTGTTTGTTAATGTAGGATTGTACTGCTATAATCTTCCCTCTTAGAACTGCTTTTGCTGCATCCCACAGGTTTTGGATCATAGTGTTTTCATATTCATTTGTTTCTAGGTATTTTTTGATTTCCTGTTTGATTTCTTCAGTGATCTCTTGGCTATTAAGTAGTGTACTGTTTATCCTACACGTGTTTATATTTTTAACAGATTTTTTTCCTGTAATTGATATCTAATCTCATAACATTTTGGTCAGAAAAGATACTTGAGATGATTTCAATTTTCTTAAATTTACGAAGGCTTGAATTTTGACCCAAGATATGATCTGTCCTGGAGAAGGTTCCATTAGCACTTGAGAAGACAGTATATTCTGTTGTGTTTGGATGGAATGTCCTATAAATATCATTTTAGTCCATCTTGTTTAATGTATCATTTAAAGCTGTGTTTCCTTATTTATTTTCAGTTTGGATTATCTGTCTGTTGGTGAAAGTGGAGTGTTAAAATCCCCTACTCTGATTGTGTTACTGTTGATTTCCCCTTTTATGGCTGTTAGCATTTGCCTTATTTATTGAGGTGCTCCTATGTTGGGTGCATAAATATTTACAATTGTTATATCTTCTTGGATTGATCCCTTGATCATTATGTAGTGTCTTTCTTTGTCTCTTTGTAACAGTCTTTATTTTAAAGTCTATTTTGTCTGATATGAGAATTGCTACTCCAGCTTTCTTTTGGTTTCCATTTGCATGGAGTATCTTTTTCCATCACCTCACTTTCAGTCTTTATGTGTCCCTAGGTCTGAAATGGGTCTCTTGTAGACAGCATATATATGGGTCTTATTTTTGTATCCATTCAGCCAGTCTGTGTCTTTTGGTGGGAGCATTTAATCCATTTACATTTAAGGTAATTATCGATATGTATGTTCCTATTCCCATTTTCTTAATTGTTTTGGGTTTATTATTGTAGGTCTTTTCCTTCTCTTGTGTTTCTTGCCTTGAGAAGTTCCTTTAGCATTTGTTGTAAAGCTGGTTTGGTGGTGCTGAACTCTCTCAGCTTTTGCTTGTCTGTAAAGTTTTTAATTTCTCCATCAAATCTGAATGAGATCCTTGCTGGGTAGAGGAATCTTGGTTGTAGGTTTTTCTCCTTCATCACTTTAAATATGTCCTGTCAGTCCCTTCTGGCTTGCAGAGTTTCTGCTGAAAGATCAGCTGTTAACCTTATGGGGATTCCCTTGTGTGTTATTTGCTCTTTTTCCCTTGTTGCTTTTAATATGTTTTCTTTGTATTTAATTTTTAACAGTTTGATTAATATGTGTCTTGGCATGTTTCTCCTTGGATTTATCCTGTATGGGACTCTCTGTGCTTCCTGGACTTGATTAACTATTTCCTTTCCCATATTAGGGAAGTTTTCAACTATAATCTCTTCAAATATTTTCTCAGTCCCTCTCTTTTTCTCTTCTTCTTCTGGGACCCTTACAATTCAAATGTTGGTTCGTTTAATGTTGTCCCAGAGGTCTCTGAGACTGTCCTCAGTTCTTTTCATTCTTTTTTCTTTATTCTGCTCTGAAGTAGTTATTTCCACTATTTTATCTTCCAGGTCACATATCCATTCTTCTGCCTCAGTTATTTTGCTATTGATCAGTTCTAGAGTATTTTTAATTTCATTTATTGTGCTGTTCATCATTTCTTGTTTCCTCTTTAGTTCTTCTAGGTCCTTGTTAAATGTTTCTTGCATTTTCTCTATTCTATTTCCAAGATTTTGGATCATCTTTACTTTGATTATTCTGAATTCTTTTTCATGTAGACTGCCTATTTCCTATTCATTTGTTAGGTCTGCTGGGTTTTTATCTTGCTCCTTCATCTGCTGTGTGTTTTTCTGTCTTCTTATTTTGTTTATCTTACTGTGTTTGGGGTCTCCTTTTTGTAGGCTGCAGGTTCGTAGTTCCTGTTGTTTTTGATGTATGTCCCCAGTGGCTAACGTTGGTTCAGTGGGTTGTGTAGGCATCCTGGTGGAGGAAACTAGTGCCTGTGTTCTGGTGGATGAGGCTGGATGTTGTCTTTCTGGTGGCAGGTCCATGTCTGGTGGTGTGTTTTGGGGTGTCTGTGGCCTTATTATGACTTTAGGCAGCCTCTCTGCTAATGAGTAGGGTTGTGTTCCTGTCCTGCTAGTTGTTTGGCATAGGGTGTCCAGCACTGTAGCTTGTTGGTCATTGAGTGAAGCTGGGTGTTGTTGTTGAGATGGAGAGCTCTGGGAGATTTTCGCTGTTTGATATTACATCGAGCTGGGAGGTCTCTTGTGGACCAGTGTCCTGAAGTTGGTTCTCCCACCTCAGTGGCACAGCCCTGAATCCTCACTGCAGCACCAAGACCCTGTCATCCACATGGCTCAGAATAAAAGTGAGAAAAAGTAAAAAGAAAGAAAGAAGATAAAATAAAATAAAATAAAATAAAAAAGCTATTAAAATAAAAAATAATTATTAAGAAAAATTTTTTTTCAAAAGTTAAAAAAAACGGACAGAATTCTAGGACAAATGGTGAAAGCAAAGCTATACAGACAAAATCTCACACAAAAGCATACACATACACACTCACAAAAAGAGGAAAAGGGGAAAAATAATAAATCTTGCTCTCAACATCCACCTCCTCAATTTGGGATGATTCGTTGACTATTCATGTATTCCACAGATGCAGGGTACATCAAGTTGATTGTGGAGATTTAATCTGCTGCTCCTGACGCTGCTGGGAGAGATTTCCCTTTCTCTTCTTGGTTCGCACAGCTCCCGGGGCTCAGCTTTGGATTTGGCCCCGCCTGTGTGTGTAGGTCGCCTGAGGGCGTCTGTTCTTCCCTCAGACAGGACTGGACTGAAGGAGTAGCTTATTCAGGGGTTCTGGCTCACTCAGGCCAGGGGGTAGGGAGGGGTGCAGATGCGGGTTGAGCCTGCGGCCGCAGAGGCCAACATGACATTGCACTAGCCCCCTTCAGGTTGTGTTCACGCTGCCAGTCCTCTCCCTGCGATCTGACCGAAGCCTGAGCCTCAGCTCCCAGCCCCCGCCCACCCCAGCGAGCGGGGGAGCACACAAGCCTCTCGGGCTGGTGAGTGCCGGTCGGCACCGGTCCTCTGTGCGAGAATCTCTCCACTTTGCCCTCCGCACCCCTGTTGCTGCGCTCTCCTCTGTGGCCCCGAAGCTTCCCCCGTCCGCCTCCCGCAGTCTCCACCCACGAAGGGGCTCCTAGTGTGTAGAAACCTTTCCTCCTTCACAGCTCCCTCCCACTGGTGCAGGTCCTGTCCCTATTCTTTTGTCTCTCTTTATTCTTTTTTCTTTCGCCCTACCCAGGTACGTGGGGAGTTTCTCGCCTTTCGGGAGGTCTGAGGTCTTCTGCCAGCATTCAGTAGGTGTTCTGTAGGAGTTGTTCCATGTGTAGGTGTATTTCTGGTGTATTTGTGGGGAGAAAGGTGATCTCCGCATCTTACTCTTCCGCCATCTTCCCCGTCTCTCTGAAAAGATTTTTTCATTAATTTTAAGAGCTGGAAAACAACTTCTTGGAATAGATAATGGAAAAGGCAATTTCTGAACAATGATATATGCCCTGGTATTCACATATTTGGACATATAAGACATATTAAGCAATAAAGAAATTCTTCTGGCAGATTGATTTTCATACTAGAAGTGAACATTGTACTTTGTTCCAGACTGAATTTATTCAGAGAAAATTCACCAACCTAATATATACACGTTAGTTTACTTGACAGGCTCCAGAGAGACCTGAAGCAGAATAAAGAGAGAAATCTCAATGGAATGGCATAAAAAGCAAGAAATGCTTGAATACATAACACAGATTTTACATATATATATACACACATATATATACATATATATGTATACACGTATATATATATACGTATATATATACATATATACGTATATATATATATACATATATATACGTATATATATATGTGTATGTATATATATATATATATCCTTTTTCAAAGAAATCAGAAGAAGTAGTTAATGAACTTGATCTTACAAAATGCAGGTTTACATATAACTGAAAGGTGTTAAGATGTGGGTTTACCGAAGAAAGGATGTCTTCATTTAATGTATCTACCACGTGGCAGACAGTGTGTTTATATTCCAACTCTGTCACCAGCTGCATATTAGAACAGCCTTTTTTCCCCTCTATTGAGCAAAGCCTCATCTGAAAGATGTGGGGTTTCAACTAGATCTGGGATGGTAATAGATACTCTCCTGCATACTAAGGGTAATCATATTATAGGTGTTGCCTAGAAAGCTTTGATGAGAAGGACTTTGTCCAGATCCAGTGTCTTGGTCCATTCAACATGCTATAACAAAAGTACCATAAACTGGGTGGCTTATAAACAACAAAAATTTATTTCTCACAGTTCTGGAACCTGGGAAGTCCAAGATTACAGCACCAGTAGATTTGGTGTTCCGTGAGGGTCCCTGTTTCCTCACTGACAGCCATCTTCTCACTGTAACCTCACACGATGGAAGGGGCAAAGGGCTCTCTTGGGCCTCTTTTATAAGGTCATTAATCCCAATCGTGAGGACTCCACCCTCATGACCCAATCACCTCCGAAATGCCCTACCTCCTAATACTATCATCTTGGGGGTTATGATTTAACATATGAATTTAGGGGAGGGATGGGGAAGACACAAAAATTCAGTCCATAGCACACAGAGAAGATAACTAAGTAGATGAGTGATGTCATTCATAGGCCCAGGAGCAACAGCACACATGACATATATTTCTAGACCCTGAATCAGATGCTCACTAAGGCCAGATGTTATTCAAAGTTTGTAACAACTGGTATGACACAGGACTGGCCAGTTGGAACAAACTATTTACCAATCAGAATGGATTGAAAAAATGGCAGCCATTGAAAAAATGGCATGGCTGTAGCAGTGTATATGGGTGATACAACCTGACTCTAAACCAATACTCAACAGCAACATTGTACAGTTACATTAATTCTCAGTGGCCTGATAAATGTTTAAGAAAGATAGTTGGGGGGCTTCCCTGGTGGCGCAGTGGTTGAGAGTCCGCCTGCCGATGCAGGGGACGCAGGTTCGTGCCCCGGTCCGGGAAGATCCCACATGCCGTGGGGCGGCTGGGCCCGTGAGCCATGGCCGCTAAGCCCGTGCGTCCGGAGCCTGTGCTCCGCAATGGGAGAGGCCACAACAGTGAGAGGCCCCGGCACTGCAAAAAAAAAAAAAAAAAAAAAAAAAAAAAAAAAAAAAAGAAAGGAAGATAGTTGGAATGGTCCATTTATAAGAGGCTATACTTTTTGAAATTATGAGTCATTTTTTTTTCTTTAGAGACAGGAGACTGAAATTTGCCCCTAAGGCTGCCTTTCTTTTGATTATCGGAGTGGCCACTTTGAGGCTGTTATTTTTATACAAAGATAAGGTAAGATTCTTACTCTGAGGTGAAAAGATTGGAGACAGTAAGTAGCGAAGATATTTGCATATCAGGTTTATATATTGTCATCATTATGGGCAGAATTGCATCTCTGAAGCTTATTGTCTATTTATAGAAAGCTTGGGGCTTTGTTCTCTCTGGGAATCTCTGAGTTGTGACCACTTAGGTTCCAGATAGGGGAAATCAGCTGGGGGGGGGGGCCTCCCAGAGAAAAGGAAGGTAGCTTGTACCCTGAAACCTGGCAGTTGGCTAGGGCTAATAAACCAAAAGGGAAACTTCTAGGGAAGAACTTGACCTATGTATTTGGGGAGAAATAGCATTTGGTACCTGGTACCCATGTTATACTTTGCTGCTGTTACTAACGTTGTTTCCTGCATTATAACTTCATCTGTTATCTACAGGCTTTCAATACATTTTTCTTAAACAATAGAGCTTGGTCAGAGTTGTTTTGCTCTGGGGAATGAAGGGTTGGGTCTGTGTGCACACTTGGAACGAAGAGGTAGAAGGGAACAGCAGCATAAGGAAAGCTGATTTCTGCATGAGAAGAAGAATATCCAGTGAAGTGGAGCGGTGGTCAGGAGCCAGGCCTGAGGGGATAAAGGACAACCAAGATGGGTGATGGATGGGAAGAAGACTCTAGAAAAAGTCTGGGCTTCCTGTCATCAAACATGAAAAATCACACTCTTAATAGGGCTTTAAAAGATGGTGTGATTCCTTAAAGACTAGAGATTCAAAGAAGTTATTTGCCTTAATACCCTCAAGGTGCTCTGTACACAAGGTCTGGAATACAGTAGACATATTCACACTACTCACTGTTGTCACACAAGCAAGCAGAACAGTGATGGAAAAGAGGCATACCATGATCTGGAGCCAGCATGTCTGGGCTCAGATCTAACCTATGTCCTGACTCACTCTGTGATCTCAGACAATCTTTTCCAAGTATTGATACCTATTTCCTAGACTGTTCAATGAAGACAATTCTAGTATCTACTCTCAAGCTGTTTTAGTGGGCTCCAAAAATAAGCCTCAAATAAAGTATGTAGCCCAATTTCTAGAAATTAGTAAAGTGTACAATAAATATTAACTGCAAGCATATATATATATATATATGTATATAATATATACACACACATTTATGTGTGTGTGTGTGTATGTATAGATATACATACATATGTGTGTATGTGTGATGCTGAAAACTTGGCCTCTGTGCACTGGTGCTGAATCAAATCTCAGAGACAGAGTTTTGGTTGAAGTAGAAAAGAATAGCTTTATTGCTTTGCCAGGCAAAGGGGGGTATAATGGGCTTATGCCTCAAAAACTGTGTGTCCCAACCTGGGAGGATTTGGTGAGGACTTTTATAGCAATGGTTCAAGGGTGGGGTTGATGATAAGAATCAGGGTGTGTGCAGGGCCTGTACTCCTTTAATCTGGCCTCAGGTGGTCTCCTATTGAGCTTCTTGAGGTTATCAAACTGTGACCTTCTCTGGAATGAAGAATGCTAACATCTTCCATTTGTTGGGGGTTTTAGTTCTATAGAAGAGTTCAAAGGTATTGTTATGTGTATCCCTTGAGCCAGAACCAGGACCCTGCTCCAAGCCTGCACTATTGTTTCTTGACTGCTCCTCCCTTGACTCTTCATCCCCTCCCTTCGCTCTTTGAACCTACCCTTTGTAACTAAGAGAAGGTCATGGAGGCTGAAGCCTATTCCCTACAAACAAGAAATGGGAGACATAGAAAGCCTTGCCCAGGAGCCCATAGTGTCCTGCTCAGACACATATATATGTGTGTGTGTGTGTGTGTGTGTGTGTGTATGCAGAGATAAATGTACATGTGTGTATGTATGCACACTGAGTTCTCCTAATAACAAAAATTCTCACTTTAAATTTTACCATATGTAATCATAATAACTACAATC
This sequence comes from Lipotes vexillifer, assembly GCF_000442215.2. Lineage (NCBI taxonomy): Eukaryota > Metazoa > Chordata > Mammalia > Artiodactyla > Lipotidae > Lipotes > Lipotes vexillifer. The sequence goes on from NW_006781006.1 coordinate 1,158,227, forward strand.
AAAATAATCATCCCCTTTTGCAATTAATTTTATTTATTTATTTTATCACCATGCTGTACATTAATCTCCAGGATTTATTTATCTTATTACTGGAAGTTTATACCTTTTGATCACCTTCATCCATTTAGCTCACCTCCATCCCTCACCTCTGGCAACCACAAATCTGTTATCTATGAGTTCAGTTATTTTTTAGATTCCATGTATAGGTGAGATCATACAGTATTTACCTTTCTCTAAGTTACGTCACTCAGCATAATGCCCTCAAGTTCCATCCATATTGTTGCAAATGGCAAGATTTCCTTCTTTTTAGAGCCGAATAACATTTCACTGTATATAAAACATCTTTTTATCCAGTCATCCATCAATGGACACTTAGGTTGTTTCCACTTCTTGGCTCTTGTAAGTCGTTTTGTAATGAAGATGAGGGTGCAGATATCTTTTTGAGTTAGTGTTTTTGTTTCCTTCAGATGAATAACCCAGAAGTGGAATTGCTGGATCATATGATAGTTCTATTTTTAATTCTTTGAAGAACTGCCATACTGTTTCCATAGCCACTGCACAATTTACATTCCCACCAGAGGTGCACAAGTTTTCCCTTTTCTCCACATCCTCATCAACAGTTATCTCTTATCCTTTTGATGACAGACATTCTCACATGTGTGAGATGATATCTCATTGTGGTGTTCATTTGCATTTCCCTATGATTAGTGATGTTGAGCACGTTTTCATGTACCTGTTGGTCATTTGTATGTCTTCTTTGGAAATTGTCTATTCAGTTCCTCTGCCTATTTTTAATCAGATTGTTTGAGGGGGTTTTTTTTGTTTGATTTTGGTTTTGGTTTTTTGCTATTGAGTTGTATGAGTTCTTATGTATGTTTTGGATACTAACCTCTTATCAGACACATAATTTGCTAATATTCTCTCCCATTTGGTAGGTTGCCTTCTCATTTTGTTAATGGTCTCCTTTGATTTGAAGAAGATTTTTAGTTTGATGTAGTCCCACTTGTTTATTTTTGCTTTTGTTGTCTTTGCTTTTGTTGTCAAATCCAAAAAATTGTTGCCAAGATCTATGTCAATGAGCTTATCACCTATGTTTTCTTCTAGAAGTTTTATGGTGTTGGGTCTTAAAATTATGTCTTTAATCCATTTTGAGTTGGTTTTTGTATATGGTGTAAGATAGGAGTCCAGTTTCACTCTTTTGCATGTGGCTATTCAGTTTTTCCAACATGATTTATTGAAGAGACTTTCGTTTCCCCATTGCATACTTTTGGCTTGTTTGTCATAAATTAATTAATCATATACATATGGGTTTATTTCTGGGCTCTGTATTCTGTTCTATTAATCTATGTGTTTGTTTTTATGCCTATATTGTACTATTTTGATTACTAGAGCTTTGTAATACACTTTGAAATCAGGAAGTGTAATGCCTGCAGCTTTGTTCCTCTTCCTCAGTATTGCTTTGGCTACTTGGGATCTTCTGTTGTTCCACACAAATTTTAAAATTGTTCTATTTCTGTGAAAAATGCCAGTTGGATTTTGATATGGATTGTGTCAAATCTTTAGATTGTTTTGGGCAGTATGGACAGTTTAACAATATTAATTTTTCCATCTCATGAGTACGAAGTATCTTTTCTATTTATTTGTGTTTTCTTCAGTTTCTTTCATCAGTGTCTTGTGGCTTTCAGTGTACAAGTTTTTCATCTTCCTGGTTAAATTTATTCCTAGGTATTTTATTCTTTTTGATGCAATTGTAAATGGGATTGTTTTCACAATTTCATTTAGAGTTGCATAAATAAAAAGTAGAACTAACTATATGCTTTCATTTTAAAATTTATTAACAAATCACCTACAGAGCATGTACTGCCCTTGAAGAACTAGGGACATAGCAATGTAGAAGACAGCTAAGGTCATTGTCCTCATAGAATTTACATTCTTAAACTCATATTGAACCAGAGGAGGTGTCAATGCTAAAAATAGCAAGGACTAATCTTGTTTAACATTCCACAAAATAAAAATTTAATTTAAAATGACATATTTAATTAACATTTTAAACATGTTAAAGGAAGGAACAAAAAGGAAAACCACACTGTGACCTTTTCTCGGTGAGTTAGTTTTGGGGGTAGAGGGTTAGTATCCTTGGTTGGTGATTTCTTTGTTTTTTTTTACAACATTATCTACAACTCTCTGCTTAATAAAAATTATTAACAGTAACAACAGTGATAACAATTAGCAGTGGTCAGAGACCATTTTATTCCATGAGAGCAATAGAAAGATTTATGCTGACTTCAAGAGAAAAAATATAACTTACCCACAGAGTTTAGCTCAGGTTGCCTGGCTGAACCG
>NW_006781006.1:1160579-1164239 GCF_000442215.2 Lipotes vexillifer
CTGAACCGCACATGTGGCAGCCAGGACAGGTTAAAAGAAGACTGAGGAAGGGATGTGCCTTGGCATCTTCTCTTTCTAGTGCACAGGCCTGCTACTGCTAGCTCAGAACAAGTTCAAGGCCAGACATGGGCCTTGATAATGATAATAGCTCTCATTATTGAGCAAGTATATATACTAACTTATTTAATCTTTAAAACAACCCTAGGAGGTAGCTAGTATTATTATCCCCATTGCACAGTTAAGGAAGTTGAGGCAGAGAACACAACAAATAAGGGGTGGAGTTGGGATAAGAAGTAAGCTGGCACCAGAGACTGTGTGATTAACCACCAGACAGCACTGCCTATCTCACCTCCCTCTCAACTGTTACCTTCCCAATGAAGTAACTTCCCTCAGCTTCCTACCAGTGGTATCCTGACCAAGTAGAGAAAAGTCTCCATATTCTATCTAATATCCCTTACCCTGCCGAACCAAATGGTCTATGTTGACCATGACATAGGGGTCCACTTTCTATTTAGATCACAGAGGATATAACAATTTTTCTTTATAAGACTTCTGATTACAAAATAATGTTTCTTCATAAAATAGTCAAAGGAAGAAAAAGTATAGTTCCATATCCTAGGTATTATATGCACAAACACTCACATACACATATGTGAGTTTGAGCCATTTAGCATTATAAGATATGTTACAGCAGCAGCTGTCATCCTGCCTATTAGAGTAGAAAATTAATCTACATGTATAGTGATCTTATAAACTGGGTAACCCCTTCCATGTACATAAGCATTCAAGTCAATAAGAATATACACTGTTCATTAAGAAAATCCTTATAAGTTCAATAGGACAGGAATTAGGGAAGAAATAGAACTGTCAAATATCATAAGCCATGACACATAAGTGATTTCCCTGTCAGTTTATTGTAGAATCTGAACTTGGCATTGGCTCTGTCTTTGACCCAGCTGAGCTACCCACTCCTCAAGTTCCTGTGGCTTGCTCCTAAGGGTCTGGGGGTATGGTTATCTATTAATCAAGGTTCAATCAAAGAAGCAGAATATATATATATATTTCTTCAAGTGGTCCTGCTTCTTCGGGTCAAATACTTGTAACAAATTCATATATATATATTTTTTTCATATATTCACAAACATATTTTTATAGTATTCGACCCAACACAATTGTGGGAGAAGTTTTTTACACATCTAATGCTGGAGCAATGATGGGTACCAGTTCATGATGTTCATGATGGGCATCTTGGGTCACATGGTAATGTAGTGGCCTTTGGTCAGTTTCAGATTTTACTAATGCCCAGAAATAAGCCAAAAGCATTTCTCAAAAAGAGAGTGGTTATCTGCAAGGATGGCCTGGCTTTGCTCCAAAATCCAGAGAGTATGAACTATGATTCAACTACAGAGGCCCACCAGAGGCCCTATACAGCATCCCTATCTGCCACTGACACCTCAAGCACCATCATATTTGTTGGGTCATATAGTTCAGATGGCAGAGCAGCTTGCATTAACAGCTTGGACTGCTTTCCAAAGCCTTCTCTTATTTTGAGCCCTACTCAAAGCAGGCAGCTTTTCAGGTCATGTGGTAAATGAGTTGAAGCAGTATGCCTGAATATGTTATATGTTGCCTCCAAAATCAAAAAGAAAAGAGAAAAAAATTCACCAAGCATTGTGCCTCTTTCTTAGTGGTAGGAGGGGCCAGATGCAGCAACTTGTCTTTCACCATGGAAGGAATGACTCAACATGCTCCAGACTACTGATGTCCTAGAAATTTCACCAACATGGCAGAGCCTTGAATTTTTGTGGTATTTATTTGCTACTCTGTGGCACACAAGTATCTTAACAATATGTCTAGAGTACTTTTTACTTTCTGCTCACCTGGTTCAAGAAACTCAGTATCAAAAGTGTAATGGACCAGCACTGTGTCCCATGGAATAGAAAGGCAATCAAGGTCCCTGTGGCCTGTAATCATGACAGCTGGAGAGCTGATATGGCTCTGAGGTAAGACAGTAAAGGCCCTGCTAGATGAAAACAAACTGCTTCCAGTGGTCTTTACTAACAGGTATAGAGAAAAAAAGCATTAAACAGATTTAATAGCTTCATAAGAATTACCAGGGGATGTGTTAATTTGCTCTGGAGATAAAATCACATCTGGAACACCAGCTGCAATTGAAGTCACTATCTGATTATGTTTATAGCAGTCCAGTGTAATCCTGCAATATCCATCTGTCTTCTGCACAGGCCAAATATGCGCATTGCATGTGGTGGATTGTGGCACTAATTTCTGAAATTGTTCAAGGGATGCAGTACTAATCATGGTTTACTATTTTTGCAGGTAGAAGCAGTTCTAGCAGATTCCACTTGGCATTTCCTATCATAATAGCTCTCACTCCACAGGTCAGATGTGGGGATATGTCAATTGGTGAGTGTGTCCATTCCAATTATGCATCAAAAGCTAAGGAAATAATCATAGGGTGGAGGCAGGGATCCAACGGTCCCACTGTGTGAGGTACTTTACCAAAATTCCATTGATCGCCTGCTTTCCATAAGCCCCTACTCTGACTGGCAGATATTAATGGACCACAGTAGCATTTTGGGTCTCCAGAAATTAGTGTCAGTTTAAAGCAAGTATCCAATCATCCCTCCAAAATCTGATTATTTCCCCTTCCTCAATGTACAGTCCCCTTGGTAACTCGAGAAAGAGAAGTCCCTTTGGGGAAAGTTAGGAGAACGATTAATGGGATACATTTTTGGCAGCATAGCAGGGTCCTTCTCAAGGGGACACAGATAAAAAACTGGCTCAAATATGAGAATTCATCAAGGGCTGTAGATTTAAAATGTCCAAACTTCCTTGGTGTATTGCAGAGGAAGTATCCAAGGACTTTGACAGATTGGAACATCAGAGGGACTTGTCACGGAAGACCTGCTCAGCTATCCCCTCACTACAGCCCTTGTGAGTCCAGAGGGTACTCCCTTTCCCAAGGCCTGAATCACACCCAGTGCAATGAAGCTGCTAATGTATGTACTGTGGCGAGTAAATCACATGAAGAGCCATGAACTTAGCCAGCTCACACAGATACACAGTCAGACAGCAAAGTTGGAGAGCAAACCAAAGAGCCAGAGGTATGAACATTCTCATTCAGCATTCCCATGATATGTGTCTGGGGACAGAATTTTCATCCATCATTAGGGATAAGGCACTCACTCTTGTGAGTTTTTATTAATGGCCAGGCCTAATAAAAATTAGACCTGTGATACTGAAGCTTCTCTACTGTGTTCAGGGATTGATTTCAGCGCACCAGAGACCAGGCTCAAGGCAGAAAATATGGTATCTGCCTAGTAATAAAGTCTCAGTAAGACCCTTCTTTTGTGCCATTACAAGCAGGGGATGCATATCATCTTTGCTGAGTCACAGATAACTTTTCTATCAGCAAACCTAGCAGGCCTAGAATTGACACTTTGATACAGTGACGAGGAGAGAGATAAACAAAGTGGGACATAACTACACTCATCAAAGTCCTGTTGAAGTAAGAGCTTGAGACATGAAAGATTTAGCAATCAGAATGGACACTACAAAAAGTTGTGCATGTCTTACATATTCTGTATTTTTTTTGCCTATGATATCTTTGGATTGCTTCCATGATGCCTACACGCACGA
>NW_006781006.1:1164294-1169190 GCF_000442215.2 Lipotes vexillifer
ATCTTTGGATGGCTTCCATGATGCCTACACGACCGAATCTCCCTCTCTCTCTCCTCACTCTACCCTTAGCCCTCTTCCATAATAATCTTTCTCACATACTTGTGATTTCTCAGTTTAATACTACTTCCTGATACCTGCTTTGAATTTTCTAGTTTGTCTCTGAATACCTATTTGTCTTATTATGTATATCAGATAAGACTATAACTGGGGTTCATTTTTCCCATGAAAAGAATTCATCATCTGAGGTTCAGTTTTCTTATTATTTCCCCTCACCACCTGTTCAATTCAAAATAAAATGTTATTCACAAAAAAAAAAAAACACCTGTGGTCTTAGGGTATTTCAGATAGAGTTTGGAATCCAGTGGACTTCAGTGGATCTTGCATGATATTATTTTTAAGGCAAGAATTGCTCCTCATTATTCAGATATAAATATGCTCTACAGCATGATTTTTCCTTTTGGGATTAACCTCGGTGTCATTCACTGAATGTTTTCCAATTCAGCATTTTTCTCTTGGAGTCTGTGAAATATCACGAGATCTTTTGCAACATTCCAGGCAGGGAGCTGCATGAACTTGAGTCTTATGTTGTATGCAACCATTTAAAAGCATAAAAATCACTCTGTGGTGATTAACACTTCTTTACATGAGTTACTGGGTTTTTAACTTCAAATTGTCAATGTAGTTAATGTTGGTTTTGCTTGAATTAATACTATCCTCACTCTTGTTGCTTATCTAGTGATATAAGATTATAATTATGATCAACTATGCAGAGAGAATTCTTGATCCATATAAAAACCACAGCCTGCAGAAGAAAAAGCTTCTCACATACTTGGGGAGTTTTTGAGTTAAATTATAAGTTCTTTGCCACATACTGCTTCAGTGTTAAGTTTGGGAATCTCAAGAGCAAATCTGAAGTAACTTAAGCACACATCATGATTTGACTGATTCTAAAAGAACACTTTTAGTCACTTGTCTGCACAGCCACTGCATTTTAAAAAGCAGTTGAACAGTGTTTTCATTTCTAAAGCTAGTGACTTGACCCTAATATTCTGTGAGAAATATATTCTCAAACAGCCAACTTATCCATCTCTGAACCCAGATAAGGCTTTTAAGGAGCTACTTAGTACATCTCCTTCCCTAGAGTATCTCTTTAGGATACCATTATTTTTTTTTCTCTTGAGAGCACGTGATATTTATTGTAATGTTCTTATCAGAGATCCAAGTTTTATGTGTCTTTAAAGATACGAGAGAACACCCATGAATGGGGTCTTCAGATGCTCACATTTCATTTTTTGTAACTGGATTTAACACATGGTTATAATACTCTGACAAATGTAAAAAATGTATAATTATTTAAATAATTTAAATCCATTAAGTCTTCCTTTCATGCTAGATACAACACATTGTTAGCTGAGAACACACACACATGCAGAGCAATCTGAAAACATTCATGCATGATAGTTACCAACTCGCAGGTCAATATCCTTTATCAAGCTCCTGTATATGCAAAGTGCACTATGCTTGAGCTGGGAGAGATAAATTGCTTTCTAGGAAATGGACTCGTAATATAAACAATGGCAGTTTCTATTATCTATCCCCTTAAATTTCTCCCCACAACAAAAATAAAATTTGTTTCCACCTGCTTTGCCTTAGGACAGAACATCTAACATCTCCAACCTTAGCTGTGTATTGTAATTATCTGGGGTAATTTTTAAGTCCCCTCTTCATTAGAGTCTTATTTTTCTTTAACTCCTTGAGCATATTTATAACAGCTATCTTAAAGTTCTTACCTATCATTTCTGAGGATGTTTATATTGACTGATTTTTCTCCTTGTTTTGGGTCACACGTTCATGCTACTTCACGTGTGTAGAAATTTTTGATTGGATGTAGTCACTGTATATTTCAAATTGTGGAGTGTACTTAATTCAGTTGCCTTCCTTTAAGTATTGGGCTTTGCTGTGGGTCCGTTTGATCCTTTTGAGGCTTTTTAAAAACATTGTTAAGGCAGATGCAGACTATCATTTACTCTGGGGCTAGTTTAGCACTATTTCTAAAGCATGCTCCATCTGGAGTCTCTGCTGAATATCCTGGGTATTCAATAAGGAATCTACATTCTGTCTTGTCAGAATTGGATGTCTCCCAACCCTGCGGGAGCTCTAGGAATTGTCCAGCTTACTGCTACTTGACAGGTTGTGCTTGGACTTACAGAGTTTCTCCCTACATGTGCACGGTTTCATATCCAGCAACACTCAAGAGAAACCTTATGCACATTTCTCTGTATACCTCCCTCCTCTCTGATACTTTGCCCTACAAACTCTGACTGCTTCAATTTTCTTGAACTTGGATTTTTATTTCCTTAACTAGGTGCTTCAGATTCCACCTTTCTGCCTGAGTCAAAGGTGTCTTCAGGAAGAAAACTGGGAGATCATAGGGTTCATCTACTCAGTTTTTCTTTTCTCTAGAATCACAGCTCTGTGCTTCATGTTATCCAATGTCTGAAAACTATTACTTTATATATTTTGTCAGGTTTTCTAATTTTTAACAACAGAAGGAAAAGTCCAGTTCCAGTTACTACATTATGGATAGAAACTTGGGGTACTTTTTAAATATCTCTATGACCAGGCTACATCCACAGAGATCCTAACTTACTTGCTAGAGATGGGGCCTGAGCTTTGGTGCTTTATTTAAAAGTTCCCCCAGGTTGTCCTCATGTTTATTCTGGACCAAGAGCCATAGGAAGTTCCTGCATCAGTCACGTAGGAAAGATCAGGTTCATGTGGTCAGAATAAATGGAAGAGGATGAAACCAGAGAGTGCTTATCTTCAGGAGCAGGTCATCTCTCGGGGACGAGGAGTTGGGAGAGATATGAGGAAAAGCTGTCCTTCTACCTTTACAAGTACAATCATACATGAGCTGTTCTAGACATCTCCTTCAATTTTCCTTCTTTATTTCCCCCTCCCCTTCTCTCTTCTTCTCAGAGTGGCTGGGTGGAGGGAGGCCCAAGTCAGATTTAGATTAGAGACACTCATTGATTGTACAGTGGAAAGCCTGTGGATGAGTCAAATTGTATCTCAAAAAAAATGTTAAAGTCTTAAACTCCAGTACCTGTGAATCTGGCTTTATTTGGAAATAGGGTCTTTGCAGATGATCACATTAAGATGAGGTCATTAGGGTGAGCCTTAGTCCAATATGGCTGGTATTCTTACAAAAAGAGGAAGTTTGGATACAGAACCAGACATGCGCGGAGAAAAGATGATGTAAAGACACCAGAAGAAAGCCATCTACAAGCGAAGGAACTCCTGAGGCTACCAGAGGCCAGGAGAGAGACATGTGAAAGATTCTCCTTAACACCGCTCAGGAGGAACCAACCATACTGACATCTTGATCTTGGACTTCTAGCCTCCAGGACTGAGACAATAAATTTATGTGTCTAAGCCATCCAGTCTGTGGTACTTTTCTTACAACAGCCATAAGAAACTGATATCTAGCAAGATTTTAAAAATACGTATGTCAGGCACCAGTCCCAGACATTCTGATTTAATTTGTCTCAGAAACAGCCTAAGAATAGGTATTTTTCCAGCTTTTCCAGGTGCCACTGTTCAGGACATCTAGGTCGGTGTTGGTAGACAAAACTCATTACAGTTCATTGTTTTCCCCCTTCATCCTTCCCCAGCAGACACTCCTGGATACCTCCCATTTCTTCAGGATCATCGAAGTTGGAAAATCATTGGAACCCTGGTTATAGTTTCTTTCTAGGGCTTCTTGCATAATAAAGGCCCCTAGAATCCACTATTTCTAGGCTCCAAGAATGAATATGTGAAATGTAGTCACATTACAGCTGCAAAAATCTCTCTATTAGCTTTATGTTAATAGAATATTTTTTCATAGTTTTATATGGTCAGGAAACAACTGCCAAATCATTCGCCTCTGCTTTCACTTGAGTGCTGTGTGTACTATTGACGTCCACTGGCTCGCACACAGACAGGCCCTGGCTCTTGAACAGTTGTTATTTTGGGGAAGCCTTCCTTGACCCTGAGGTCCTGTTTGTGTCTGGGATTCCCAGCCCTTTTCCATGATCTCCCCCGACCCCATGCACCTGTGTGGGATCTGAGACCTTCTATAGGCTAGGCAATTGAGATTCTACACCTCATCATACTTGGATATTACTTCTAGGAAACAGCCTTGCCAAGGATAAAAGGCTAACATGAGTCATTATCACTTTCCTTTGATTAATAACTAACCATGGAGATTGGTCATCCTAAGACAGTCGGAGAGTAGCATTTCCTGTAGTAAAGACGTCCCAGAAGATGTTGGACAGTAAAGGGGCAGCAGGCCAAATGGCTAACAAAGTGCTGTGCTTGTCAGGAAATATTCTGGAACATTTAGCTGCTTGTTTTTATATCTGTGGAATATTCCAGAATGCAATCAAAAGTGTGTCTCTAAAGAGACAAATCTTTAGTATGGCACAAAAGCAGTAATCACAATGAAAACACTTCCAACCCACATCCTCCCTACTTCTATTCATGACATTATTATTCCTCCTGACACCTTAGCTTGAATTTCAATTACTTTCCCTGCCATCTCCCTCCATCTCCACATCTCAACAAGTATTCAATTCAATTCAACATATATTTGCTGAGGACCTACTGTGTGCCAAGTATCTCCTAATGCTAAGGAGATGATTTTATGTACTTTATTTCTTGTGAAGGAAGCAAATAGTAAATAAACAACATTCTGGATGGTTATATGTGCTATGAGAAAATATATTAGGGACAGAAAATAATGGGAGGGTGCTACTTTAGGGCGAACAAGGAAAAACTCTGATATGGTAACACATGAACAGAGAAGTGAAGGAAGTTAGGAGTGAGCCATGTGGATATCTGGGAAAGAGTATT
>NW_006781006.1:1169200-1192335 GCF_000442215.2 Lipotes vexillifer
GATATCTGGAAAAGAGTATTCTAGGCAGAAGACACATTAATTGCAAAGTCTTAAAATCCCATGAAGAGCAGACATACAGGATCTGCTTATTTATTTTTGTTTCCTCAATGCCGAACGAAGGCACTTGAGTGTAGTCCATGCTCAACATTTTTTCATTTACTTGAATGGAGAAGGAAAAATGAGTAGGCAGGTATACAGTTGTTACACCTACTATTACCAGCGTGACTGTATCAGGTTTTTAAAGTCAGCTTCTAATCTGATTGGGCAGAGACCCTGCTGATCGGTCAGTGTCTGAACCAAAGCAGTTGGCAAATATCTTGAACATCAGCCTATTAATAAATGAGCAGTAGCTCTACTACAGCTACAGAAAATGTCCTCTTAGCTCCAGGCTAAGGAATGCAGATTTTTAAAAAACACTGCTATATGAGAATTTTAAAAAAGAACGGACTAAATCCCTATGAAATGTTTAAGGGTGAAGATATATTGAAAATGGACTTCTCTAAATTCAGATATGAATTTAAGGGTCATTAGAGTGCCTAACACAGTGCTGACACAAGTTGCCTGTCAATATCTGTTGGTTGGATGCATGAGAGGACAGAGCACAGTTTAATAGGCACATGGGTATGATTGTGTATTCAAAAAAAGTCCACTGAAAGAGAGAGATGAGATCACTGTTGATTGTAACTCAGCAGTTAATGCTGAGATTACAATACCTACCCATTTCTTTGTTCCTTGGAACCTAAAGAAAGTATAGCCCAAATTTGAAAATCAAGAGTTGAGCCTTCTGTCATTTAGACATCATCTACTTTCTGAACTTTTTCTCAGGTAGCCAGACAGCCTTCCTAGAGCCTTTTGCTCTAAATAATTTGTTTTAACAAAAGAAGAGATTGTGAATGACAATAAAGTTTCAGGCAACAGGATTAGAGTTATGTTTCTTTTTTTGGTAATTATCTTTTTCACTCTTTTTTTATAAATGGGGTGAACATTTCAAAAAATTAATTAAGGGGCCCAACGGTAGCAATAAATGAAGACCCAGGTCCCAGAAGAATTGTCTTTCCCTGATGCTTAAGAATCACAATAATTAAGATAATTGAATTCTCACATTTATTAAAATTCTCACGACTCTTTGGTGTCTCACCAAAAGCAGTGCAAATAGTCATCACATCATTAATAATGAGATTTCTTCCTTTCTTAATTAATTAATCAATTGATTAAAATAATTATTGCAAGAGAATATCTTGTAGAAAGTTAGAAAATATAGATCAATAAGAATAATAAAATAAAAATACAAGACATTTACATATACTAACACTAAGCATTGTATATGCCTAAATATCTTTTTATGAATATTATATGTAAATGCATAATATATGTACATATTATTTTTAATCCATGTGTATTTTAAATTCAAAATCAGAGCATATCACACATGTTGTAATCTACTTTTTTTTTTTTTTTTTTTTTTTTTTTACAGTATGCGGGCCTCTCACTGTTGTGGCCTCTCCCATTGCAGAGCACAGGCTCTGGACGCGCAGGCTCAGCGGCCATGGCTCACAGGCCCAGCCGCTCCGTGGCATGCGGGATCCTCCCGGACCGGGGCATGAACCCATGTCCCCTGCATCGGCAGGTGGACTCTCAACCACTGTGCCACTAGGGAAGCCCCTGTAATCTACTTTTTCATTTGCCAATCTCTACCTTTTCATACCAGCAAATGCTTACTTTATATAATTCCTAATGTAGTTTTGAGTTGGCCCAATTGTGCCAAAAAGTTCTTTAGAGGTGAGTGGTTCAGACTGGGTCTAATCCAGGACCACTTATTGCAGCTGGTTGCTCTATTACTTCTCTTCTTATCTAGAACATTGCCCCTTCCAACTATGTTTTATGACACTGACTCATAGAACTGTTTTTCTGCTGCTAAAGGCTTAAAGGATTCAAGTTAAACACTTTTGGCTTGAACACACCATAGGTGATGTATTGCATCATAATGGAGACACACTATCTGATTGCTTCATAAGAATGTTGAAATTTTGCTTTAAGTGGAGGTTTGTGAATAATAAAATGGTTTAACACTGAAAAAAAAATATAACAGTAACTGGAAAGGAAAAAAATAAAGATTTGAAAACTAAATTTAGTGCTTAAGACAGAAAAGAGAGTAGTTGGAGGTTTAGTAACTCAAAAGGTGGGCACAAAAACAGCTCTTAAATTTTTCCTATGTCTGTGTTAGCAGTGATGTGTCAGACATCAAACAGAAGAACCTTCTCAGATTTAGCACTGGAAGCAGTGCTCCTCAAGATGAAATAAGAACTCTGAGAAGGATTAGTGAGACAATGGCTGTCCAAGCCTGACTACACAATTTCTAAAGAGAGATTGCTGATTTTTTTGAATATAAATTTTCTTTGATAGTTAAGAGTCTAGGATCTGATTTGTATCTAACATCTTTGCCATGTAAGCCTGCGACAGAATGACCTCAGGAACAGAGAACCCAAAGGAGATCTACTCTTTCACATTCATGCATTTGTTCTGTCAGTCTAAAGCTATGTGCTCCAAAATACCACATAAGTTCATAGGAGGTTATAAAAGATGGTTCTCTAATCCTTTTTCCAACCTGCAAGCTGCACCAAACTGTGGAGTTTCAGCAGTTTCCCCTGTGGTCTAGGACACGTCTTATGTATATAGGAAAATGAGCCACATATGGCCTGAATCAAACTGGGGCCATCTCTGCTCAGACTTTTTGCCTCCATGGACCTCAGCTGCTGACATGGGTTAATAGGAATAGATCCAGGAAGCCAAGAAGAAAGATTGATGCCATTTGATCTAAAAGGAAAAGTAAGTTAATAGGTACAGGGAGGAGGAAGCAAAAAATGATAAGGTAGCTGGAGGCTCTGTTGTGCTGAGAAAAGTGCTGAAAGCCTTAAACAGCTGCACGGCCAGGCAGCCATTTATAATGACTCCATAATCCAAGTGCCAGAGACACCCCATCACCCACCTGGGAGGAGAGAAGGAGAGCAACACCCCGGAGGCTCAGAGATAGATGTCTCACGTCGGAATCAGGGAATAAGAAGCTGACTGTACATCAGGTTGGGGTAAGCAGATGAAACTGTCACAGCAAAGGAGATTTTCCCTTCTTACAAGTTGTGAACTGGGTATTCCTCATCTTTATTTCCTGCTGCCGTTCCCAGTTTGCTCAGAATGCCACGGCTGGCCCCAAACTCTTTATTTTTCTTCATGAAAAGAGGAAAGAGATTCCTGTTCCAGACAAGGTTCACAGGGCTGTGGACCCAGGCGCAGGTAATCCAGAGACACCAGGAAGCATTTTTTATTCGTTTGTTTGTTTGTTTGTTTTTAACATCTTTATTGGAGTATAATTGCTTTACAATGGTGTGTTAGTTTCTGCTTTACAACAAAGTGAATCAGCTACACATATACATACATCCCCATATCTCCTCCCTCTTGCGTCTCCCTCCCATCCTCCCTCTCCCACCCCTCTAGGTGGTCGCAAAGCACCGAGCTGATCTCCCTGAGCTATGCGGCTGCTTCCCACTGGCTATCTATTTTACATTTGGTGGTATATATATGTCCATGCCACTCTCTCAGTTCATCCCAGCTTACCTTTCCCCCTCCCCGTGTCCTCAAGTCCATTCTCTACGTCTGCATCTTTATTACCAGGAAGCATTTTTAAGAACCCACATGTGCTAGGTGTTGTCCCAAGTTAATGACACAGATGTCACTCCCTCCTGCCTTGAAGAGATCACATCTAGAACCTTATCACAGAGTATAGGATTTTAGTAGATGTAATCTATAGGTCACTCATAGATCTGTCTAGCAGGTATCTCATAGGTCTGGGAAACAATATTTTCAGATTGTGTGCTAATTATAAAAGAGTTTTTAGAATACTTTCAATGTGATAGAATAATATTTTTTGAAAATTTAATTCATATTTTTCCCCAGCAATTTTCCACTTTATCTTCTCTCTGCACAAGCTGCTAGGCCATTCTGGGCTCAAGGAGTCAGGGGAAATATGCAACAAGGAAGAAAGCAAATGGATTCTTCCTAGCACTCTTTGCAAAAGCCTCAGACTTTGGAGAAATATTTCTGGGACTAGGTAAAATGTTTGCAAGAAACATCAGGAGAAAGAAAGAGGGCAGGACACTTTCTACTCACCAGAAAAAGGTTTTGCAACTGAAGGAGGTAGAGGATTAAACAGACAAGGAGGTAAGAAGAACAAAAAGCGGTTGAGTCATCTGACAGGATCAAGAATTATTTTAGCAAAGGGCTGTTGCAGAGGGCTTGTTACAGCGCCCCCAGGAGAGAGATGAGAGTTGAGTCAGCCTCCAGGCCAGCCCAGCCTTCACTTCAAGGAGCATTCTCTCAATTCTAGGGTCTAGGTCAGCTAAACTAGACCCATAGGTGCCTGCAGGGGTGCTTTGACTATATCTAAAACTTTCCTGGTAAACATCAAATGGAAGTGATGCCAATCCACCCCCGAATACTTCCCTTGTAATTTCTAGGACACCTATATGAGTCTTTTAAAACTACTGACTTAATGGTGTTGGGGGGAAAAAGTCCTCAGGACCCAGTGAGGTGCTGAGCAGGGCCATTTCAAGATCCCCTCTGAGCCAGGACATTGAAGAACTCAGCTCCATCACAGTTGGGACTCAGGAACTGGGCGATCTGGTGCCTTGTATATTACACCATGTGCTTAGTAGCACCCAGAACCTAGAGCCATGTGTTTCTCTCTCATAATTTTAGCATTACTTAGGATGGGCATTAGATTACTAGAAGAGCAATACAACAGGGTAAAAATCCTTTTTACAAAATGGTAATGGGAATTCCTACTTGATGTGATAGAACTGGAAGAAGATGGGAGAATCCATTAAAACAAACTAGAATGTGACATCCTTGGCTAGACATACCAGCAAAGTAGTGAATCAAAGGAAATTTGTGTTGAAGTCTGCCAGTCTACTGACCCTAATGATAAACTGGCCTATGAGTAAAAACAGACATCTTGAAATATTGACTAGATCATACAACGTGGGGTGGAAATTCATAATATTTCATAACTGATATGACATAGGCATTAATCGGTTAGAGTGGTGTGTTATTGTCCTAGAGCTGCTATAATAAATCATCACAAACTTGGTAGCTTAACAAAACAGAAACTTATTCTATTGGAGCTCTGTAGGGTAGAAGTCCAACATCAAGGTGTTTGCAGGGCCATGCTTTTCCTGAATCCTTTCTTACTTCTTCCTAGCTTCTGGTGGCTCCTGACAATTTTTGACGTTCCTTGGCTTATAGCTGCGTCACTCCAATCTCTGCCTCTGTCTCCACATGGCCTTCCTCCTTGTATGTGTTTCTGTGTGTTCTCTTCTCTTCTTATAAGGACACCAATATTTGGATTTAGGGCCCACTCTGTTCCAGTATGACTTCATCTTAACATAATTAATTACTTCTAGAAAACCCTATTTCCAAATAAGTTCACATTCTGAGGTACAGGTGGACATGAATGTTGAGGGGAAACACTACTCAACCCACTACAAGTGGATACCAGCAGCAACACTGGAACAGGTTCTCAGCAGCCCTCTGCTACTCCAGGCATTAATGCTCTAGTTGTTGTATTATAGGAAGGTTGGGAGGGGCAGTCTTGGGAGAGCCTGGTTAGGCTGCTAGGCAGGTAAAGAAGATCAAACCTGGGGAAGGGATGCAGCATATCACCACTTACCAATTGTAATGGAAATTATTCAACATTTTAACAACCTATACAGCCATATATTAACCTCTACAAAGATACTGGTAAAATGATGATTGAATCCCAGCAATTCTTGAGGTCAATATGACACTTCCGAAGCCCAATATTTGGGCTCAAACAGACCCTCCATCAATGATAACACTGCACCTGTGCTTTAGAACAGGCTTAAGAATGTGGAGAGGCAGAGGTAGAATTGACTAATTTCTTAATTACTTCCCAAAAGGGCAAGGGAACAGTTTTGTGTTTAGAGATGTAGAGCCCACTGCTAGAGAAAGAAATTGAAGAGAATGTAGGATGGACATAGAGCAGACTGGGGCTACTGTAAGTGAGACATTTTCTTAGCTTCATCAGGTGGAATCTGGCCACCGTTCCTACTCTTTTCTGTTACAGAGCTAATCAAGGAAGGGAAAGAAGGGGAGGGCAAGGCTCATGCCTGATAATGAGGGAAACATGTCTTGAAAAGGACAAGAGGGTGGCTCCAGCCAAGGGCCCCACAGTTAGTGCTGATGAAGAGCTATCATGACAGCTAAGGGTTCAAGAGCAGCTTCACAGGCCTTTGGAAGAGCTTTAAGAGCTGTTTGTCTGGGCGAATAAACCCTACCCCGATCAGCTATTGTGAGGACCCAGGGACATGAGAAAATTAAGATGAGGTTGGGATCCTGGGGACACTTTAAAACATCTGGAAATAGCAAAGACCCACCAGGGTAGCTCCATGTCAGGTCACCCCACTGTTTTCATTTCTCTGTACTGATGGGACCCTGAGAGGAGTTGGTGGAAAAATGCAAGAAGTTTAGAGTTAATAGCTACATAGTGTGTTGCAAGCTACCCTTATCATTTTAGAGCAAATATATTAGCCATCTCCGATTGATGGTTTAGGGATGTTAGGTTTATGCATCTTATGTATTGAAATGTAACATATACTTTCATTATGCAATATTAAAATGGAATTTCCTGTGGGGTAATGTGGTAATCAGGGGTGCAGATACACCTGTGCTGGGGTGTGCTGTGAGTGTCCATGTTGACTGAATAAATCCCACCTATGAAAAATGGTCACTCAGGACTCACAGCAGCTTAAAGGCACCAGATTTCCTGATTTGCTTATCAATCAACGTCTCTGCCCCGATATCTACAGAAAGGTGGAAGCTGGAGAGAGGCCCATTTACAAATACTCCTTGTCTTCTTCCCAAGGATGTAACTATAGAATACTCCCCCTCCTTTAAAATGTTAGGGCCTTGCTTTTGGTTGTTTCCTGATATTGGAGGAGGAGGAAGAGAAACTAGAGCTCATAATATTTCCTTCCTCTATGAAAGCATCTTGGTTGCATTCAGTGTGGAAAATCCAAGAATGGATCGAATGAGCTCTGACCTGAGAGACAGAGACAGACAGAGATAGAGAGACAGAGAGGATAATCATATTTTCTGATATAAAAACTACTGAAGTAGAAGATATCATAGGTTGGGTTCCCTGAGACATGGATTGTGAGACAGAGATTTGCAAGCAGAAAGCTATCTGGGGAGTGTTGTCAGCAACAACTGTGAAGGAGTGAGGGCAGCATAGAAAGACAGAAGTTGAACTGATGTAGAGCTGCAACAAAGCAACCTACCAGCCCTGTAGGGAGCTCTGATGCTGTGGAGGCCTTTGTCTTATACATCAAACATTCACTGGATGAGAGCTGACCCTGGAAAGAAAACATAACCTTAGACAAGGCAACTCCCTAGGCAGGAAGACAACCCCTGGGGAGAGGTCCAGCCATGGTGCTTCAGCAGACAACAGTGCTGGAAGCTGGGGGAATGGTGCCTCGGTCCTTCAGGAGATCTGGGTGGCACATCAGAGCATCCACTACAGGAGGGAGCTCTTTAATTTTTTAAATAAATTTATTTATTTACTTTTGGCTGCTTTTGGTTCTTTGTTGCTGTGTGTGGCTTTCTCTAGTTGTGGCAAGCGGGGGCTACTTTTCATTGCTGTGTGTGGGCTTCTCATTGAGGGGGCTTCTCTTGTTGCAGAGAACGGGCTGTAGGCATGTGGGCTTCAGTAGTTGCGGCACACGGGCTCAGTAGTTGTGTCTCGCGGGCTCTAGAGCACAGGCTCCGTAGTTGTAGTGCACAGGCTTAGTTGCTCTGCAGCATGTGGGATCTTCCAGGACCAGGGCTTGAATACGTGTCCCCTGCATTGGCAGGCGGATGCTTAACCACTGTGCCACCAGGGAAGCCTGGGAGCTCTTCTTTCACATGGAAGGAGCTGAGCTAAGGTGACACTCTAGACCTCTCTTCATGTTTTTCTCTCTTACCCTTCACTGGTGTGGTTTGGAAGAGAGAACTTAACTGACTGACGAATTTGGAAAGAGAAACTGGGCGTGGATAACCCAGCTTTCCTGACTGTCTGTTAGATGAGAACTGCCAGCAGGAAGAATAATGATGCTTTCCTGTCTACTTTCCTCCTCCCTGCAGGAATAAATAGCAAAATAGAAGAGTGAGAAGCCTACTGACTGTCTCATGTTGGCGTACACATCTGGTGAGCAAAGTACAGGAGAAGGAAGGGACCAGGCAATGTGTAAGTGCCCACTGGAGAATTTACGGGGGAAAATATGTGCTTCGACACCTATAGTGCCTCTCAGAACAGAGGAGAAGAGTAGCAACACAAGTGGAAGTTGAAAACCGCTCACATGTCAGTGTAGAAAAGAAGCCCATGACCTGAAATGTGGAGCTTGGCTTTCTTTTCATTGCCAGTGCCACCTCCAAACTGTTCCTCCTCCACTTTCTAGTAACATCACCTGTGCCTCTGAGACCAGTGGTATCACTCTCCCACTCTCAAGCTCACTTTATTTCTGATCTCTGCTGACCTTCTGATCACACTCCACCTCACTGAAGGTCTCAGCACCTGACCCATAGGCTTGCATTTCTCTCCAGGTCTTCCATTTTGCCTGTAACATTCTCCCTGGCCCCATAGCTAAGCCAATCAGCACAGAAACATCAAGTGCTTCTTGAACTGAAAGGAAGGACCATCAAAAGAAATGTGTATGGGGTGTGGGCAATGCTGATTGCTATTTTTGAAAATTATTCCACCACATTTCTCTGTTATTATTAACAAACTTTATCCTATCACCCCAGCAGGAAGGCACTCAGAAGGCCCTCCAGGGTCCCTGTGGACCACAAAACTTCTCTGAGAGAAAAATAAGACTCTGGCTCTAAACAGCTGTTAAGTCTACCTAGAAGATAAACACCTAAGCAAGGTTACAATAATGTAGTAAGTTTTATCATTTTCATGTTTATATCATATTATGGGGCACATTCTTAGGAGCTATTTAACTCTGCTGGGTGGTGGGTCATTCATGAAAGTCTTAACTGATCAGGGAACAGTTGAGGTTGGCATGGAGGGATCAAGAGCAGAAAGGTCAAGTTCATCTGGAAAGAAGTAAAAAGAGTAAAGAAAGGCCTTGGAGGTTTGAATGAATCTGCATGGTGCTCTTATCACAGATTTGATGTGGGACAGCGTTGATGTCCCTAACCCTAACCTTCCACAACTCCCCCTACCAATGCCTACCACGCTGGTTTGAACAGAGCAAGTATTTAATGGACTTACTGTATTTAACAGACAGAATCTTGGTCCGTCCACCTCACTACAAATAACTCAATTTCGTTTCTTTTTATGGCTGAGTAATATTCCATTGTATATATGTGCCACATATTCTTTATCCATTCATCTGTTGATAGACACTTAGATTGCTTCCATGTCCTGGCTATTCTAAATAGAGCTGCAATGAACATTGTGGTACATGACTCTTTTTGTATAACGCTTTTCTCAGGGTATATGCACAGTAGTGGGATTGCTTGCTCATATGATAGTTCTATTTGTAGTTTTTTAAGGAACCTCCTACAGTTCTCCATAGTGGCTGTATCAATTTACATTCCCACCAACAGTGCAAGAGGGTTCCCTTTTCTCCACACCCTCTCGAGCATTTATTGTTTGCAGATTCTCTCGTTGCGGAGCACAGGCTCCGGATGCGCAGGCTCAGCGGCCATGGCTCACAGGCCCAGCTGCTCCGCAGCATGTGGGATCCTCCCGGACTGGGGCATGAACCCGTGTCCCCTGCATCGGCAGGCGGACTCTCAACCACTGCACCACCAGGGAAGCCCAAACTGTTTGTAGATTTTTTGATGATGGCCATTCTGACTGGTGTGAGGTGATACCGCACTGTAGTTTTGATTTGCATTTCACTAATGATTAGTGATGTTGAGCATCCTTTCATGTGTTTGTTGGCAATCTGTATATCATCTTTGGAGAAATGTCTATTTAGGTCTTTTGCCCATTTTGGATTTTGTTGTTTGTTTTTTTGATATTGAGCTGCATGAGCTGCTTGTAAATTTTGGAGATTAATCCTTTGTCAGTTGTTTCATTTGCAAAAATTTTCTCCCATTCTGAAGCTTGTCTTTTCATCTTGTTTATGGTTTCCTTTCCTGTGCAAAAGGTTTTAAGTTTCATTAGGTCCCATTTGTTTATTTTTGTTTTTATTTCCATTCCTCTAGGAGGTGGGTCTAAGAGGATCTTGCTGTGATTTATGTCATAGAGTGTTCTGCCTATGTTTTCCTCTAAGAGTTTGATAGTGTCTGGCCTTACATTTAGGTCTCTAATCCATTTTGAGTTTATTTTTGTGTATGCTGTTAGGGATTGTTCTAATTTCATACTTTTACATGTACCTGTCCAGTTTTCCCAGCACCACTTATTGAAGAGGCTGTCTGTTCTCCACTGTATATTCTTGCCTCCTTTATCAAAGATAAGGTGACCATATGTGCGTGGGTTTGTCTCTTGGCTTTCTGTCCTGTTCAATTGATCTGTATTTCTGTTTTTGTGCCAGTACCATACTGACTTGATTACTGTAGATTTATAGTATAGTCTGAAGTCAGGGAGCCTGATTCCTCCAGCTCCGTTTTCCTTCCTCAAGATTGCTTTGGCTATTCGTGGTCTTTTGTGTTTCCATACAAATTGTGAAATTTTTGTTCTGGTTCTGTGAAAAATGCCATTGGTAGTTTGATAGGGATTGCACTGAATCTGTAGATTGCTTTGGGTAGTAGAGTCATTTTCACAATGTTGATTCTTCCAGTCCAAGAACATGGTATATCTCTCCATCTGTTTGTATCATCTTTAATTTCTTTCATCAGTGTCTTATAGTTTTCTGCCTACAGGTCTTTGTCTCCTTAGGTAGGTTTATTCTTAGGTATTTTATTCTTTTTGTTGCACTGGTAAATGGGAGTGTTTCTTTAATTTCTCTTTCAGACTTTTCATCTTTGGTGTATAGGAATGCAGGAGATTTCTGTGCATTAATTTTGTATTCCGCTACTTTACCAGATTCATTGATTAGCTCTAGTAGTTTTCTGGTAGCATCTTTAGGATTCTCTATGTATAGTATCATGTCATCTGCAAACAGTGACAGCTTTACTTCTTCTTTTCCAATTTGGATTCCTTTTATTTCCTTTTCTTCTCTGATTACTGTGGCTAAAACTTCCAAAACTATGTTGAATAAGAGTGGTGAGAGTGAGCAACCTTGTCTTGCTCCTAATCTTAGTGGAAATCGTTTCAGTATTTCACCATTGAGGACGATATTGGCTGTGGGTTTGTCATATATGGCCTTTATTATGTTGAGGAAAGATCCCTCTATGCCTACTTTCTGCAGGGTTTTTTTCATAAATTGGTGTTGAATTTTGTCGAAAGCTTTCTCTGCATCTATTTAGATGACCATATGGTTTTTCTCCTTCAATTGGTTAATATGATGTATCACATTTATTGATTTGCATATATTGAAGAATCCTTGCATTCCTGGTATAAACCCCACTCGATCACGGTGTATGATCCTTTTAATGTGCTGTTGGATTCTGTTTGCTAGTATTTTGTTGAGGATTTTTGCATCTATGTTCATCAGTGATATTGGCCTTTAGTTTTCTTTCTTTGTGACATCTTTGTCTGGTTTTGGTATCAGGGTGATGGTGGCCTCATAGAATGAGTTTGGGAGTGTCCCTCCCTCTGCTGCATTTTGGAAGAATTTGAGAAGGATAGGTGTTAGCTCTTCTCTAAATGTTTGATAGAATTCGCCTGTGAAGCCATCTGGTCCTGGGGTTTTGTTTGTTGGAAGATATTTCGTCACAGTTTCAATTTCAGTTCTTGCGATTGGTCTGTTTATGTTTTCTATTTCTTCCTGGTTCAGTCTCGGAAAGTTGTGCTTTTCTAAGAATTTTTCCATTTCTTCCAGGTTGTCCATTTTATTGGCATAGCGTTGCTTGTAGTAACCTCTCATGGTCCTTTGTGTTTCTGCCGTGTCAGCTGTTACTTCTCCTTTTTCATTTCTGATTCTATTGATTTGAGTCTTCTCCCTTTTTTTCTTGGTGAGTCTGGCTAATGGTTTATCAATTTTGTTTATCTTCTCAAAGAACCAGATTTTAGTTTGATTGATCTTTGCTATCATTTTCTTCATTTCTTTTTCATTTATATCTGATTTGATTGTCATGATTTCTTTCCTTCTGCTAACTTTGGGGTTTTTTTGTTCTTCTTTCTGTAATTGCTTTTGATGTAAAGTTATATTGTTTGAGATGTTTCTTGTTTCTTGCAGTAGGATTGTATTGCTATAATCTTCCCTCTTAGAACTGCTTTTGCTGCATCCCATAGGTTTTGGGTCATCATGTTTTCATTGTCATTTGTGTCTAGGCATTTTTTTAATTTCCTCTTTGATTTCTTCAGTGATCTCTTGGTTATTTAATAGTGTATTGTTTAGCCTCCATGTGTTTGTATTTTTTACAATTTTTTCCTGTAATTGATATCTAGTCTCATAGCATTGTTCTTGGAAAGGATACTTGATACAATTTCAGTTTTCTTAAATTTACCAATGCTTGATTTGTGACCCAAGATATGATGTATCCTGGAGAAAGTTCCATGAGCACTTGAGAAGAATTTGTATTCTGTTGTTTTGGGATAGAATGTCCTATAAATATCAACGAAGTCCATCTTGTTTAATGTACCATTTAAAGCTTGTGTTTCCTTATTTATTTTCATTTTGGAAGCTCTGTCCATTGGTGAAAGTGGGGTGTTAAAGTCCCCTACTATGATTTTGTTACTGTTGATTCCCCCTTTTATGGCTATTAGCATTTGCCTTATGTATTAAGGTGCTCCTTTGTTGGGTGCATAAATATTTACATTTGTTATATCTTTTTCTTGGATTGATCCCTTGATCATTATGTAGTGGCTTTCTTTGTCTCTTGTAACTGTCTTTATTTCAAAGTCTATTTTGTCTGAAATGAGAATTGCTACTCCAGCTTTCTTTTGGTTTCCATTTGCATGGAGTATCTTTTTCCATCCCCTCACTTTCAGTCTGTATGTGTCCCTAGGTCTGAAGTGGGTCTCTTGTAGACAGCATATATACGGGTCTTGTTTTGGTATCCATGCAGCCAGTCTATGTCTTTTGGTTTGAGCATTTTATCCACTTACATTTAAGGTAGTTATCAATATGTATGTTCCTATTACCATTTTCTTAATTGTTTTGGGTTTGTTATTGTAGGTCCTTTCCTCCTCTTGTGTCTTCCTAGAGAAGTTCCTTTAGCATTCGTTGTAAAGCTGGTTTGGTGGTGCTGAACTCTCTCAGCTTTTGCTTGTCTGTAAAGGTTTTAATTTCTCCATCAAACCTGAATGAGATCCTTGCTGGGTACAGTAATTTTGGTTGTAGGTTTTTCCCTTTCATCACTTTAAATATATCCTGCCACTCCCTTCTGGTTGCAGAGTTTCTGCTGAAAGGTCAGCTGGTAACCTTATGGGGAATCCCTTGTATGTTATTTTTTGCTTTTCTCTTGCTGCTTTTAATGTTTTTTCTTTGTATTTAATTTTTGATAGTTTGATTAATATGTGTCTTGGCGTGTTTCTCCTTGTATCCTGTATGAGACCCTATGTGCTTCCTGGACTTGATTGACTATCCCCTTTCCCATATTAGTGAAGTTTTCAGCTACAATCTCTTCAAATATTTTCTCAAATTTTTTTTTTCTCTTCTCCTTCTGGTACCCCTATAATTCAAATGTTGGTGCGTTTAGTGTTGCCCCAGAGGTGTCTGAGACTGTCCTCAATTCATTTCATTCTCTTTTCTTTATTCTGCTGTGTTGTAGTTATTTCCACTATTTTGTCTTCCAGGTCACTCATTCGTTCTTCTGCCTAAGTTATTCTTCTATTGGTTCCTTCTAGAGAATTTTTAATTTCCTTTTTTTGTGTCATTCATCTTTGTTTCTTTGCTCTTTAGTTCTTCTAGGTCCTTGTTAAATGTTTCTTTTATTTTCTCCATTCTATTTCCAAGATTTTGGATCATCTTTACTATCAAACTCTGAATTCTTTTTCAGCTAGACTGCCTATTTCCTCTTCATTTGTTTGGTCTGGTGGGTTTTTACCTTGCTCGATCATCTGCTGTGTGTCTCTGACTTCTCATTTTGCTTAACTTACTGTGTTTGGGTCTCCTTTTCGCAGGCTGAAGGTTCATAGTTCCCGTTGTTTTTGGTGTCTGCCCCCAGTGGCTAAAGTTGGTTCACTGGCTTTTGTCAGGCTTCCTGGTGGAGGGGACTGATGCCTGTGTTCTGGTGGATGAGACTGTATCTTTTCTTTCTGCTGGGCAGGACCACGTCTGGTGGTGTGTTTGTGGGTGTCTGTGACCTTATGATATTAGGCAGCCTCTCTGCTAACGGGTAGGGTTTGGTTGTGTTCCTGTCTTGCTAGTGGCTTGGCATACGGTGTCCAGCACTTAGCTTGCTGGTCGTTGAGTGGAGTTTGGTCTTAGCGTTGAGATGGATATCTCTGGGAGAGCTCTTCCCATTTTATATTATGTGGAGCCAGGAGGTCTCTGGCGGACCAATGTCCTGAACTTGGCTCTCCCACCTCAGAGGAACAGGCCTGACACCCAGCCGGAGCACCCAGACCATGTCAGCTACATGGCTTTTTTTCTTTTCCTCTGTGCTCAGTCTAGTTCCACTTGCTCATAGGGGACCACGTTCAGAGGCCTCATCCCCTGCACTTCAGACCAGACTTTCTCATGGGAAATGGCAATGGCAACCACTTCCTTTATTCTTTTCAGATCTGTTCTAGAAAATTCTTAACATACATTCAGTCCATAAAGAATACATTTTACGTGTTAAATGTGAAACTCAATGAACATGTGAAGATGGACAAAAGAATTGTCACTCCTCCTAGCCAAAGAACATATGTACAGTAAACTCCATTAACAAGGTTGAATCAATGTGATGGCAAGTGGCTATATGATTCTCTTGCACCTTTAATGAATTCAAAGGCTTTTGGATTCTTCTGTCCACCTGTAATGGGTATTGTCATTTGCCTCCTTAACAACCATTCCCTCTTCTTCCAACAATAGCTCTGACTTTTGTATGATGGTTAATCTGGGTCTCCATTGCTCCTCCAGATCCACTCTCCTACCTTCACACCCTGCTGTGCACTCCTACACTGACCTATAGGAACTCCATTACAAGCTCTCCCTAACTTTGAGAGCACAGCAGATAGGAGAGTGGAGGGAGAAGACATCAGGATTCACATTTCTTCAGCTTCCTCCCTGCAGGGTTATCACAGGCTGGCTGTCTCTCTCCTCGAAAGGGTCTTGGCTCCTGTCAGGTGGCCCTCTTCATGTGGCCCCTTTGTCTCCAAGTATTGGTAAATATCCCCTTCCAGCACACTTTCAGGCCCAGGGATCTTAACAACCCCTGCTTCTACTGGCCACAAGACACTGTGGTCTTCCTTTTGGTTTTTCTACACTTGCATACACATTTGTAAACACTCCTTGTTTTAAAATTGTCATCAAATTCCTCAGTTCAGTTATGACTGATCTGTTCTTCCCATGCTCTCAGATCCAGTCCAAGCCTAAGCAAACAGCACATCTTTCACTAACAGCAGTGATGGCTGAGCACATGACTTTGTGGGCCTAATCAAAGTAAATGTCAATATTTTTGCTGAGAATGGTAAGACAAAGGTGTTCATTATGTTCTTCTATACACAAAGCTGGAGAGATGCACACCTGGACCTGCTGGAAGATATCTGGCCACCATAACAGCAGGCCTAAAAATAGAACCAACACCTAGGAAGTTGAACCAAGAGTTATATATAAATGTGATGGGCAGAATAATGGCACCCAAAGATGTCCATGTCCTAAAGCTCCAAAACCTGTGAATATGTTAGGTTATGTGGCAAAGGGGACTTAAGCTAACCTTGAGACAGGAAGAGAATAATATTACCTGGGTGGGCCCAACGTGATCACAAGTGTTCTTTATAAGTGAAAAGGGAGACACAAGAGAGGAAACCAGAAGATGGTAACATGAGGATGACTGAACTGGCTATTGCTGGCTTTGAAGACTGGGGAGCCATGAGCTAAGACATAGAGACAGACTTAAGAAGCCAGAAAAGGCAAGAAAATCAAATTCTCTCCTAGGACCTACAGAAGGAGCATACCCTTGCTGACGTCTTGATTTTAGCCCAGTGATACCCATTTCAGACTTCTGACCTCCAGAACTATAGGAGAATAAATTTGCACTGTTTTAAGCCACTAAAAGTTGTGGTAAATTTGTTACAATGTAAATAGTAAACTAATACAATGAAGGAATTTAAGCAATTGAAGTCCAGTTTGCTGTCACTAAAGTGAAAGAATCTTAATTGATACACTGCTAAAATCACATAATTTACAGTTAACAAATAAACTACCTACCAGTAGGTATATTCTCCCACTGACCTACTGTGTTGTGCTTTCAAAGGTTCTGGCTAAACAGGGTTTTATGGATTGATGTATGAAGTAAGCAAGACAATGATGCCATAATGGGGGAATGACAGATATATTGAGACAACGGTATATTCAAAGGCAAAGAGGAGAAAAGTAGCAAGAAGGTGGGAAAGAAAGGTTATATGAGGGATGGTAACACATCATCCTGGATGACAGGAGTGCTGTGTAAGCACTGTAGAATAATTTTAATGATCATCGTTATTTTTAGCAATTCTTTATTCCTTAGGCAAATCATCACTACACTTTTTTAAGAAAACCGTAACTCCACCTCGCTAATGAGCACTTTGATGACCAGAGAGATTAGGCGACTTGTCCAATAATTTAGACAGCTAATGAATGACAGCTGGGATTAAACATAGCCTTTCTGACTCCAAAGTCCATAGATTTTAGCATTTGGTAATACTGTTAGTGTGGATACAAACTCCAAAGCCTCAAACTTCCAACCATCAGCTCCTCACATATGCAAACACAGCTCAATGATAATTGTATATCTTTCCATATTCGGTTCACTAGGTTATGATTAAGGAGACACACATGCTTTAAGGGAAAGAACCTTTGGCTGGAAGTCTGACCTCTTCCCTGTTACCAAAAAAGCTTTTCATTTACAGCCGTGTGGTCTTGAGCAAGTCTCCTTACCTCTTTGGGTTTCAATCTGTTATCTTTTCAGGGGAAGAGACCTGCTGATTGTAAATTTCTTTCAAGTTGTTATATCCTTTGTGTTTTTGATGTAGAAAAGCTGAGGAGTATAAACACTGAGCTGACAGCTGATGTGTTTACATTTCACAGATTAGGCAGTAGGGGGCCAACTCTTGAACATGGGGCTATGATAAACTGTCTGAAAAGAATTATTCAACAGTTGAGTATAAACATGAAGAGGTAGATGCAAGAGGTGGGGAGATAAGAAAGAAAGTTATAGAATTCCACTCATATCTTCTTGATAGACCAGAATTCTTGGAGCTAATAACTAGGAGCAAAGAAAGCTTTCCATTGTAGTACCTTCTGTATATCTGGAGGCTCTCCCCCATCCCAGCAACTCAAACTACAAAAGCTTTGACAGGTGCTGAGGTGATCTGTGTCTCTGGGAAAAGTTTCATATTGAAACTGGCCTCAAGCCACTGGGTGAGAAAGAGCAAGCTGGCATTGACACTACCTATTGGCAGCCAGGACAAGCTCTCAGGTTGAGGCCGTGGGCCACAGGCAGTGTGGAAAAGGAAGGGAAAGTAAGGGATACACAGGTAGATTCCTGGGAGCTGTGAACAAAGACGCCAAGGCAGGGAGCCAGGTCTATGACTCCTACCTGCCGGGGAGCAACAGGGAGACGGCGACACAGTAGGGCGGGCATTTTCCCAGCTGCAGCTCCTGAGCCAAACTCTTCTTCTGTTTCACAGAAACAACCCCCAAAACAGTCCAGAGAAATAAAAACCTGGACAAATAGGATGATTTGTGGCTGCCTGTATTCCTCTGCCTTTGTCTTCACTATAATTGGTTCTTCATAGCCTCTTCATGCCTCTAACTAAATGGACTTGCTTATGAACACAAAGAAACAAGAATCTGGGCCAAAAAGTTTGAAAGGCTTGATACCCCACGACAACCACCTTCTGTTAACTGAAGTGTACATCTGTGGCAAAACTGTTTGAAACATTTGTAGACGTTGTAACCAGGAAAAATAAAGCGTAAAAGGATGGGAGGAAAATTTGAATTTATGTCCAAGTCAACATAACATTATCTCAAGTACAATGAGATAAAAAGTTCTTTCAATCATTAAGGAGTTATGAGAAGTAGTGAGTATTGGGGGTAAAATGCCACAAAAGGTCAGTTACTGGCTATTGCTATTCAAGGCTATTGTTAGTCCAGAACTTCCAAGTTGACCAGTTGATGGTATCTTGGATGAACTGCCCTTGTAAGTTCACAAAGAGCAGGTAGCAAACCAGACATTCCCCAGGTCAATGAAATCTCTGATGGAAACATTCAACAAAAATTTATTGGATCCTTATCCAGACAAAGGCACTGTGATGGCAGATGTGGGGCAAAATAGAAAATAAGACTTGTTCCTAGCACTCAACAGACTTAAAACTGTTAGAGACAATGTTTGCTTTCCCTAAAGAATTCAAACGTTTTTTCTTTATGGGCATGTATGGGAATCAGGCAATTATTTATTTTTCTTTGACCATAGGCACATTTGAATTAACCTGTGAGAAATATATCAGATCCTGTGGCCTACAAATTTCCTTTTTAATTCTCCCACCTCACCCCCAGATCTTGATTCCCCATTCTACCCATGATTTTCCTGAATCTAATGTCCATCTGTAGCCATGAGCATAAAAAAATAGTTATGAATAAAGAGGGCTGAGACATATTCTTAATGGTAGAAAGTTTTAAGTGCCATAATAGACGTTTATGTCAGAGGAGGAGTAGGGTTTTGATGAAGAAGATACCAATTTCATGTGGATAAAATATGAGATGTCTATAGATGACCTTTAGAATAAGGGTCAGAAACGTAGAGGGGACTAGAAAGCAATGTAAATAAAATAAATGGAACAGGTAGAGATGGGTAAGTGATCATGGATGTTCTACAAGTGACGGTCACTCTTCAGCTCCAGCCATTAAGGCAGAAATTGCCTATAGATAGAATTATGCTTGAAAATCCCTCAAATCACCCATAAGTTAGAGAAACAGTATTGAACCCCCAAAGAATAATGCTTATTAGTACATATGTGCTATGACACCAAGTTAATCGGTATTTACTATGTCATATCCTTTTTCCAGTTATGTGTTATATGATAGAGCTGGGAGATTCAAAGAAACAATTACATAGTCATTGCTCTTGAGAAAGAAGTTGGACCCCTGTGAGTTAAGTGCATTTTATACTATTCTCTTGTATATTCCATGACCAAAGTACAACTATGGTAGAGCATCTCATGCAGAAATACAACATGGATCTCACTGAATTAGTGGAAGTCATCTGCAATCAGCTGTTGACCATGAGGACTTTAGAATTTTAATCAAGGTTGATATGGTGGTGAGCCAGAAATGTATCAAGTCATCATCAGGCAACTTTTCATAAAAACTGTGCAAAAATAGAAGAATGAAGAAAGTAAGAAAAGCAAGGGGAGCCTCAAAAGGATATTGTTGGCTTGCAACAATACCTGAAGTTAAACTGAACCAACAATTGGGATATAGGAAATAAATTCCATTTTGGCAGCATGGTCAGGGCCTGAAATGTTGCATCTAAATATCAAATTAGCAGTAAACCTTGGTCTCCAGTTTCTTCTGAACTTCACTCTCCAAAGTTTCAGATCTGACTGTTTCACTACACCAAGGCGTTTGGGAAACAGAATCTTCTTGATGGCATTTCAAGTCTAACATTTTACTCTAATGTGCACTGTACAATTCAGTCAATTGTTTAACAGAAATCAGGTATAAGGGTCAGCAAACCTGGCTCAGCTATGAGGCTACTGAAAGAGTCCAAGTTTATAGATTTTTTTAATCTAAAATAAACTGTTATTGGATTTCAAGGGTTTAAATGAACTCCACAATGAAGCAATCCGATAAAACCACCTTAAGAAAGACAAGCAACAGAGGAATCAGAATTCTCTAGTGATAACTGAAGTCATTTTGTGCCAGAAAGAATGATCCAGTGAAACTATTAAAATCTAATCAGGACCAACATTTGCATGTTAAAGGGCTCAAATCTAAAGCTCCCTTCTGTAAAATTAACATTTTCTGTCTCTTAAAGGGAGTATTGGGTCTCAAATAGAATAATGATAAAATAACTATTTTCTTTTCCCTGCCTTTCCCCCAACTCTCATCCCCCATATTGTTTTCATGAACAGAGTCCTGTGCAGGGAGAAGGAAGTGGGAAGGTTGTGAAAAAACATTCCATGGGAGGAGAAATTTGCCCAGACTTGGTCATTTAATTTTTGGCTTCTCTTCATCCACTGCAATTGTGTAGTCTGTATTCAGAAAATGGAGAAGCAAAAAACACTCCCTAAAGTTAGAGTTCTGGTATTTGAGAGCTTGAGTCAGATTTCTATGGAATAAGAGAAAGCAATTTGTTGTCACATGTGTTATTATCAAGTATTATTATCAAGTGAATAAAGACCATACTGGGCCATAAAACATACTGTCCCAAATCCAGGAAAACAAATCTGTGGTGCTGGCGGGGGTGGGGGAAGTCTTCTTTACACTACTGAGGAAACATCTGTGGCTTCTCCAGATTGGTTCAGAAGAGTGACTGGCAGGGGTTTCCCTTAAGAACAGATTGATCTCACAAGTAATATATTCATTTTAAGAAGAAAAAGAATGTATATATATGTATAACTGAATCACTTTGCTGTACAGCAGAAATTAGCACAACACTGTAAATCAACTATACATCAATAAAATAAATTTAAAAAATAAAAAAAAATTTTCAAGAGAAGAAAATGTTTATTAAGGTTTCAGACTTCTGCTACTTTACAAGGCACAGCTCTAAACGGGGAGGAACAACCTACATAACTTCACAAAGGAGGACAGGCAAGACTCCAATAGAACAGGGTGTAGTTGTGGTTTGGCTGCCTTTCTTAAATGATGATTCCCACTTTCCCACTTCCTTTCTGGGCTAAGCTACTTAAGAGGGAAATGAAACTCCTTGGTGACAAAGTGGGGAGGGAGAAATATAAGTATCTCATGAAAGACTGACAGGCTAGATGTGGTCAGTATCTAGTGGGTTTTAATTATGCAGGCCCTTGACCTGGCCTCCTCCTTTCTTGCCTGCCCTTGAGTCTGGTCATTGCTTCTCGTGCCACCACCAGAGAGATGGCAGGAAAGACCAGGAGTGAAACATAAACTGAAAGTGTAGTCCTGCGGAGCAAACCCAAAGTCTTGGGTCTTGCATAGTTCTTAAGTGTTTCATAAAATCTTCCCTGATAAAATATGAAAGGAAAACAATACTATTACAAATTAGACTGATGTAATTGTCAGAAGTAATATTGTAATTTGAAATTGTTTTATCAGAGTACAATTTTAGAAGTCTTTATCTAAATAAAACTAGGGATAATCCACTAGAGATAAAACCTGTAGTTAAAAATTAATCAAACTTTAGGAAAAAAAAAAGTCTTCAGTTTAAAAAAAAAAATAATTACATTGCCACATTCTGGCTCCTATCCCTATTTTTTTTTGTCAGAAACAAATGAGAATTATTAATATATATCAAAGTACTTTGTAAAGTCTGAATAACTCCTCAAATGAAATAGTTTTTTTTTGTTTTTGTTTTTTTTGTCATTTTTGGTCAGGTTGACCATTCTAAATTTAGTTTCTTGTAATTAGCCTCATAAAACAAGTCTGGAAGTGCTTGTTCCGACCTTCTATGATACTTACTCAACAGTGACTATATTCCAGCTATTGTTCTCAGTCCTGGAAAAAAATGACAAGGATTCTGTTCTTACATTAGGTGTGTGGAAGAGGATAGAGCAATAAACAAGAAAATGAACATAAATAAGTTGGATTAAAAGAGTGTTTGTGTTGTAAGAACATCAAACAGGGTGATATAAGAAAGAATGAGTGAAATGAACTACTTTAGCTTAGGTGTTCAGGGAAGGCCTCTTTGACAAGATATCACTGAGCTGAGACTTGAATGTTTAAAAGGAGTCATCAGGGCTTCCCTGGTGGCACAGTGGTTGGGGGTCCACCTGCCGATGCAGGGGACGCGGGTTCATGCCCCAGTCCGGGAGGATCCCACATGCCGCATGGTGGCTGGACCCGTGGACCATGGCCGCTGGGCCTGTGCGTCCAAGAGCCTGTGCTCCGCGGCGAGAGGGGCCGCAGCAGTGAGAGGCCCCCGTACGGCAAAAAAAAAAAAAAAAAAAAAAAAAAAAAAAGGAGTCATCAGTGGTGAGAATGGGCTTACTCTTTTGAAGGATAGAAATGCTAGTAAGACTAGAATCTGGTAAACAAGAAGGAGAAGGTTATGAGAAATGTTTCAGAGTTATGCAGCAGCCAGATGGGATAAGGTCTGGTAAATCAGAATATGGGGTTTGGATTATATCTAAGAGGAAAAGGCATTAAACATTTTAAACATAGAGCAATAAAATCTGATTTACACTTTTAAAAGATCACTTTGGTCCCCCTTTTGGCCATGAAAAACTAGGTTGTTTAGGATCAGTCTTCTGACTAAGAACTAGAAAAAGAACAATAGGACTAACAACAGACTTCTCAACAGACATATGAAATCTAGAACACAGTTGAATGATACCTTTAAAATACCAATAAAAAATAACTGCCATCTTAGATGTAGTTATGTATCGTCTAGGTATACATTAATAGAAATGCATACATATGTGTGTGGGTGGACACACACACACACTCACACACAGATGTTCATAGTGATGTCATTCATAATAACCCAAACTGGAAACAACCAAAGAGCCATTATTAGTGGATTAGATAA
Organism: Lipotes vexillifer; assembly: GCF_000442215.2. NCBI lineage: Eukaryota > Metazoa > Chordata > Mammalia > Artiodactyla > Lipotidae > Lipotes > Lipotes vexillifer. The sequence goes on from NW_006781006.1 coordinate 1,192,166, forward strand.
ATAAATCAAGGTATACTCATACATTGAAACACTATAGAAAAATGGAACTGAATTAACTCCTGCTATACATAATAATATAGTTGGATTTCTTGCACATAAAATCCAACAGTGAAGGGCTTCCCTGGTGGCGCAGTGCTTGAGAGTCCGCCTGCCGATGCAGGAGACGCGGG
>NW_006781006.1:1192472-1199489 GCF_000442215.2 Lipotes vexillifer
CACAAAAACGAAAAAAAAAAAAAAAAAAAAAAAAAAAAAAATCCAACAGTGAAGGAAAAAGAGACATTTAAAAAAGCAAACACATAGATAATTTGTCACCAAATGAACATCATTTTTTAAAATGCTAAAAGCTATTCTTCAGGCCAAAAAAAAAAAGGTTGCAGAAGGAAGCTCAGAGATGCAAAAATTTACATAGAGCAATTAAAGTTCAAATGAATATTTAGAGTGTGAAACAATGATAGTAATGTCTCATGGGGTTTATAGTACATGTATAATTAAAATACACAATGACTATAGTTGTTAGTATACACAAATATATAGTTGTTAAAATATGCAACAAAAAAGTCTAAAGGTAATAAAGTTAAACTGTTCTAAGGATCATGCATTGTTCAAGGCCAAAAATAGGCCAGATATTCTTGAAAAAGAAAGAGGAAGAGGAGGAGGGGGAAAATGAGGAGAAAGAGGAGAAAAAGAAAAGGAGGGGAACAGCAAAAAGAAAGTAGGACTTAATTTATCGAATCAAGATTTACTCTATAGTTACAGTAATTAATATTAGTGTGGTACAGGCTCAAATACAGACAGACAACAGAATAGAATACAAAATAAATGAATAAGTAAGATTAAAAATACAAAAAGAGAGGTCACCGTGCTGTGAAGACAATCAATTATAAAAGAGAATGAAAAAAACAAGTGACAAAACCTATTACAAAGCAACTTCAGTGGCCCAGGTGAAGAATTATGGTTATTTGGACTCAGATATTAAAGCACACTCGTGAATGTAAAGATACTTGATTTACGACCAAAGTGACATTGCAGAGTAGTGAGGAAAGAATGATCCTCTTGGTAAGGGTGATGGTTCAATTGAATATTCATGGAGAAAACATGAAACTGACCTCTATCTCACAACATACATGAAAATGAATTTCCATATGGATTTGTATATCTCATTTTGAAAGATAAAACAATGAATATAGAATATAAATAGAGTATCTTCATAAATTTGATATAGGAAAATATTTCTTAAATGGACACAAAAAGCTCTAACCCTAAAGACAATAACTGAAAACAAAAAAGACAAATTCCTAAATCAGATCACCTTAAAATAGAAACTTTCGCACATCTTGAAAGAGGTGAAGAGGTGAGCCACAGAATGGGAGAGCATAATTGTAACAGATGTAATTGACAAAGGCCATATATCTAGAATGTGAAAGAATACCCACAAATCAGCAAGACAGACAACTCCCCAAAAAATGAACAAGAGACTCAAACAAGTACTTGACCAAAGAGGATACCCAAATAGCCAATAAACACTTGAAAAAGTGATCAAACTTAGTAGTTATAAAAGTAAAGCAAATAAAAATTGCATTGTAGTACCAATACACATCTGCCAGCTTGAATAAAATGAAAATGACAGACAATATAAAGTATTGACAAATAGGTGGAGCAAATGGGACTCATACCCTGCTGGTAGAAATATAAAGTGTTATGCACGACCTATGACCCAGAAATTCCACTTCTAGGCATATATCCAGCCAAAATGCATACATATAAGCCTATGAAAGTATGCATGGATGCATGTGTATGCACCCCCCCCCACACACACAGATATTTATAGCATCATCTTTCATAATAACACCAAAATGGAAACAAACCAAAGGTCCATTATCAGTGAATTAGATCAATGAATTGATGCGTATTCATACATTGGAATACTATAGAACAACAGAACCTGTCAAGCTCCTGCTATGTACAGCAACATGGTTGAATTTCATAAACATAATGTTAAACAAAGGAAGTCAGATACAGTGGCATATATATATATATGAATTATTCCATTCATGTAAATATCAAAGAAAGGAAAAACTGATTTACGGCATTAGAAGTCAGGATCATATTTTCCTTTGGGGAGGAAGAAAAGGATAATGATAGGTAGGTATTAAAGGTGAAGGGTTTCTGGAGTTCTGGTAATGTTTTATCTCTTGACTTAGGTGTTGATTATGATTGTGTTCATTTTGTTATCATCCAGCGAACGGTACATTTATAATATATTCACTTCTGCACTGTGTTATATTCTAAGTTTTTTCTTAAAATTCACTTTGCTATGAAGAGACTCAGTAGTAGAGGGAATGGGGAAAAAATGAGACGACCTGTTACAAAACAACTCCAGTGGTCCAGGTGAAGAATTATGGTTATTTGGACTCAGACATTAAGAGTAAAAATGGAGAGAAGTAAGCATATAAATGTATCAGAGAGATATCGGTGATGGAGCCAATCAGCTCTCCTGACAGATTCAATGCAGGGGGTGTGGGAATTAGAAGGATCATGGATAACTCCTACAACTATTTATGTAACAGGACAGTCGAAATAAGAAGTTAGGTATATATCTTTGGAGTGAGATGAGGAATTAATAATTCTTCCTTCAACATTAAAGTTGGAACACTGTGAGACATTTCCATAAGGCAAGTAGGTCAATGGATGTGTACATCTGGAGCGCAGTGGCATGGTCAATGCTGGAAATTTCTGCTCAGGAATCATCAGGTTGGCACCTCAATTAACAACCTTATCTATGTTTCCCTCATCATCCTATCTTGAAAGAATTGGGAACGATGAAGGAAATAGAATAATACCTAGTCCTAACCCTTTACTGTTTGTCAACCACTATTCTAGATGCTGTATATGTACTAACTTGTTTGATATTTATAACACCTCCCCTCTGAGATGAAAAATACTGTCTTTATTACCTCTATTTTACAGATAAGGAAATGGAGATTCTCAGAGGTTAAGCAACTTCCACAATTCCCCATAGTTAGAAAGCATAAAAGCTGAGACTGAAATAAAGAAGACCGAATTTGAAGTCATCATCTTCAACTGCTGTGGACACTGCTTCTCCAGGAAGAGAGAAAGCAAGGGGAGAGGTGCCCCAGTTTTGTTTTGCTACAAAAAACTCAGTGGGTTAAGACAGCAATCATCTTATTATATCTCACAGTTTCTGTGGGTCAGGAATTCAGGAAAAGCTTGCCTGGGATCCTGGCTCAGGGTCTCTCATGCCATTGCAGTCAGATAGTGCCTGGAGCTGGAATAGCTGGGGTCAGGGTAAGGAAATTGAAGTAGCTGGGGGCTGGCCAAGCATTCTATTTCTCCATGTAGCCTCAGATCCTCTCCATGGGATCACTCCATGTGAGCCAGACAGGTCTTCCTCACAGCATGGACACTTCAGGGAAGTCAGACTGTTTTTTGGTAGCTCAAGGTTCCAGGAGAACCAGGTGAAATCTATACTGCCTTTTATGACCTAGCCTCAATACTTACATCACTTCTGCTGTAGTCATAAGCCCACCCACATTCAAGGGGAGGGAACACAGGCTCCCAATTCTAGATGAGAAGAATATAAACATTACATTTTAAGAAGAGCATGTAGGACCAGAGATATTGTTACAGTCATCTTTGCAAAATAAAATATGCCAGATGAAGAGAAGAGTTTGGACAGGGAGGAAGGAAGAACAGATGCAGAAGAGAGGGCAACACTTTTACAACTAATATAGAAAACTTTCATTCAACAAATAATAGTCAACACCCTGTATGTGCTAGACACCACTAAGAATTATGATGAGCCAAATGTGATCCTTTGGGAAGCCAAACGTGATTCTGGAAATAAAGAAGCCAGAATTGGCTGGGTGGGAAAGTTATGTATAAAACACAGAGTAGGAGGATTTAGGAGTTCCTATACGAGGACCAAAGTGTAGAACTGGGGTTGGAAAACTACAGCTCACCACCTGTTTTTGCAAATAAAGTCTTATTGGAATACAGCTATACCCATTTATTTACATATTGTCTATGGCTATGTTATGCTACAAAGGCAAAGTTGAATAGTACAGACAGAGAACATATGGCCCACAAAACCTAAAATATTTACAATATGAATCTTTACAGAAAAAATTTGTCTAACTCTGGTGTAGAATATTGTGTATCCACTCAGATGAGAGAGAACTGAAGCCAAGAAGGAAAGTCCTAGATTTCCAGAATGGCAGAGAAGAATGCACAAGGGCTTCTAATTCAGGAAAGTGAAATTATTGGCCAACCACTTGCTAGCCTCATGACCTTGAGGAATTTACTTCATTTCTCTAAATCTTAGTTTCCTGTCCTGAAGAAAAATCTTAGTTGTCCTTTTACTGCCCAGGAAAATGCTGTGAATCAAGCAAGATGATGTAGGAGCAAATGCTTCATACCCTGCGAAATGCTAAACATATGTACTGTCCTCTTACTCTATATTTCCTCTCAAATAAAGCTTTTCTAATGGTCTTTCATCTCTTTATTTTTACACTCAGGGCACTGTTTTTTTTTTTTTTCTTTTATAACTTCAAATGGGCACATCTTTTCCTGTTTTGATCACAATTATCATTCTCTGATCTTTGGTCCTTTCTTGCTTTAAGACACTAGAAACTAATCTTTAAAAATCCTGACTTCTCCAACTACTCTTACTTTCTGTTACTTACTCCTTTCTAATAGAGTCCTCACTCTTCTCTCTTTTACCTTGAATTTTTTAAAATTAATTAATTTATTTTTGGCTGCGTTGGGTCTTTGTTGCCGCGTGTGGGCTTTTCTCTAGTTGCCGCGAGAGGGGGCTACTCTTTGTTGCAGTGCATGGGCTTCTCACTGAAGTGGCTTTTCTTGTTGCGGAGCACGGGCTCCAGGTGCGTGGGCTTCAGTAGTTGTGGCACGTGGGCTCAGTAGTTGTGGCTTGCCAGCTCTAGAGTGCAGGCTCAGTAGTGGCACATGGGCTTAGTTGCTCCGCGGCATGTGGGATCTTCCCAGACCAGGGATCAAACCCGTGTCCCCTGCATTGGCAGGTGGATTCTCAACCACTGTACCACCAGGGAAGCCCTAAATTCTTTTTTTTAAATCTCTTTCCAACCCATATTTCTACTTTTTCACATATTGCTTTTGGAGGAGTGTGCTGTTGGAAGGAGATACCAAAATTCTCTGATTCTTTTTGACAAAGTTCCTTGACTCTGTTCCACAATTGCTCAAAAATATTGGTGTACTTTAAGTATTGGTGCATTCTAAGAAGTCCTGAGAAGATAATTCTATAGGGATATTTGGGAATCGCTTTCAAGTCAATGAGCTCATGACCATAATGAGCAGAACAATTTAGTTCAACTTCATTATATTCCTATGAGTCAAAACCACATCATCATTCATTGTTGGACCTTGATTTTCTGCATCCTTCATCCTATCACTACATTAGCTGCCAATCCATCCAAGTTCAGGACAAATTGTCACAAGTCATCTCCTTTTACCTTCCTCTCACTGAGCATCTTCTATGCAGTTTACGATCTCCAAAGGATTGGACTGGTCAGTAAAATCTGACCACATGGATTTTGAGTAGCTATAAAACTTCCATAGTGAAACATGCCTTTCAAAAGGGTAATCATTTCACCACTTGGTTCAGATGAGACTTTGAGCTCAGGCACTTCCAAGCCAGCTGCTCATTTAATACACATTCCATACACAGGAAACGTCCATTACCAAAAACCTCACTAAATAACTATGACAATAAGCTCAAGAATGTCATGGTCAAGGACACAAACAGAGCAGCAGGATTTCAAGAGTTCCTCCAGGGAGAACCACAATACGATTCCTGGTATTTCATCGTGAAGACTAATTCGGAAAGTAACTGTGGATGATAATACAACAGAATTCTGGACCAAAATTTAGTCAGCATCACAACCTAGTTGAGGAAATGAGTGACAGTAATGAAATTCTTGCAGACAGAGTGTAAATGTTGGATTGGGGCCACTGGGAGGAGTACTAATGTATTTGTGTGAACAGGGTAAAGAAAAAGCATCTAGAAAGAGTTTGAAGGGGAGCAAGATTAGAAGTAGTGAGTTTTTAAATATCTTACCTAGGGAAAAGTTCTACCTCTATGACAAACACACTGTGTTACAAATTCCTTATGAAATTTCTTTAGATGAAATTTGTTTTGGTTTTGGCCACATTACAGGCATGAGCAAATCTTTTAACTTGAAGCAATTTGTATGAAACTGCACATTCACTGGACCTTGAAAATGCTCAATTACATGCTTTGTTGAATGAATCCATTTGTGTCCTGGCAAAAAAACAAAAAACAAAAAAAAGCAAAAAAAGAAAACAAAAACAAAAACCCTGAGGCCAAGAGCAATGCAATTTCTTTACATTTTTTTCCATTTCTTACTTCTTTGTGTCATATTTAGTCATGTCTGCATGATTTAGTTGTGTATGTTATAACTCTCCTGCCCAAGGTATTCATGACCGGTACTAGAAGGAGGGTGATATGATGTTAGGATATAACTCACTGAATTGTAGAATCTTACTTCTCAAGCAGCCTTAGAAATAACCTAGCTCTGTGGTTTCAGAACAACCACACACTGACTAGAGATGTCCAAGATTAAATCCTAACAGGTCCATGGCAAAATGAAGAAAATAAGGATGATTTTCATGTGTGCATCCATATATGTGTGTGTACCTGTGTAGTATGTTTGCCAACTTTTGTTTCTTAAAGAGACCTGTCCATTTTATTACATTAAAATATGCTCTTTCTCTTATGAAGTGCTAATTGTTACTGGTGTTAGCTATGTGTGTGTGTGTCTTCATGCCATGGAAAACTAAAATTATGGCAATACTCTGTTTGCCCTACCTCCCACCCCCACCAATTTTTTGAAATTGTACTGGTACAGTACATAAAATCTGAAAATCCTACTTCCCTTGCTCCCAAAATTATCCTAACTAAAATTTTTTTGTGCTAATAAATAAATCTAGAGAGATGGTTTGGGAAAAACCCTCCTTTAAAAGTTAGCAGGGGAAAAAGTACGGAATTTCCTCCATTCCTGTTCCTTTCTCCCACAGAGAATCAGAATCCTTTCCTAAACCTTGAGTCTTCTACTTTGGAGAAAGTCTGGGCACAACAGCCCCTCCCCCCCTTCACATTCCTAGAATCAGCTGCAGTATTTTTGGGTGGGACAGAGTCTGTTTCCTTTCCTGCTG
>NW_006781006.1:1199499-1231170 GCF_000442215.2 Lipotes vexillifer
CTGCTGAATCAGCAAAGGGGCAGTTGTTAAACTGTGTTCAGTCTTCCACAAGGAAGAAAGTCATGGCATACCTGGAGCTATTCCAGAGATCAGGCTCAGCAGGTATCAAAAATTCATTCCTGGCTGCTCCTGTGGCCTACAAGAACACTAATGTTGGAAACCAGGTCACCTTTTCCATGTTTTTGTTTACCTATACCAGGCATGTTTACCAGAAGATAGTATTCAAGAGCACTCTCTCCATGCAAATGAAATAGTATGTCATTGCATCTTGAATGATTTGGGGCCAGAAAACATGAAAAGAAAATTAGATGTTTTACTTTGGCTCAATGTATACCAAGAAAGAGCCAACCAATATGTATATTTTTATTTTCACATATTGAAAACATCTTCAAAGATGACAGATTGCTAATGACCCAAAGGAACACAGTAAATAGGTAATCCACTCTCTAGAAGTAGATGATTAATTATTGCCCCTCTTATTCAAAGATGACCTTGTGGATAAGGTGTTCACCAATAGGTATAAGTGTGATCAACCAGAAGTCCTTTCCACATTGTCCTTCATGAAGGTAGCCCTTGGTTTTATACGTACTGGCATTGAGCACCCAAGCTTCACAATGTGTTATCTCTGTTTCTGGGACACTAGCCTTCCCAGGGTGCCATTCATTTATTTGTCAAATATTTATTAAATACGTACTGTGTGCACGTCATTGTGCAGTAATGTAAACATATGAGATACAGTCCTCACTCTTGAAGACATTAGTCTATTTGAAATATATTGAATATCTACTGTATGTTCAGTGTTATGGACTAAACTGTGCCCCCCAATTCATATGTTGAAGCCCTGTCACCCAAAATGACTGTATTTGGGTATAAGGCCTTCAAAGAGATAATTAAGGTTAAATGAGATCACAAGGGTGGGGTCCTAATCCAATAGAGCTGGTGTCCTTATAAGAAGAGGAACAGACACTGGAGATCTCTCTCCATGTATACACAGAGTTGAAGTCATGTGAACATAAACCAAAATGATGGTTGCCTCCAAGAAAGAGAAGAGTCCTCAGCATGAAACATACCTTGCTAGCAAGCACCTTGATCTTGAACTTCCCAGCCTCTAGAACAGTGAAAAATAAATTTCCAGTTGTTTAAGCCACCTAGTCCATGGCATTTTTTAATGGAAGCTCTAAGCAGACTAAGACACTAGGCAATATACAAGGCATATTACACACATACTTAGAGCTGTGCTTTAATGTGTGTCCTCTGTTATAACCCAGACTGGCTCTAGTTTGAGGAGTAGGGTTATTTGTTTTGCTTTGTTTTCTCATGACCCTCTGTGTGGCTCATCTGGTATCTGGCTTCCCTCTATAAAACCATTCTCAAAAAATTCAGTGCTCTTAAGCTGTTGTGTGGCCTCACGGAAGCTGTTCCTGAGGTCCCTCTCCTGAGATGGAGTGATCCTCTTTCTCTGTATTCTCTCTCTGTTACTTCCATCAAGACCTCATTCAGAGAGGAGTGTAGGCAGATATACCCATTTATACATGAAGATGTCCATAACTGATAACACTTATTTCTCATCTGAAGATTAAGAGTACACCACTACCTTGCTACTTAATGTGTTGTCTGCAGACCACCAGCAGCAGCCTCACTTGATAAATTGTTAGATATGCAGAATCTCAGGACCTTCTAGACTGATGTGTATGTGCAATAGAGTTTGAGAAGCTCTGCTCTACCAGTAGTTAAAATAATTAGTTAGTCCTGTGTCCATGACTCAGGCAGCACCTCAATGAGACTCAGCTCCAGCTTTCTTAAACTGGAAAAAACCATTCAAATAATCTTCCACTCCATTCTGCCCTTTCCAATCATCTTGCTCCTATGAAGGTCATTCTCCTTGCCAGATATTGTTGTGTGCCATGTAGTGTCTTCTGCCTCCTTTCAGGAACATTGGGCCACAAATGCAATCTCCTAACCCATTTGCCCGAGTCCTACTCTGCCTATTCTGAATCATGGTCTCCTCGCTCTATTGAAATAAGCTCCCGATTCCTTCCTCACCTGAGATCTAGACCTGCTGCTATGCTGTCCCTTAGTTCCCAAATGTTTTGATCACGAATCTCGCTCCCTTTCCACTTTATTAAGCACTTTTCTCAAATCAACTCAGCAGAAACTCTTCCCAAGGCAAGAAGAGCTAAAGCTTTCATTACTTCAAATCTTTTCACAGAGTTAAAATTTAAACATATTCATGTGTGTACACTTAAAACCAACTAAACAAACAAAAAAATCAAAACCACAAGGGAAAATTTAAAAGAAAATAGGTAAACTGTGTCAAGGGAGTAATATGTACTCTGCATAGCATTGAGTACATATGTCCTGAGGCAGAATGATCTAATGGTTAATGAGTCTGGAAGACTCAGGGGTCAGACCATCTGAGTTCAATTTCTGATACACCAGAATAATTATTAAAAAATAATAATAATAACTCCTAAAAATGCCTGCATTATGAGCAGGAGTATCTTATGAATTATCTGGTCATTTGAACACTCAAAGATGCAACCTTTTTTCCTAGCTAATATCATAGTGCCATGAAAGCTAATTCTGCTCCAAGAATATAAGAATATCACAGCTCCAAGAGTATGGGAGTATTACAGACACAAATGTTAGAACATAGTGGCTGACAGTATGGAACCTGACCTCAGGGTTTGAATCCCAGCTCTGCCATTACCAGCTGTGTAGCTTTGAATCAGTTTCTTAACTTCACTATTAATTTTTCTCACTGGAAAAAAAGAGATAATATTAATGTCTATGTTATAAGATTGTTTAAGTGATTAAATGAGTTGTTTTTTGTAAAAGTGCTTAAACTGTTCCTAAATACAATGTCAAAAATGTCAGTTATTATTTTAACATCACAGCCTATTGGGTACGAGGGCTTTTTTAGAAAGTCATCTTCCACAGCAATCCCCAAGCCCAATGAAAAACATCACCTTATATGCATCCCTTACCTGGGGTAGTCATCCTGCCCAGTATTGTTCTAGAGATCCCTGTATATGAGAGAAATTTAAAAATTTAGGCAGCGTGGTCTCAAACATTGGATAAAATTGATAAAGGTGATAGATAAGTGACTCTATTATTTCAGTTACCCATTCAGCAAATTTAAATTATTCACTGGGTGCCTGCTAGGTGTCATGTACTGTCTTCATGGAACTAACAGTATAGCAGCAGAGATAGGCCTGAAAAACTAAGCTCCAAAATAAACATACAACTTCACACCGTGCTAAGTGCTTTCAAGGAAAAACAAAAAGCACGTTCTCTCTCTGTTACAGAGAATAATAGGGGAACCTACTTGGGGCATTAGGTTATAGCAGCAGTGGAAGAATCCAGAAAAAGAACCTCTTTTCAACACTTAATAATAATGCATTTCCCAAGGTGTTTTTAAAGAACCACAAGTTCCATGTGGTCAAATCCTTCTTAAAGGAATTCTTTTAAACTCTTCTTGAAGCTTCATAATTTACATTGTCTCGTTCAATGTAGGTCCTGGGAGGGCCTGTACTAAGGAATACCGTGTTAATGAATAAACTTCGTTTGTCTGTTCTGTTCACTCCTTTGTCCTCAGAACCCAGAACAGTGTTAAGTATACCAGAGAAATTCAGTAAACACTAGATGAATAGTTGAATGAGAAAATAATAAATGAACAAATCGTGGAACCATTTCTATATAACATCTATTAAAACCCTCTAGGACTTGTGCTCTGGGGAAGACATGGGGGACCAATGAGGAAACACTGTCATGGAGGCAAAGCCAAGACCCAGCCCCTCAACCCAGTTCATGTACTTCCATAACTAGTTGAGTAGGAGTGAGGCACAAGTGTCATGATGGAAGCTAGGGGAGAGGAATGAAGCTAAAGACTTCTTCCTCCTTCTACTTCATTCTTGTATGGAGACATTACAAAATCCCTGTGTTTGCCATTTCTAAATTTTTTGCATGTATTCCACCCTCACATTCTCCACCCAGTTTTTACATTTCCCTATTCTGATGTCTTCTTCCATTCTGATGCTTGCTTTCATTTAAACCATCTTTGACAGCTGTTTTTAGGTCTTCAGTCCTTGTTGAGTGGGGTTCAGAAATTCTTTCCCTCACAGTGTTCACATTGTCACATGTTAAATCTGGGTTACAAGGAAGTTGGACCATATCAGATCCAGGAACAATCCATCAGGCACTGAATCAAGATATTCTCTAACTGTAAGAGCATAAAGTGCTAGTGCCATCCTGTTGCCAGAGAGTTGTGGTTTTGAGAACTTCATCGTTCATCTGTGGAACAAACCACATTCAGAAGTTTGTTCAAATAAGTAGTATGGTTGACATATCTGTCCCCAAATTATGGCCCTTCTGTAGAGACAGAAAGCAGATTAATGGTTGCCAGGGGCTGAGAGGAGTGGGAAATGGGGAGTGACTGCTTAATGAGTCTGAGGATCTCCTTTAGGGGTGATGAAAATATTTTGGAACTAGATAGAACTGATGGTTGCACAACATTGTGAATGTACTAAATGCAACTAAGTTATACACTTTAAAATGGTTAATTTTATGTTATGTGAATTTCACCTCAATTTAAAAATGGCCCTAGAAGACATGAAGAACAGAATGCCCCCTTAACAAAGAATATAATCTCATATACCAAAATTTCTCAGGATGCCTGAACTGTGGCACTCATTCTGCTATACTTCAATGACAAAAAGAAAGGTGGAATATTGGCTTTGCTAAGGCAAAGAAGAGCTGTGGTCACTAGGCATTTGTTATCAGGACTTTGTTACTCACTTGAGCTATATGAACTTATCTATTTAAAGCAGCTTCTGGATCTCAGGATGGAATCACAGTGAGAGGGCATTGGTGTAGCAGGAAGAGAGCACAGTTACAAGATCCACTTTTTTAAATGTTTCTGTGAGTCTGGAACTAAAATATGTATGGGCAATAGGTATAGGAGAGGAATTGCTAGGGTGGGAAAAATACAGCTGCAAGGAAGAAAAAAGGGGGTGGGGAGAAATGACTGTTTCTTTAAACACATGTATTAATCACACTTCAGATGCAATTCAAAGTAGGAAGTCACAGCTGTGACGGGGAGGGCAGAAGGAAGCATGCTTATTATTTTAAATATATTTATATTAAATCATTACTGAAAATAGGAAACCAGACTAGGAATTTGCAGCTGGGAGTACAGCAAAGGGAACTTAGTCTTTGAAATTAATGTGTTAAATGGGTCTTCACATGGGTCAAAGAGGGCATCCTCTGCAGCTGGAGGTGGGAGGACTGTTGGAGAAGGCTAGTTTGTCTACCTGTCACCTTAAAATATGCTCCTTCCCTTTCAGTGTAGGAGCCTCTTACGAAATAGAGAACTTATAAAAATGAGAGAAAAGAGCAATTAGCTTCCTAACTGGGTTATTTTGATTTCTCAGCTTTAAGAAACTCCATGGATTTTGTAACACAAAGTCATTTTTTTATTCCTTTGGAGGAAAAAGTATCAACATTCTTAACATTCTTTGGATGTTAGATAGGGAAGTTCTTTAGGGCAGAGACTATTAACCTCCCAGATTAACTTCCGTATCCCAGAACCTACCACAACATCTGGCACATTTATGGATGGATGGATGAATGGATGGATGGATGAATAGATGCTCTTACAAAACCAGGACAAATAATACATTGAAAAAGAGACATGGGCAGTACCTATGAAGAAATTAGATTTTGGTTTAAAACTGTAGAGTGACCTTGAAAAGCTTCATAGACAGAAAAAGGATAAGACAACACATACATTAACTTGGGTACCCTTCTTAAAAAGATGTAATAGAGCCAAGGAAAAATGAGCCAGAAGGTGATGACAGAAAGGAGATTTTGGAACCATTTGGAAAGAAAATCTCCACCATGTCCCCAATTATTCCACCTTACGAGGAGACATTACGTCCACCATGTCACTTAGGAAGTAATGCTGGCTTATCAGGAATAGCACTGGCTTTTACAATCTCACAGGCCTGAATTTAAATATTGGTTCTTCCACTTGCTGGCTGTGTGACTTTGAGTGAGCAGCTTTTTTCTGTTTGATTTTATTCTTGTTGTATGTTTGTTTGTTTTTGAGTAGCTTTATCTTTCTGAATCTCAAGTTTCTTATCTTATAAAAATGATTATGTTAATAACAGCTTTGCAAAATTGTTGTGAAAATGTAAGTAGAGTACCTGGCATGTAGGAATATTTTTAAAAGTGTTAATTCTCTCTCAAGTAGATATGGTAGTGTGCTGGAGCCAGGTTGTACCAGCTCATGTGTACAATTGGTTTACATCTCTTATCAACTATGTGTTCAGTATCCTCAAATTGGTAGCTTGAAATTCACTACATTAGGAGTATTTACACCACAGAAGTTGGCAAAGATGATGATCAGGTTTTTTTCCTGGAAATACAATTGTTAAACGTTTGCCAGTATATCACTGACTAACATCCTAAGTGAAAATGTGGATGGTTAGAAAGAATTCTGGTTTGGGGGTCAAGAGAACTAAGTGCTAACCCAAGCTTTACAAAGTACCATTTGTATGGTCTTGAATAATTCACATTCTGAGGCTAAAGTTTCCTTATCTATTATCCCATGCCCTTGGATTGGAAGAATTAATATTGTTTAAATGGCAGTACTACAGATTTAATGTGATCCCTATCCAATTACCCATGACATCTTTCACAGAACTAGAACAAATAATCCAAAAATTTATATGGAGGTATAACTCTACCAGACTTCAGACAATACTACAAAGCTACAGTAATCAAAACAGTGTGGTATTGGTACAAAAACAGACATACGAATCAATGGAACAGAATAGAGAGCCCAGAAATAAATCCACATACCTACGGTTAATTAATCTTTGACAAAGGAGGTAAGAATATGAAATGGGAAGAAAATAGTCTCTTCAGCAAGTTGTGCTCAGAAAGTTGGACAGCTGCGTGTAAATCAATGAAGTTAGAACACACCCTCACACCATGCACAAAAATAAACTCAAAATGGCTTAAAGACTTAAACATCAGACATGACACCATAAAACTCCTAGAGGAGAGCATAGGCAAAACATTCTCTAATATAAATCGTACCAATGTTTTCTTAGATCATTCTCCCAAGGCAATAGAAATAAAAACAAAAATAAACAAATGGGATCTAATCAAATTTACAAGCTTTTGCACAGCAAAGGAAACCATACAAAACAATGAAAAGTCAACCTACAGAATGGGAGAAAATATTTGTAAATGATGCAACTAACAAAGGCTTAATTTCCAGAATATACAAAGAGCTCATACAACTCGACAACAAAAACACAAACAACCCAATCAAAAAATGGTCAGAAGACCTTAATGGACATTTCTCCAAGGAAGACATACAGATGGCCAGTAGGCACATGAAGAGATGCTCAACATCACTAATTATCAGAGAAATGTAAATCTAAACTACAATGAGGTACCACTTCATACCGGTCAGAATGGCCATCATTAAAATGTCTACAAACAACAAATACTGGAGAGGGTGTAGAGAAAAGGAAACCTTCCTACAGTGTTGGTGGTAATGTAAGTTGGTGCAGCCACTATGGAAAACAGTATGGATGTTCCTCAGAAAACTAAAAGTAGAATTACCATATGATCTAGCAATTCCATTCCTGGGCTTATACCCAGACGAAACCATAATTCAAAAAGATACATGCACCCCTATGTTCATAGCATCACTATTCACAATAGCTAAGACATGGAAACAACCTAAATGTCCATCGACAGATGAATGGATAAAGATGTGGTGCATGTATACAATGGAATACTACTCAGCCATAAAAAAGAACAAAATAATGCCATTTGTAGCAACATGGATGCAACTAGAGATTATTGTACTAAGTGAAGTAAGTCAGAAAGAGAAAGACAAATAACATATGATATCACTTCTGTGTGGAATCTAAAATATGGCACAAATGAACCCATCTACAAAACAGAAACAGACTCACAGACATAGAGGTCAGACTTGTGGTTGCCAAGGGGGAGGGGAGGGAGAGGGATGGACTGGGAATTTGGGGTTGGTAGATGCTAAACTATTACATTTAGAATGGATAAACACCAAGATTCTACTGTATAGCATAGGGAACTATGCCCAATCTCCTGGGATAAACTATAATGGAAAAGAATATTTAAAAAAAGAATGTATATATGTGTAAAACTGTCACTTTGCTGTACAGCAGAGAGTGGCACAACACTGTAAGTCAACTATACTTCAATCATACTTCAAAAAAACAGAATTCCCTGATTAAAAAAAATAATTTATCATGTCTTCTAATAATGTCAAAGCAGCATTTTTATAACTCAGGTGGATGAGACTGAGAAGAGTTAAAAAGAAAGAGCAAGAAATAAAGAAATGCATTACTATTACTCCTTGATATTGCTGAGGTGCGTTATAAGAGATTGATAAAATGTTAAGCAAACAAAAATAAAAACAAGCTCTGATTTTAATGTATGTTTCTTCTGAGATGAGAATGATCATTCTTACCAATTAAAAAAAAATTCTAAATGGCAAAAAAATAAAAGTTTTCTTATCTATAAAATGAGAGGGTTGAGATAGATCAGGTTCCAGTTTCTGATAATGATGGGTTGCTATTTGGATAACCCTCCCACTAAAACCTAAGAATGCTGAAAAAAATATATTAAATTATACATATATTCTTAAAAACATCAAAGACCTAACAGGAGAAGGAGTAATTATCAGGACAAAACTGAAAGAAAACAAGAAATCTATGCCGTAAGCAAGAAAAAGTTGCTTGTGCCTTGAGGGCATTTGCCAATACCAACAAATTTTGATTTTGATTTTGTTGGCCTCAGTGGGAGGTAGAAATTTAAAAGCCTGGACCCACATAATATAAAGTATTTAATAAGTGAATTTCTCCACATTAAATTGGAACGTTAAGATAAACCTCCTCTCCCATGCTCTTGTAATCCACTTTCCAAGGTTCAGGTAATCTGAAGTCTTCAACTTGGGTGAAAGTAGCCTTGGACTTTGGTTCCTTCGTGTGCCTGAGAGAAAATCTTCTCAGAAAAAAAAGTGACTTTATCTTATGCCTCGAGTATTCTAGGAATATATCATAGTCAGAGATAACCAAACATTTAAGGAAAGAAGGCACCATGGGTGACAAGCAGCAAAAATAACTAGCAACAGAAAACCTATCCACAAAAATTTCAGATATTAAAGTTATCAGCTGCATACTATAAAACAACCAAACTTAAAAGATAAGCTTGAAAATATATGCAAGGGGTAAGGAAACTATAAAAAGTAGCATAGCAGATTTTTTAACTCAATATAACTTCTAGAAAGAAAAAAAAGAATAGCCAAAATTAAGAAATAAGATCTTAAGTCATAAAGTGGCAGTCTGAAGGCCAAATCTAGCCTGAATACTAATGGGGGACTCTGAATGTATGGTCCACAGTGTTTAAATAAAATCTTGGAACAATCTTTAAAAATAGTAAGATTTCACATAAAATTCAAATTTTGAGCTTGTCTTCTAAATTGATATCTGGCAACACTGAGCCAACTCATACAAGACAATGATCCGCTAAGATGGAGCCCACGCCCTCTAGTTTGCCACAGTCTCCACCACTTCTTATCTTCCATCACTGAGGCTATGTGAGTTGCCATTTATCAGGGGTTGGCAAACTCTTTCAGTAAAGGGCCATACAGTAAAATATTTTAGGCTTTTCAGGCATTCAGTCTCTGTAATCATAACACAAAAGCAGCCATAGACAATACATAAATAAATGAGTGTTGTTGTGTTCTAATAAAACTTCATTGACAAAAACAGGGAGGAGGGAGGAGGCTGAACTTGGCCATTGGGCTATAGTTTACTGACCCCCACCATATATCTTTTAACTGGGACTACTGTTTTTCTCAGAATACTATTTCTCCCAACTCATGTTACTGTCAACAGTGAGAAAAATACATATCCATATTTATATCTATATATCTCAGTGTATATATATACTGAGAGGGTCATGTCTTTCTAGAAAAATAAGCAAGATCATAAAATTGGGATTCTCCACTCATTTGCATTACCTCTCTGGCCTCTGCAGGCCTTTGTATTTGTGTCACCAACTCTAAAGGATCTCTACAGTTCCTTCCAACTCAATAAATTTATAGTCTGACAACCAATGTGGCAGAAGTCAGACCCCTGGGCACTGTGCCCTCCTCATTTCTCTTATCAGCTACCAAGCCCTCTGTAAAGTCATTTGTTTTGAGGTTAGAACAGATATATAAGACAAACCATTTGGGAAAGGGGTAAAATAGTACTTTCCCCATGTGCAGAAGCAACTGATAAGGATAAATGTGCTTGTTGCTCCTACTTTTGTTCCCTCTGCTATAATCTAATTTTTATAAGGGTTTGCTTACCAAGTACAGAACAGGGGAAAAGATGAAGATGAACCCTATTCAAGTTCTTTGAATGTCAGATAATTTTAAAAATAAAAAGTACTAATACTTAGAGACAAAAATAGATTAATTCCACAGTCTAAAGCCAACTTCCAATCTGAAAGTTCACCACAGGCAGGATTTTGAGTCAGTTCAAGTTGTCCTAATGGTTTTGCCCTTTTCCTTGACTCAAATCATAGTGAAATCTATTTTACTGTCCTTTAAACAAAAATCATAGTCTCAGTTAAAATGAGCACAAAGAAAAAATAAACAAGATTCTGTTTATGACTATTTTCTGAACCCATTCTGAAAGATAATTCCATGTGTACAATCCTTTTATAGCTAAAACCTCTTGTTTTCTTCTGGCTATTTAGATTGGATAAGATGCAATAAAAATTATCTAAACCCAGGTTCTTCTCTAGAGTAAACTAGATTATAATATTAACATATTACATCAACTCCGAGAGGTACACGTTTCACATTTTAATATTTCCATAATTGAGGTGACTCACAATTATTATTCTCTAGTTAACAGTTGTGATGTAGCTGTCATTTTAGACACATGAACAAGCTTGTTAATCCTGGTGGAATGATTGAAATGGCAACTTCTCCACAGTTCCATGAACAAACTACTTAAGAACTATTTGAAGAAAGAATATGAGCACTGGATGTTGTCTGACCATCTTTTGTTGACCTTATGGTCAGATCAAGAAGGCTTCTATATCAAAATTTGCAGAGTAAGCATTTATAGCTGGAAGAAAATCCTAGATATTATAGCAGGACATTAAGAAATACTGCATCATTAATGCTTCCAATGGTACAAAGGAATATTTTGTGGGAAAAAAAACCATAGACATCAATAACTATTCATTTAAACCTGATTCAGGACAGGGCTTCCATCTACAGAAGAGTTAAGAGTTTGGCAACCCTTCTCCCCAGGAAACAAGTTTAAACTGGACAAAATTGTCAAAAATTGTCATTCAAGGACTCTGAAAAGTCATCATAAATAAACAATATAGTATGATGCATTAATTCGTGACAAGATACTAGAAGTTTGAATAAGAACACTGGACACCTGCAGAGTTCATGCTCTCTTTTTTTAGGGCATAAAACTATTCTTTATAATACTACAATGGTGGATACATATTATACATCTGTCAAAGCCCATAACATGTACAACACCAAGAGTGAACCCTAATGTAAACCATGGACTTTGTGTGACAATAATGGGTCAACATAGGTTCTCAGTTGAAACAAATGTACTTCTATGGCGTGGAATGTGAATAGTGGGGGAGTTTATAAACATGTGGGGACAGGAAGTTTATGGAACTCTCTGTATTTTCCATTCAATTTTGCTGTGAACCTAAACCTGCTCTAAAAAAGAAAGTTTATTAAAGAAGACATTCAGAATATATTGTATAAAGAACTCCTACAACTTAATAAGAAGACAAGCCACACAATTAAAATGGACAAAATATCTGAATAGATATTTCACCAAAGAAGATACATAAGTAGCTATTAAATGCACAAAAATACTCAACACCATTAGCCATTAGAGAAATGCAAATTTCCCACATGGCCAAGCAATTCCATGCCTAGGTATATACCCAAGAGAAATAAAAACATGCATTCACAAAAAGCCTGGCACATGGATGTTTGTAGTAGCATCATTCTTAATAGCCCCAAACTGGGAACAATTCAAATATTTTTAAACAAAATCTGGCATATCCATACAATGGAATATTACTCAAAGCACTGATATGTGCCACATTATAGATGAACCTCAAAAACATTGTGCTAAGTGAAAGAAGCCAGTCACATCAGAACTACATACTATATGATTCTATTAATATGACATTTCCAGAAAAGGCAATTCATAGAGACAGAAAGTAGATTACTGATTTCCTTAGGCCAGGGGTGGGAGCACAGATTAAATGAAAACAGGCAGGAGGCAGATTTGCAGACTGAAGAAAATGTTCTAAAACTGGATTGTAGTGATGGTCGCACAACTATTTACATTTTCTAAAAATAATTGAACTTTACACTTACACTGCGTGAATTTTACGATACACAAGTGATATCTCAATAAACCTATGTATGCACAAGAAGCTAAAGATGTACAGTAATTTACTTATCATGAAGCTAGTTTCATGGAAGTCAGAACCAGAAATAAGAATTCCCAGCCAGTCGACTTTCACTATGGTGGTTCTAAGGTTCAGAGGCCAACTGCAAAACAAAATTCAATGGAATAACAGCTTTAAATCACTTTTGAAAAAAAAAATGTGAGGTATAAATTAGTGATAAATGAATAGAAACATGAGCAGATAAACAGACATATATTTTAGACATTCAATATCAATAAATCCAAGTCGCTAATATTCAAACATGAATTTTATTACAGGGTCTTTATGTTCAGAAATATCTACTCTCTGATTCAGTGTGGTTCATTCTTGCTGCATGTGTAGAAATCCAATCTCTCAACTCACGCTAGAAGCTCTAGATGATCATAGGTCATGGTTTCCTACACAGGGTGCCTTTCTCAGCCTGCTGCTGTGCACAGAGCACTGCTTGAATTAGCACTTGTGTCCCATACAGCTTCCCATGAGGTCACCTCTGCTATATTCTCCATTCAGCTGTTTACTCTTCACAGTTTACTGGAATTCCTAATAGGCCACCCGACTTAACCAAAAAGCACCATCTTCATTCTCCTCACTTTTTATGACTCCAGGGAGACCTCAAGATTTGTCCAGGAAATAAGAATCTCAACTTCATATACACGAAAAGGAGCCTGCTTTGATGTTTCTTTTTTAATCTCCATAAAGAAACTAAAACTGCCCTTGAAACCTAGAAACAAAAATTTCCCTATATATTTTTAAAACTTGGGGTAGATGAATGGAAACCCTTATTTTTGCCTTTAAACTGTGGTATATGGCTTGGGCAAGATAAGCAAGAATTTTTTCTTAAATACCAAGACTCAATCTCTTTTTGCCTGTGTTCAAGAAAAAATATGGAGCCCTCTGGTGGTAGAATTACTATACTCACAATTAAGTTCCTTAACATAAACCTCTCTTAGTAAAATCTAATTGCAAAAAGTTATACTTCACATTCAGAAACTTGACAATTCTTAATCTTCAAAGGGACCTTTTATTAAAAGTAAGTGCAGGTTTTTATGGCATGTCTGTGTTTTCCTGGCAACAGGTTTGAAGCTAATAAATATTTAAATCCATGGACTAGCACTTCCTAAATTATATCAAAGTGAAGTTAGAGGTTAGAAATGAGTTTCAGAATCACTCTGATGATTAGAAGTTCACTCTGATAGTCCCTAACACACTTGAATATAAAATAGTTTCACATATCAAAACGTTTTGCAACTATTGTGGCTTATTTACAAATTTTACTGCATCTTATATCCAATATTTAAATATCTTCATTAGTGGATGAAGCTGTTCTTTTGTGTAACACCATGTAATATGTAGCTTCTAAGATGCAGAGGGTTTCTTGAGATAAATTATGCTACCACTTTCGTTCTTTTGAGAGAAAGCAAGAGAAAGAGAGATTCATTATAAGAAATTAGTACATGCAATTCTGGAGATGGACAAGTCCCAAGATTTGCAGTGTGAACTGGCAAGCTGCAGATACAAGAGAGCTAAGGGTTTAGTTCCACTCTGAGTCTAAAGGCTTGAGAACTAGGTAAGCAAATGGTGTAGTTCCCGTCTAAAGGCTGGCAGGTTTGAGACCCAGGAAAACCAGACAATTCAGTTCTAGTTTGAAGTCAGGAGGTGAAAAGCCAATGTCCCAGTTCAAAGCTAATGGAGCAGGAAGAATTCTCCCTTATTCAGGGGAGCGTCAGCCTTTTTTGTCCTCTTCAGGTCTTCAACTAAGTGGATGAGACCCACCCACATTAGGGAGGGCAATTTGGTGTACTGTCTACCAATTTCAATGTTAATTTCATCCAAAAACACCCTCACAGCAGCATCCAGAATAATGTTTGACCAAATATCTGGGCACCCATTGGTCCAATCAAGGTGACACCGAAAACTAACCATCACATATCCAGAGGAGAAAAAAGATACATAATTACACACAGAGGACCAAAGAAAAGAATTACAGTAGGGCTTCCCTGGTGGCGCAGTGGTTGAGAGTCCGCCTGCCGATGCAGGGGACACGGGTTCGTGCCCCGGTCCGGGAAGATCGCACATGCCGCGGAGCGGCTGGGCCCGTGAGCCATGGCCGCTGACCCTGCGTGTCCGGATTCTGTGCTCCGCAATGGGAGAGGCCACAGCAGTGAGAGGCCGGCATACCGAAAAAAAAAAAAAAAGAAAAGAAAAGAATTACAGTAGACTTCTTATCAGAAACCATGCAAACAAAAGACAACAAACTAATATCTCAAGTGTTGAAGAAACTGTCAAGCCAGAATTCGGTATGCAGCAAAAATATCCCTCAAAAATTAATCCGTACATGGTATAAAATTGTATAGAAGTAAACACACACACATACACACACACACACAGACAAACAATGATGCTACCAGTTTTGTAAGATGCCTTCTAATTCCTAGAAATTGACCTATATCTTTTGGACCATAAATCTAACTGGCTTTGCTGACTGACGGGAAGCAGAAAATCTACCCCCTTTGGCTCCCATATTTTTCCCCTCTCACTACAAAGATGACAGTAACATAGTCATTAGCAGTGAAGGTCCAAATGCCTGATAGAAACAAGGAATAAAAAAGTCAACAATTGCCTAATTTGACCCTGAACGTTTTTGTTTTATTTTAGGTAATCACCTAGGGCTCAGCCCTGCGTGTCCGGATTCTGTGCTCCGCAATGGGAGAGGCCACAGCAGTGAGAGGCCGGCATACCGAAAAAAAAAAAAAAAGAAAAGAAAAGAATTACAGTAGACTTCTTATCAGAAACCATGCAAACAAAAGACAACAAACTAATATCTCAAGTGTTGAAGAAACTGTCAAGCCAGAATTCGGTATGCAGCAAAAATATCCCTCAAAAATTAATCCGTACATGGTATAAAATTGTATAGAAGTAAACACACACACATACACACACACACACAGACAAACAATGATGCTACCAGTTTTGTAAGATGCCTTCTAATTCCTAGAAATTGACCTATATCTTTTGGACCATAAATCTAACTGGCTTTGCTGACTGACGGGAAGCAGAAAATCTACCCCCTTTGGCTCCCATATTTTTCCCCTCTCACTACAAAGATGACAGTAACATAGTCATTAGCAGTGAAGGTCCAAATGCCTGATAGAAACAAGGAATAAAAAAGTCAACAATTGCCTAATTTGACCCTGAACGTTTTTGTTTTATTTTAGGTAATCACCTAGGGCTCAGTTTGAAATTTGTTGACTCATCCAGTACCAGTTAAGGGGTATCACTTCCTGACAGTGCAGATTTGCTTCAAAGGCTTTGCTGAGGTAAAAGGTCAGAAGTAGGTTAGACATGTGCATTTTATATAGCTCACCACATAAGCACACTTTATCTAATCATTACTCGCATTATTTCCTTAGAGCTTGCACTGGCTAATTCTTAGACTCGTGTGTTATTTTCAGAAAATCAAGTCTCCTCTCTTCTTCGGATTTAGTCACACAAATTGCATCAGTTCTTAAAGAAAGCCATACCTCAAGACCTCACAAAGAGGTATCTATTACCAGGAGCTCTAAGCAAATGTTCTTTTAATTAGCTACATTTATCTTTAATCCCTGTTTTGACAGAAACTCTAACATAAACATACATTACCAATACATAAAACCCAGCTCAAAGTATGGTTAATTTTTATATTTGACAGAGCCAGTTGGAAAAAATAACTTTGACCTTTCTCCATCTTTGTGTGATGTCACTACAACCTAGTCTCCAAACCTAAATCAGAAACAGTGGCATCTGCAGCTAAAGTACAATAATGATTCTTAAACTGCTCCTTAAAAGTGGCAAATAAAAACTCTAATAAGACCTCTGGGCCTTATGTTGAAGCAGCTGCAAAATCACGTTAAATAATTTCTGCAAGGACTACAGTAATTATAAAACTGATTAAAGTTTACCTACACTTCATTCCTAGAGGGCTTTCACCAAGGACTTCGAAACCAGATGGTCCAAAACTATGCATGATGGATATATTCCATGAAGCATGTCCGTTGTCATGGAAACAACAGAAATAACATTATCTTTACTGTCCATTCCTTCACAAAACCATGTATTTTAAAAGTTGCCGCCAATTTAAGCACAATTCAAAGGAACACTTAGGTACCAGGTCAAAAACGGGTGCCTCTACCCACTTTTAATACGAAATCCTGATGACTGAATTCACTAAAATATTTTTAGAGAAGCAGCTTACTTTCTACAGGCGTGTTTAAAGACAGCCTTCATAATTTTTGGAATTTTAATACCCTGTAGAGAATCAAAAGGACTAAAGATCTTGAAGAAGTGAAGCTGGTGCTTAGAGAGGGCTCCTCTTCTAGAAGAACAGTGTTTAGGGGAGAAGCATCCTTCCCTGCGGAAAAGCCAATCTTGCTTCTCCCTACAGCTATCTCCTCCAGCTACACCCTGAGCTTATCCTTATCCTTCTACTAAGAAAGAGTCTTACCAAACTTTTCTCCACTTCAATGTCTTCAGCCTCAGTCATAACACCAATAATAATAATCGAACATTTATTGAGCACTTACTACGTGCCTAACAAGCATCATGCCGTTTCATCCTCACAACTACTCTATATCACCCTTATCCCTATTTTATAGATGTGGGAACTGTGGCTTACAGCAGTGCTTCTCTAACCGTAGTGTGTATATGAATCATTCAGAGATCTTTTCAAAATACAAGTCCTCAGGCAAGGACCAAACTTCTGCATTTCTAATAAGCTCCAGGTGATGAAGATGGATGCTAGTCCACAGACCACACTTTGAGTAGCAAAGGCTTTGATGGTTAAGAAACATACCCCAAAACACTCAACTATTAAGAACAAGAGCCTGAGTTTCTAGCCCATAACTTCCTGACTCTAGAACTCCAGCTCTTAATCAGTTTGCTCTCCTATCTCCCAATCCCATCACATACACCACAGCAGCCTCTACTTCAAAGTAAACAAGAGCAATAACAACAAAAAGACAAGTTCTTAACAGCCCTGACAACTTCTATCCCCTCAGCCAAGTTTTACAAACCAATAGTGTATAGCTGGTTCTGGTGTTCCTATGCTATCCACTTCATTGCCACTCTGAAATCTCATTTCCAAACCTATGACAGAAATTGCTGTCTCTTTCTATCATTGATTGTTAAAAATAGCCCTGGTCTTACCTGGGTCCAAATTGCCTACATGCCTTTTCTGGAGTACTGAGTACTGAATATTGAGTAATGAATTGGATTCTTTAACAAGTGAATGTAAAATAGGTAAGAAACTGAAGATAAGCTACTATTTAAGTAAGGAAATGAACCTAAGCATAGTTTGGAAAATAGAAGAATCAAGAGAAAATTTACCTCAAGGGGACTTTTGTCATTAGGGGGATCTTGGTAGACCCAGGGACTTCAGGCAGATAGGACATGACTCTGAACATTCAGGAGATGGAAGATGGAATGTTCCAGACACAGCCTGGAGATCTAAAAGAGAAACCAGACTGATCTGGAAAGGTCTGGATTAGTAAACAAAGTTTTCAGGGAATTAGACCAGGAGGATCAACCACCAGTGCTACCTTCCCCCAACTAGACTAAGCAGCCTCTAACTCCACAGTGTACCTGAGATTTGCACATCTGTATTCAGAGGATGAACCTTGAGAATTTTCAACCAGTGGTAAAATGTCCCAGACTACTGCAGGCATACAGACCATGTAAGGATCTGCCCATGGAAGTTAATTTTAGGGAGTTCCAGAAACATTTCCTAAACTAAGTCATTGCCCCTCCAGATGTCTCTCCCATGTTCTCCCCTGCTCTAAAACTTTTCCTACAATTAAGAAAGGCTTTGGAGGGCTTCCCTGGTGGCGCAGTGGTTGAGAGTCCGCCTGCTGATGCAGGGGACACGGGTTCATGCCCTGGTCCGGGAAGATCCCACATGCCGTGGAGCGGCTGGGCCCGTGAGCCGTGGCCGCTGAGCCTGTGCATCCGGAGCCTGTGCTCCGCAATGGGAGAGGCCACAGCAGTGAAAGGCCCGCATACAGCAAAAAAAAAAAAAAAGGCTTTGGAGTCAGACAAATGAAATCAACTCCCAGCTCTACAGCTCATAAACTGTATAACCTTGGGCAGGGTACTAATCTCTTAGCCCCAGTTTCACCAACTGTCAAATGGCAGTACTAATACCTTACATTGCTGGAATACTGTAAGATTTAAATGGGCTAATATATGTTTTTAAAATGTCTAAAACCACACCTGGAACCTATGGGGCTGGGTTCAAACTGTGTTAGTTTCTTTCAAGTCCCTTTTTGATGCACCTATGCCCATTTTCCTTTGTTTCTGTAATACTGAACCTCTGATCTCAAAACTTCAATTGTTATGCTGAGATTCCCGTGCACCTGCTTTCCTTCCCTGTTCCTCTCCTGGTTCACACATGCTTTGAGCTTGAGTGAGCCTGTTCTTCCTGGTGGCATGCAAAGCAACGTCTGCAAGCCCAATGCTTTAACTGACTCTAGCCCCAATTTCAAATTTCCTAAAGGAAATCTAAAACAAATCAAAAATGTACCCCTGAAACCTCCGTTTTCAAAGTTTCCATTCTACCAGCACCATTTTTTGAGAGGTCCCTAGTCTTCAAACCTTGCAGCCATTTTGGCTCTCTGTTCAAATCCATTCCCTATGACAGTCAGTCATCAAACCCTGTGAATCCTTCCTTCACAGAATCCCTCCTATCTGACCCTTCTACTCCATGTCCACTGCCACCATCAGGACCCAGACACTCATTGCCTCAAGAGTATTTCCACAGCCACCACGCTTGCTTCCCCGCCTCCATTGCCTCCCCACGTGAAGAACTGAGCATCACTGCCAAGCTTCTCTGTATCTTTCCTTATTTCTTCCTTTATCCTCTGCTGAAGCTCCACAGCCTCAATCTTCCCACGGTTTGCACCAGCGTATTTTTTTTCTTACACAAGAAGACTAATAGAATGGTAATTTTCTGCAATCATCAAACGTGTTGGGCTTTAGCCTAGTGCAGCTACTAATAAGCAACCACAAAAAGATTATCAATTTCTTTTTTTTTTTTTTTTGCGGTACACGGGCACCTCACCGTTGTGGCCTCTCCCATTGCAGAGCACAGGCTCCGGACGCGCAGGCTCAGCGGCCACGGCTCACGGGCCCAGCTGCTCCGCGGCATGTGGGATCTTCCCGGACCGGGGCACGAACCCGTGTCCCCTGCATCGGCAGGCGGACTCTCAACCACTGCGCCACCAGGGAAGCCCAAGATTATCAATTTATGAGCGTACACTATGTGCCATGTGCTTTGTCATCATTATTTCTAATCCAGCCTTGATGATGTTCTGGAAATGATCCAAGTAAAAATAGAAAATAGGGGCTTTGCTATCTAACACATTTGGAAAACATTATATAATAGTCTCATAGGTAGTAGCTTTTGCCTTTGGATGGGTGAGGTAAGCTACCAGCATCAGAACCCATTTCTCATGTTCTTAGGCATCTTGGTCACAGTAGAGGCCACTTCCCACTAGAGAGACTGAAAACTCCTCACACTAATTTTCCCAAACTTCCCATTTGGGGCTTGGACACATAGCCTAGACTGTGTCAATCAATTCAAGAATTCTGTATTAATTTTCCATTGTTACAGTAATAAATTACTACAAACTTAGTGTCTTACAAAATTTTGAATGTATTTTCTTACTCTTCTGGAGATCAAGAGTCCAAAGTGGGTTTCACTGTGCTACAGTCAGGATGTTAGCAGTGCTGGTTCCTATGGAGGCTCTAAGGGGAAAATCTGTTTCCTTGTCTTCTGTGGCTCCTAGAGGCTGCCTGCAATCCTTGGTGCATGGCCTTTACCTCATATCACTTCACACTCTTGCTTCTGTCATCACATCTCTTACTTTTTTTTTAAATTGAAGCAGAGTTGATTTACAATGTTGTGTTAGTTTCAGGTGTACAGCAAAGTGATTCAGTTATACATACACATATATATGTCTATTTTTTCTCAGATTCTTTTCCATTATAAGTTACTACAAGATATTGAATATAGTTCTCTGTGCTGTACTGTAGGTCCTGGTTGTTTATTTACACATCTCTTACTATTCACTGATCTTCATACTTTCCTTTTATGAGAACCTTTGTGATTATCTTGGGCCTACCCAGAAAATCCAGGATAATCTCCCTATCTCCAAATTCTTAATCATATATGCAAAATCTGTTTTACCATGCAATATAATATATTCATTCACAGGTTACAGATATTAGGACATGGATATCTTTGGGGCCATTATTAAGGTTACTACAGACCCCACGATTTTGAATTGGAAGATAATAAGACAAAGAAAAAATGCTGTGCAGAATCCATAGTGAGAGCAGAAAGTGACTCCAGAGGCATCATCTAGTTCCCGGGGGTGGCGGCAGCACCCAGTGTCAGCACCCACAGTAGAGCCAGTCAAACAGGTGCACCAAGGACTCAGTGACAGGGGCAATGTGTGTTCCCCAGACTGGCTTAGTCTATCAAGGTGTCCCTGGTGCCCCTCAACTTTCATTGTCTCTGCACTTTCTCCAAACCTGGATCTACGGTATTCCTGCCATTTCTATGAGCCACCCAACATCCTTCTAATACATTCCCTTTCTATTTACATCAGTCAGAATGAGTTTGTGTTGCCTGCAACTAAGAAGCACTTTTAAATGTTCCCTTCCTGCATACTCAAAAAGCAAACTAGCTGAACACAGGATTCTGGACATACCAGAATATAGATACTTATTTAATCGTACTTTTTTTTTCTCTAATGTTTCCCAATTTTATTTGACCACAACATCTCTCTTTTTTGCAATATTCTCTTCCCAAACAGTGTGCCATAGAACAGAATTGAAAAGATGTTACCCCCAGTTTTATAGATAAGGAAATAAAGGTTCAGAGGGTTTAAGTAAGTTACCCAAGGTTACACAACTAACATGTGCCAGATCCAAGATTTAAAGCCTTATTTAACGCCAAAGCTACTCCATCACATCTCCCCCATTAAAATGCCTGCATAGCAATAATTTAAATTACGTATGAAATGATATATATCTAAATAGTTGAATGTCATGATTTTAAAGGTTCATTATGATTATTTAGTCTTTTCATGTGCTTTCAAGTCACAGGCTTTACCAATATGATAGCATTACCAGAGAACATGATGGGGGGAAAGAGCTTTCTGGGGTGATTATCACTTACTTTATATGAAGAAAGACCATTTACAAGGGTACTATTTTAATATTAAACCATGTGGGGGTGGTCCTATTCCCCATACCCACTCCCATTCAAGTGGCAGTAAGGTCTCTCAATATGCATTCCCCTTAGGGAAGGTACTATAGAGAGAGAAATAAACACAATACTGTTGGCTTTTTAGCTCTGAAATCAATTGTCATAAATCCATGGCAGAAACAACAGTCTTAAAAGCAGTCAATTTCAGTTATAAGAGTCAGGTAATTGAAAGAGAAAATTTTTTTTTGAAATTCAAGAGGTTGATTTCAGTACCAAGGGCCAAATCGTGGGGGACCCAGAATAGATAATTTATACCATAAAGTGGGGACAAATGTGGAGTGACGTAATGCTCTCCACCCACCCAAAAGGAAAAGAGGGCTCCATCACCTTATAAGAGAGGAAAGACAGCAGCACCACCACCACCCCAAGCTGGACCCCAGAAGCAGTATGATCACAGAAACTTCAGGGTAGTCTGAGGGGTCTCCACCAGAATAGACCATTTCCTGGCTGCTTCCAGGAGAATAAGCTAGAAGACTGCAAGCCATATAGGGAACCTCTCCCTCCCATATGGTCCCTAAGCAGTAAATGAGCAGTGACTGAAGAACATTTCTAGGAAGGGAGACCCCCAAGAAGCAGCCTCACAGAATCCTGAACATTCCAAAGTGTTGTGGGGAAAACCTCCAACCCCACTCTCTTACTCACCCCCTTTCTCCCCTTACCCAATCATGCACACAAGTGTGGCTGGAGGGACTGACAGATAATAAATAGGCCAGAAGAGGTCTCCTGGTTGGTATGAGAACAGCACAGAGTCAAGAGAGAACAGAGTGAGAGAAGCCTACACCTGGGACGTTGGAGGAGCTGCAGACACCAGCAGTGAGCAGACAGCAATGCCCAAGGCCCGATGGGATGGTTACGTCTGGAACAGGGCAACAAGGACACAAGGTAATCAAGGACACACGCCACCCTCCCCACACACCCATTGTGTATGCCATCTGTGATTTACACCCTCCTCCAACCCAGGAAGAAGAAAAAAAATCTAGATAGAGGGGAGAATCTTAATTTGGGTGATTAATTACCATGCCCTCCACACTAAGGAATTAAGTGTTAGATTAGAAGTTAGTGGACTTTCTAGAACTGGCAAGATTAAATTCTCTACTACAAAGCCAGCATGGATTTTTAAATCTAGTATGAGTTTAGTTATAGACAGAAAAAAATCCATTATGTTTTTCTGGTATACCCTGAGCTTGTGACTATGTAAAATTCATAGTCAGTTCCCAAGTTCCATACTCAGTTCGATTTCTTAAAGAAGTGTGGACTTCCTGTTGGTATGGTATGACTTGTTATGGAATTCTTTTTTATTTTTCAAAGTACTCTGATACACCCCAACTATAGCATTATAAGTCATAAACTTGAAAGGTTTATTTCTGTGGTGGAGGGAGAAACCATGGAAAAGGTGGGCATAGGCTCTGACAGTGGCTAGGAAGCATAAGAAGGCCCCATTGGTAATCACTTTGCTTGTGAAGGCAGGAGCGGGGAGCTGCTGGGCAACTTATAGGCCACTTGAAACAGCTTTGTGAGCCACTCATGGATCATGAGGGAACAGGTGGGGAACCGCTGGTGTGGGGAGGAAGCAATAAAAATGCATGAGTGTAGAAGAGAGTCGGTACAGCAAAAAGACAAAATAAGCTATAGTTTCATTGAAAAAGAAATAAATGTAAGCACTAAGAAATAGATTCTGTGGATTCAGGGGGGACTCTTCAAAGATGTGAAAGCAAAAAGAACCCAATTTTTTAAGTTAAATAGAAAAGGAAGAGGGGTATTTAGCAAAAAGGGCTGAAGATCATTCTAAATAAATTAACGCTATTCAAATTCTTAAGAGAAATTAAGATTTCCAGAAATAATATGTGTAGGAATATAAACAAACCAAAAGGTTCTTGTAAGAGGAAGTGTCTCATGTTAAATAATTTTCCCAAGAAAATAAAATCATTAGTTAATGCAGCAGAAAGAGGCCTAAGCCTCTATATCATAAACCAGATATACTAAATTGTTCATTAAAATTGTTGTTTTAATATTTAGAAGAAAAAAATCAAATGATCAACTGAAGTATAAATACTCTGTGGGTTCAAATACTGTGATGTCTATTTAACATAACAAGGTAATTTTATAAATTAAAGTTAACTCATCAACCCTTTTGCTCTTCTATTTATTCTCTCCATTGTAGGGACAAGAGACAGACAATAGTTAAACACATTGATCAAGGCCCAAGTGTGGCAGTTATAGACAGGTTTATCCCTCAGTTTCTCATTTTAGAAAAGAAATTGTAGTCATCGTGAGTTAGGAGATCAAGACGGTAGAGTAGGGAGCCGCTGGGCTAACTTCCCTTCACGAACACATCAGAACTAGAAAGACATGTAGAATAACTCTCGATGAAGTTGACCCGGGGACTAGCAGAACAGCTCTCTTATAATCAAGGCTGGAAACAAAGATTCACGCAGAATCTGGTAGGAAGGGAGGAGGAGCAGTCTGGTCTGGGGGCTGCACTCCTAGTTGGAGACACAGAAGAGGAGGGGGACTTCACAGGCTGGTGGATGCTCCCCGGGGAGCAAGTGGTTCAAGCTACAGGTTAAGCATCCTAGCCCTGCAGTCCAACACCAGAAAGACACACCCCCTTAGCTGATTTGAAGATCAGTGGGGCTTACTGGAGGGTTATACGAAGGTGAGACTCTGCTCTTAAAAAGCACACACAGATTTGCTTACTCCCAGTATCACTACAGAGGTAGCAGATTGAAAACTGCCTGGGGCTCTGGCTGGCCTGCCAGTACAGCTCCGGGACGCTTCCCACCCCGCACCAGACTCCTGCACCAGCCCCAGCCCCAGCCCTTCTTGCTCTGGTGCTGCTCCCCTCTAAGGCAGAGGCTGCTGTTGCCAACCAGACTGCACATACTTAGAGGGACTGGAGCCAGTGAGGACCTGGTCCCGCCTCTGACCAGGACAGAGGGAGCCATTGTGCACATACTCAGAAGGGAGTGAGGCTAACTGCAAGGAGGAGGCTGCCATCACCAGAGTGACTGTTCCTGTGCATACTTGGAAGGGAGGGAGGCTAGCAAAATGGAGGAGACTGCCACTGCCACAGCACACGACCCTGTGCACACTTGGGAGGGAGTGGGGCCAGCTCGGTGGTGTGACGCAAACCCCTCCGGCCACAACCCAGGCTCTAACCAAGGTGAGCACTCCAGGAAAAAGTGAAACCAGCACAGAAGTGCAGCCCCAAGCCCTCTGGGCCCAGCCATTCCCAAACCAAGGGGGAGACTGCCAACACAACCAGGAGAAACCTAACTCTCTCAGGACTCCTGTTCTAGCCACTTAGGCCCCAACACCACCCCTGGTAGGGCAGTGACATTCATTGAGCATAGAAGAAACCCTAGCTTTCACCCAGTTCTGCCTCTGGCCCCTCAAACTCTAGCCCTACCTCCCACCAAAACAGTGGCTGCCAGCTCACCCCAGGGGAAGACACATACAATGCTCACTTCAGATCCCACTCTCCTACCAAAGCTACTGTACACCTGCAGACTGCATAAGGATGTTCCCACACAAGGACACACCTTCAAAACAGGGATAGGTAACTGTTTCACCTAATTTTATTAGAGACAGAGAAAGTTAAACAAAATGAGAACACAGAATAATATGTTTCAAATGAAGGAACAAGAAAAATAACATGAAAAAAACCTTAATGAAACAGATAGATACTATAATTTATCTTGCAGAGTTCAAAGCAATAGTAATAATGATTCTAACTGAACTGAGGAAAAGAATAGATGAACACAGTGAGAATTTTAACAAAGAACTGGAAAATATAAAAAGAACAAGTCAGAGCTGAAGAATAGAATACCTTAAATGGAAAATACACTAGAGGGAATTAAGAGCAGATGAGGTGATCCAGAAGAATGCATAAGCAATCTGAAAGATAGACTAATGCAAATCACCCAATCAGAGCAACAAAAAGAAAAATAAATTTTAAAAAATGGGAATAGTTTAGGGAACCTCTGGACAACATCAAGCATCATAACATTCACATTATAGTGGTGAAGAAAGAGAAGAGAGAGAAAGGGGTGGGAAATGTACGTGATAAAACTGTGGCTGAAAACTTCCCAGACCTGAAGAAGCAAACAGATATCTAGGTACAGGAATCACAGAGTGTCTCAAACAAGCTGTACTCGAAAATACCCAAACCAAGACATATCAAAATTAAAATGGCAAAAGTTAAAGATAGAGAATTCTAAAGTCAGCCAGAGAAAAACAAAGAGTCATATACAAAGGAAACCTCACAAGGATATAAGCTGATTTTTCAGCAGAAAATTTACCAACCAGAAGGGAGTGGCATGATATATTTAAAGTGATGTAAGGAAAAAGAACTACCACCTAGGATACTCTACCCAGCAAGGTTTTCGTTCAGAATCAACGGAGAGATAAAGAACTTCTCAAACAAGCAAAAACTAAAAACGTTTTTCAATAATAAACTGAACTTACAAGAAATGTTAAAGGGTCTTCTTTAAGTGAAAAAGAAAAGGCTTTAACAAGAAATAAGAAATTATAGTGAGGGAAAATTCCCACTAATAAAGGCAAATATATAGTAAAGGCTGTGAAGCAACCACTTAAATAAGATAGTATGAAGTTTGAAAAACAAAAACTGTAAAATCAACTATAACTACAATGGCTTCCCCGGTGGCACAGTGGTTGAGAGTCTGCCTGCTGATGCAGGGGACACGGGTTCGTGCCCCGGTCCGAGAAGATCCCACATGCCGCGGAGCGGCTGTGCCCATGAGCCATGGCCGCTGAGCCTGTGCGTCCGGAGCCTGTTGCTCCACAACGGGAGAGGCCACAACAGTGAGAGACCCGCGTACCGCAAAAAAAAAAAAAAATCAACTATAACTACAATAAACAGCTAAAGGATAGACATGAAAATATAAAATATGACATAAAAAAACACAAAATGTGGTGAGGGAGGAGTAAAAAATATAGAGCTTTTAGAATTTGAACTTAAATGACCAAGACCATCAGTTTAAAATAAATAGATATGGTTATAGGTCAACATATGTGAACTCCATGATAACCACAAATCAAAAACCTACAATAGATATACAAAAGCTAGAGAAAAAAGAACACACACATAACACTAAAGAAAATCCTGAAACCACATGGTAAGAGATTAAAAGAAGAAGAAAAGAAAAAAGAATAACAACATAAACAACCAGAAAACAAATAGCAAAATGTCAATAAGTACATACCTATCAATAATCACTCTAAATGTCAATGGACTAAATGCTCCAATCCAAAGACATAAGTAGCTGATTGGATTAAACAATAAGATTCATCTATATGCTGCCTACAAGAGACTCACTTCAGAGCTAATGACACACACAGACTGAAAGTGAGGAGATGGAAAAAGATATTTCATGCAAATGGAGAGGAAAAGAAAGCTGGGGTGATAGACATTATTTTGTAGTAACATTCGGTGGAGTATAATCTGTAAAAATACTAAATAACTATGCTGTACACCTGAAACTAATATAATATTATAAATCAAATATGCTTCAATAAATTTTTTAAATAAAAAAGAATGCTGAGGTAGCAATACTCATACCAGACAAAGTAGACTTTAAAACAAAGTCTATAATAAGACACAAAGAAGGGCATAATATAATGATAAATGGATCAATACAATAAGAGGATATAACATTTGTAAACATAAATGCACCTAATATAAGAGCATCTAAATATATAAAGCAAATATTAACAAAATATTAATATATATTAATATATTATATATTAATTATATATATTAATATATTATATATTAATTATATATAATATATCATATATTAATTGTATTAATTATTTAATTATATATTATATATTAATATATATATTAATATATGTTGACAAAAAGGGAGAAACTGACAATAATGCAGTAATAGTAGGAACTTTAACACCCTACTTATATCAACGGACAGATAATCCAGACAGAAGATCAATAATGAAACAGTGGCCTTAAATGACACATTAGGCCAGTTGGACTTAATAGATATCTACAGGACATTGTATCTGAAAATAGCAGAATACACATTCTTTTGAAGTGCACATGGAATATCTCTGGGACAGATCACATGCTAGGCCACAAAACAAGTCTAAACAAATTTAAGAGAATAGAAATTATGTTAAGCAACTTTTCTGACTACAATGGTATGAAACTAGAATTACAGGAAATAAAATGAGAAAACACAAATATGAGGAGACTAAACAACATGCTACTAAAAAACCAATGAGGCAACAAAGAAACCAAAGAAGAAAGTACAAAATACCTTGAAACCAACAAAATAAAAGCACAACTTTCTAAAATCTATGGGACACAGCAAAACAGTTCCAGGGAAGTTTATAGTAATACAGGCCTACCTCAAGAAACAAGAAAAATCTCAAAGAAACAACCTAACCTACTATTCTTAAAATTAGCAAAAGTAAAACAAGCAAAGCCTAAAGCCTGCAGAAGGAAAGAAATAATAAAGATCAAAGTGGAAATAAATAAAATGCAGACCAAAAAGAAAAGATCAATGAAACCAAGACCTGTTCTCTTGAGAATATTAAAATATTGATAAGCCTTCAGCCAGGTTAATTAAGAATAAAAGAGAGAGGACTCAAATAAACAAAATAAGAAATGAGAGAAATGACAACCAAAATCACAGAAAAAAATGCAATCATAAAGGACACTATGAACAGTTATAGAGAAACAAATTGGAAAACCTAGAAGAAACGGATAAATTCCTTGAAACATACAATCTTCCAAGACTGAATAAGGATGAAAAAAGATAATCTGAACAGAATTCATTGCAGCTCTATTTACAATAGCCAGGACATGGAAGCAACCTAAGTATCCATCGACAGATGAGTGGATAAAGAAGATGTGGCACATATATACAATGGAATATTACTCAGCCATAAAAAGAAATAAAACTGAGTTATTTGTAGGGAGGTGGATGAACCTAAAGACTATCATACAGAGTGAAGTAAGTCAGAAAGAAAAACAAATACTGTATGCTAACACATATATATGGAATCTGAAAAAAAAAAAAAGGTTCTGAAGAACCTAGGGGCAGGACAGGAATAAAGATGCAGATGTAGAGAATGGACTTGAGGACATGGGGAGGGGGAAGGGTAAGCTGGGACAACGTGAGAGAGTGGCATGGACATATATACACTACCAAATGTAAATTAGATAGCTAATGGGAAGCAGAAGCATAGCACAGGGAGATCAGCTTGGTGCTTTGTGTCCAACTAGAGGAGTGGGATAGGGAGGGTGGGAGGGAGACACAAGAGGGAGGAGATATGGGGATATATGTTTACATATAGCTGATTCACTTTGTTATACGGCAGAAACTAACACACCATTGTAAAGCAATTATCCTCTAATAAAGATGTCAAAAAGAAGAAAAGAGTATATATGACAAAAGAGAAAAACAGAAATAAAAAGAATCAGGTTGACAGAGAAGATTGACAATACCCCAGAATGTAGAGGGTGGGACAAGTTTTAGGGGAAGCATATATTAGTATCTTATTTTTAGCCTGGAAGAGTCCCCAGACTTCCAAAGCCAGAAGTGTAATTTTTGCTAAAAGAAAATTTCCAGAAATAAGAAGTAAAAACAGTAACACTTGGTTTTCAGATTAAAAAACAAACAACAAAAAAGGATCAGGTCTAGAAGAATATAAATTAGCTTGGAAGGTCAAGCAAGAATGCTGCCTACAGGTCATGCTGGAGGTTGGGCTTGGAGTTAACAGGAGGTCAACTTGTGTGGAGCACAAGCCATTGCATCCCACACAATTTAAGTTCTGCACATCTACATACACTGGCCCCAGGTTGTGAACAAGGACAAAGTAAGGGCTTCAAGCCTTATTTCTTCTTCTGATGCAGTTCACCATTGTTCTTCAGGGTTTTCTGAGTTTATGTATAGTTTTCACATATTTTAGGAGTGATAAGGGATAAATCAGTATGAGCCAACTCTCAGTTAATTAGAAATTTTGACTAAAGGAGAGTCCGTATTTCTCCAGCATGCAAGAAACCTAACTTTGATTGTAAAATGTTAAGTCTGTTATACACCTAACACTCTCACAGAACATGCTGTGGTCTAATTGTTTACTAGGCAAGGCAATGCATATTTCTCACTAGTAAACAGAAACACTTTGACAAGTTAAAAAAAAAAAAAAAGAAAAGAAAAGAAAAGCAAGTGAATCAGTAAGAAAAATCTCTGAAAAAAAGTCCAAGACCAGAAAGTTTCACAGGGGAATTCCACCAAACATTTAAAGAAGAGTTAATACCTATCCTTCTGAAACAATTCCAAACAATTGAAGAGAATGGAACACTTCAAAATTCATTCAACAATGCCACCATTACTCTGATACCAAAACCAGACAAAGATACTACAAAAAAAAAGAGAAAGTTACAGGCCAATATACATGATTAATATATATGCAAAAATCCTCAACAAAATATTAGCAAACCAAATTTGACAATATATGAAAAGAATCATACACCATGATCAAGTGGGATTTATCCCAGAGATGCAAGGATGTTTCAGTATCTGCAAATCAGTCAACTTGATACACCACATTAACAAAATGAAGGATAAAAATCACATGATCATCTCAATAGATGAAGAAAAAGCATTTGACAAAATTCAACACCATTTATGATAAAAACTCTCAACAAAGTTGAAATAGAGGGAACATATCTCAACATGATGAAGGCCATTTATGACAAACCCACAGTTAGTATTATACTTAATGGTGAAAAACTGAAAGCTTTTCCTCTAAAGTCAGGAACATGACAAGGATGCCCCCCTCATTATTCCTATTTAAATAGTATTGGAAATTCTAGCTACAGCAATCAGACAAGAAAAAGAAATAAAAGGTATCCAAATTGTAATGAAAGAAGTAAAACTGTCACTATTTTCAGATAACATGACATATGTGGATATAGAAAACCCTGAAGTCTCTACCAAAAAAACTACTATAACTAATAAATGAATTCAGTAAAGTTGCAGCATACAAGATTAATATTCAGAAACCTGTTGCATTTTTATACACTAATAACAAACTAACAGAAAGAGAAAGCAAGAAAACTGTCAATTTACAATTGCTTCAAAAAGAATAAAATATCTAGGAATAAACTTCACCAAGGAGGTGAAAGACCTATACAGTAAGTCCCCTACATATGAACGAGTTCCATTCCGAGAGCGTTTTCATAAGTCCAATTAGTTCATAAGTCCAACAAAGTTAGCCTAGGTAGCCAACTAACACAATCAGCTATATAGTACTGTACTGTAATAGGTTTATAATACTTTTCACACAAATAATACATAAACAAACACAAGACATAAAGAAAAAATGTTTAATCTTACAGTACAGTACCTTGAAAAGTACTGTAGTATAGTACAACAGTTGACATACAGGGGCTGGCATCGAGTGAACAGGAAAGAAGAATTACTGACTGGTGGAGGGAGAGGAGGTAGGAGATGGTAGAGCTGAAAGATCATCAGCAATAGATGGAGGGCAAGCTGCAATTACACCATTCCTGACACAGGTTCTGGTTCCTTGCTGGATTCGATGCTATCTACCCTCTTGAAAAACCAATCCAGTGATGTCTGCTTTTTTTTTTTCTCATCATAGATGACACAGTAGCACTGGATTGCATTCTGAACAGCTGCTGCAGCCTTTGTGTACCGTTCTACTTTCAGGTCCTGTGCCTCAAAACTAACAGTGTCTCCTCAAATAAAGAAAATCCCCTTGCCATTTCCTGCATCATGAATCTCTTCAGTTCT
>NW_006781007.1:0-1406 GCF_000442215.2 Lipotes vexillifer
TATAGCACAGGGAACTCTACTCGATACTCTGTAATGGCCTATATGGGAAAAGAATCTAAAAAAGAGTGGATCTATGTGTATGTATAACTGACTCACTTTGCTGTACACCTGAAACTAACACAACGTTGTTAATCAACTCTACTCCAATAAAAATTAGTTTAAAAAACTGTATCTTTAAAATCTTTTTCTTGCCCCGATGTTTTCTTTTGCAAAGTTTAACAGACCAGCTGATAGAAAATACATCCACCCTGCTTCAAACACATCCTGATGATAGCCAGAGCCTTGGCAGAGCAACGTTCCTCCTATACCCCAAATCCTTAAGGGGTTTAGGAAACTGCAGCTTAGCACAAATAAACATCTGCTGTCTTCTCTTCCTTTGCCCAGTCCTTTCAAGTCCAAAGGTTTATTATTACTGTTATTGTTATCATTATCATCCTTATATCATCCTCCAGTAATCTACAACAATAGCTCTAAGAACTCAGTTCTTAGCAAAGCTCTGAGTCCCCTTGATCCACCCTATAGCAGTGATGAAAACAGATTCTCTTTGCTGAGCAGAGTGTGTTTCTGCCTCAAATCCTAAAGCCATGATGTCCAGACCCTACAGGACTGACTCACGGGTTGGATTTATTTTTTCCACAGTAGCCTTGAGAGAGAATCAGTGTAGGCACGCTGGCTTTCTGGAAAAGCATGCATGATTCCATAAGAACGGTATTTATGTGCCGAGGAGCACTGGAGATGTTGTTTTTTTGTTTGTTTTTTGTTGTGTTTTTTCTTTCGCCATTTCTAGCATCAAGCAGACTGCATTCCTTGTAAAGGCACCACTTCGGCTCGCCCTGGTGCACACGGTGTCTGGTTTGGTACCGATGATGGACAGCTGATGTTTTTGGCAAGGCATGGCCGTTGATCACGGTGGTCCCGCTGATGTGCAAGGTCTGAAGAAGATATAGGGTGGGCGTGATAAAGGAAGGAAGTGAGAAAACCCACAACGGCTGGGATGCTGGGATGCGGAGAGTCCCAGCTGGGTTTGCCTCCAGGTTGGAATATTTTGCTGTCCATCTAGTTAAAACGGAGGGGCCCTCTACTGTATAGCACAGGGAACTATATTCAATACCTTCTAACAACCTATAATAGGAAAGAATATAAAACATGGATGGACCTAGAGATTGTCACACTGACTGAAGTAAGTCAGACAGAGAAAGAAAAGTATCATATGATATCGCTCATATGTGGAATCTAAACAAAAATGATACAAATGAACTTATTTACAAAACAGAAATAGAGTCACAGAGGTAGAAAACAAACCTACAGTTACCAAGAGGGAAAGGCTGGGGGAAGGATAGTTAGGGAGTTTGGGATTGACATGTACACACTACTATATTTATGCTTTTTTTTTTTTTTTTTTGGGT
>NW_006781008.1:0-14234 GCF_000442215.2 Lipotes vexillifer
TCTTCCGATGATAACCGCTCACTGGGGCCAGGCACTGTCCAGCTGTGCTGTGCTAATCACCCTGGGGAGACGCCTGTGCCCTGATTCAAGGACACAGAGCCAGGTTCTAGGGAAACCAGGATGGGCCAGCTGACCCAGAGCCTCTAGGGTGAATATTCAAGTGGGTCATTTCAAGTTCAAGTTGACACTACATCCGAATTACTTAAGTATCGTTCAGGTGACGATTTGGCAGCACGTGATACCGCATCTGCACACGTGGAGTCGGAGGGACCAGGTACCTGGCCCGGAGGACCAGTGCTGGGCCCGAGGAGGACGTGGCGGTGGGCGCTGCGGAGCTTCCCTGGGGCCGGCTTGTGCCTTCCATAGCTCTCAGGGGCCCAGGGTGGCGTACCTCAGACTCAGCTGGAGGCTGTGTCTCGGCAGCGATGTGTGGGGTAGAGGTGGCCTCTGGTTTTCATGGGGCCCAGAAGCGAGGGAGCCGGAGCCCCGGGAAGGGCTCTCATGTGTCTCCGCTCAGCCCTCTGTCCTGAAGTCGTTCCTTCGCTTTCCCAGCAGGACCAGAACCAGATCAGTCAACGCCCTGCCTTCAGCGGAGGGGCTTCTGAGGAGTGTTTCAGCCACTGCGCGGGAGGGGAGGTCGCCGCGGGCAGTCACTAGACGTCCCGCACTGCCAGGTCCCCCGTCACCCGTGGCTTTCCCGTTCCTTGGTGAAAACTCTGCTTCTGAGTATCTGGGCCTTGGACCGGCGGCTTCTTCCATAGCACTTTCACATAGTTCTAGTTCAAGCCAAAATTTCCAGAAACACACGTGCCTAGAAAGAGGGAACGTTATTCTTGATGTTATTTGGCGCTTTACCAAGAGCTGGTCGCCGTTTCGGAAGCTCGCCTCTGAGTCACCGCGTGCCTCTCTGTCTCTGTGG
The DNA here is from genome assembly GCF_000442215.2 of Lipotes vexillifer. Lineage (NCBI taxonomy): Eukaryota > Metazoa > Chordata > Mammalia > Artiodactyla > Lipotidae > Lipotes > Lipotes vexillifer. The sequence goes on from NW_006781008.1 coordinate 920, forward strand.
CTGTCACGTTCTCAACAGCCCGAATGTCAGCACAGATGGGGGTGGCCTCACCGTGCCTTTGGGTAGCTCACGCCCAGGAGCTTACATGCTGAAGTGCATAGCATTTACATGATTATTATCTTCTTTTTCACTCTATCAGGGCATTATTTTGAGTTTTGAAGCTATGACTAATCAGGGTGGATTTTACTATTTATTATTTCTTTTTAAGATAGCACAGGAGATTGTAAAACCTTTTAATAAAATAGGGCCTGGGGTCTGACTGGGCTGAGGCCCTCTGTGTCAGGTGCCCTCTCACGCAGGCAGGCAGTCCTCTGCTTCCTAATGTCCTGCCCTCGGCCCACCTCCTTCTGGAAATCAGAATCTGTCCAGGGCGTTAGGCAGGGTCAGACGTCCCCTCCCGCTGGGATTTAATTGGCGTTTAGGTCCTTCTGACTTTGCTCTGCGCTTGCCTAAGCCTCTTTCTTCTTCTTCACATTCCCGCCGTCACTCTCATTCAAATATATGATGAAGCGGTCGTTCGTATTATGTCATATATCACGATATCACGTAACAGTCATATTCTCCTTCTTTTAGGTCTGTGTGGTCACGTACGTTATTACAGAATATGTATGTATGGTTCTTCTGTTATTTATAGTTTCAGGCATTTATTTTCTGTTCTCATTGACCTTATCATTCAGATTATGTCCATCCTAAGAAACATATAAGTACGCATTTAGTTGATGACCTAAATCAGAATTTAAAATCGTACTTTACAGTAAAGTGGCAAAACTGTCATCTGGCTGACTCATTATAAAATTGCCTTTGATTTTATTCTTATATGTAGCAGTGGATATTTTTAACTTAAAAGGCTTGCTTTGATTCATTTTTTTTCTTTCAAAGCACATAAGGTCTTTAAAATGGATCTCCTGTAATTATCGAGACAGTAGGCTGTTTTGGTTCCTTGAATTCAGTTGTCAGTAAATAGTACCCTCTTCAGCCTCCGAGCCTGCACTTCCATGTTTGTGGTGATGGGGAGAAAACAGCACTGTAAATAAAACAGAACTGCGTGGAGAAAGCACGTAGGAGGCATTTTCTCCAAGAAGAGAATCGCTGCCCCACCGCCTACTTGTTTGAAAATTCGGTTCCTGTCGCTTTGTCCTTTATCATCAAAAAAGAGGACCCCTCCTCTCCCCCCGCTCTGCTTTCCTGGGCCGGGTCATCTCGGATGAGGGAGGGGCGGGTGGAGAGTGGTAGGTTAGGATGGCCTCCTGTGGTGTAGAAGCCCTGAGGGTCTGACTCTGGGCCCCTCATTAGCCTATAATAACCTCCCCCCCATCTGTGCAGGGCAGGTGGGAGCAGAGCAGAGTCAGATGATTCTCCCCAAGCCTCTGGCCCAGACCATGAGGTGTGGTAACCGTGGCAGCATGCAGGGCTCAGGAGCCCGGGAGGAGCAACCAGAGCTGGGTGAGTCAGGAGATGCACCACGTGTGTGGCTGATTTTTAAAGATAAGCAAGCCTTTTCAGGCAGAGAAGGCATGGGGAGGCACACAGGCGGGAGGCGGGAACGGCCAGTGCAAAGGTCCGGGGTCCTGAGCAGGGCAGGTGCCCTGGTGAGCGGCAAGGAGGAGCTGGTACGAGGCGGCGGGGGACGCGGGGGACAGGCTGGGACCCGGGGGGAGGGGTCTGCGTGTCAGAAGGAGAGCTTAGGCCACCTGGGGACCTTGCAGCAGGAACACATCCACGTGGGTTTGTGTTCATCAGATGGTGACTCTGGCCCCTCTGCCGCGGGGCAGGGAGAGCCCTTCGGAGGTGCAGGAGTTGGCCGAGAGGATGGCGAGGCCAGGGCTGCTGGGGTCGGTGGGGAGAGAGGTGGGTCTGGAGATATTTGTCACTCGGGATCTGCAGGTCAAGCTGGGGAGACGGGGAGAGAAGCGGGGAAGGGAGGCCGAGAAGGGGGAGACGTGAATGTTCTCAGGTTTCTAGGTTGTGGCCGCGACCGAGGAGGGAAGCTCGAGGTGACGCGTTGAACATAGTCTTCGCACTGCTTTTCAGGTTCGGGGTGATTCTGTGGTTTTTAAAGACTCAGTAGCAAATGAATCATCGATCGACGACCCCGCTGCTGAGCTCATAGGAGGAATGGGTTCTCTGTGGAGGGCGGGTCTGCCGGCGAGGGGCCAGAGCTCTGCGGGGCGGGCAGAGTCTGCGACAGGTGCCAGCAGACCTGTTCTCTGCAGGTCAGACATCCCACAGGCCTTAAAAGACATTAGATCGTAAACGTACCATGACTGACGTGGAGGAGCACAGTAGATGGTGGATGCACTAGGGGTGGTAGGCGTCCTCAGACTTTTCTAGTCTAATCCGCCCATTGCGTAGACGAGAATATTGGCCCCAAGAGGTTAAGTGACGCAGCTGCTAAGTTAGGAAGGTCACGCAGCTAGTTAAGGCTGAGGAGTGAGATTGGGTCCCATGGTGTTGGCTCCGAGCTTTGCATTGTTTTCACTCTTCCAAGCTGCTGCTGCTTGCGTTATTCAGGACTGTTGTGTTTAAAAGTGCACACAGATTCCTCAATGTGAGAACTTTAATGTCAGAGAAGATCCTTGTTCTTAGAAGACAGACATTCAAGAATTATGTGGCAGTAGGGCATAATGTATGCAACCTGTATCCAATGGCTCGGGTAAAATATATGTTAATACATGTGTATTTCTCCCTATGTGTATCTACATATCTATGCACGTACATCTCTAGAAATATATGTATATATATATGCATACCTCTCTACTGATGAGTCACCTATTTTTCTATCTCTGTCTATCTCTCTATCTATCTATCTGTCTCTCTCTCTCTCTATCTACCTGCGTACCTACCTACGTGCCTGCCCACGTATTGAGAGAGAGGGAGAAACAGAGGACTATGTGGTCACGTTTTGGTTTATATATATATATATATATATATATATATATATATATAACCTAGTCGTATCGATAAAGCCAGGTAGTCTGGTCCGTGGCCCGCACTCTTAACCTCCGTGCTGCGTTGTGCCTTTACCGTGGGCAGGCGCTACCATTTATAGCCTGGAAGCAGTTCATGGTGAAGCCACCTGCCCCGTCTTCACGGTGGATCAGTAATGATCACGCGGTGGTTACCCACCGTAGCATTCGGCACTTTTCAGATTTGCTCTGACAGACGTGAGCTCCTCTGTTCTTCCAGCAAACCCTCTTAGGTGGGTAGGACAGTGTCGCTCTCTCTGTTTCCTCTATGAGGAAATTGGAGAAGCTGCTTGAGACGTTGCTGAGACACACACAGCTAACAGGAGACAGAACCAGCTGTTAAACAAGGTCCCTCGTGATTTGTCCACTGCTCTGCATGCTCTCCCTACAGAAGCTCGTTCTGCACCCTTTCAGGGGAAGCCTGCAGTGGCATCTGTTTGGCTGCCCCGTTTGACGGTGTTCTGTAACAGGAGTCTCAACAACAGTGCCTGGGGGTGGGGAAGAGTCTCAGCCCTGGGGGAGTGCTGTGTCAAGAAGGAAAATGTCGCATCTTCCACCAAGGACACGGCCCTATGGGGTCTGGCTCAAATATCCACCCTTTATTTTGTACCCAGCTTCCCTCAACAAGATATTATGGGGTCACAGTGAACAGGGTGCTTGACGCCAACCTTCCTGGTCTTCCTTCTGGAGCAGAACTTGGACGCCGTTGCCAACTTCCGTTCTCTAACCAGCGAGAAACCGGCCCCATCTGAAATTCAAGAATTATTTGTTCAAAAGCATTAGAAAATCTGGAAGAAAGGGGAGTGAGGGTGTTTCTCCGGCTGGGCTTTGCTCGTTTGAGCACTTTGAGAAAATCTCGACGTGTTGGCGAGGATACTTGCTCCCAGTCATTCTTATTCCTGGCGCACCTAATTAAACATCAAAGCTTTTTCCTGGGGTAACTTTATATCAGCATTTTCTGAACTGTGTTCTGAGGAACATACTTCTATAGTAAATCAGTGTTCTATAAAAAGAGTTTTGAGGGCAGATAAACTTATTAACTAGTCTGCCATACTCTTGGAAAGTCACAGCCTCTCCAGCTCATCTGGGTTCAGGAAACGTAGTAAATAGAAAGATCGGCTGGACTTTGTTGAGCTTGGTGACTTCCAAATTCATGGACCACAGAACTCCCGTTTTTTATGTAATAATTACTAACATCTGCAGTGGCAAATGTCTGTGTACTTTTAGGATAACATTTGCAATAACACTTAGTTTGATCAGTAGGAAATACAAGTTACCAGCTCCATTTTCTACTTGGGAATATTCTTTCTGAGCTTTTTTCCACAAAAAGATTCCAAGGGCATATGCGTCGTTTGCAGATGTACATATTTAGAAATGCAAAATGCTTTTAAAGTGTTGATTTTTTAAAAAACCCTAAACTACCTGCTGGGGAGCACGAATCTGCTCAGTCCCCTTCAGGCCGGCCTCTGATGCTCCTAGAGGGTCAGCCGGGCTGCGGGGCGAGGGGTGCGCTTACCCTTCTCTCCCCACGTCTACAGGGGCCTGCTCTTACCTGTGCTTTGTTCACCTTCGCTGGCTGCTCCCTGCGTGGTGTGTCACCTGGGTGCCTGCCTCTGTCCCCTGCTGTTGGCTTCTTTAAACCCACGTCCTCTTTCTGCATTTGATCTCTCGTCCATGTAGTCATTTCTCCCTTTTGCATTGCCCGCCCACCATGTGCACAAAGCTGAGGACAGAAGACTCGATGCGATTCAGGGACAACAGCCCTGCACTCCAGGACCTTGGAGTCGAGCTGACAAACAGGCTGTGGAAGGACATATTCAAACCCGACTCACCTTCCAGGCTCTGCTCTACCCAGTCTTCTCCAGGAAGTGAAATTCCCTTGACTGTTTAAGCTACCGTGATCTTCCTGCCACCGGAATATTTTATGTCAGTATAGTCAGTTCTTACTTTTTAAAAAAAATACTTTAACGGAAGTGACTTAATTTTCTTCACCTCCATGGCAGGTTGAGAACCAAGATCACACCTTAGAATTCCCCACAGTGCCAGGCAGGTGCTCAGTGAATAATTGTTGATTTTCTCTGTAACTCGGCATCCGTTGAGCATTGCATGGACCCCAGGACCAGAGACAGGGGCATAAGAATGACAGAAAATGAGGTCCTTTCTCAGATTTTTATCACATACTAGGTGAGATTCTTAACATGGGATAAAAATACCTTAATTCCCATCCCTGTAGAGCAGAGGTTTCTCAGCCTTGTGACAAAAACCCAGTACAGAGTGAATTTTAAATCAGTACTTGGTGTACACCTACCTACACACACTACTGAAGCAAAAGTTTCACAAAACTTTGCAGGTGTAATCAAATTAAGATGGGGTCGCAGCAAAGTAGAGCGGGTCCTGACGCCGTATGACTGATGTCCGCATGAGAAGAGGGAGCTTTGGACACAGACACGCAGAGGAAGGGCCGCGTGAAGGTGGAGACAGAGAGTGGAGCGATGCGTCTATAGACCGAGGGACCCCCAAGGACTGCAGACACACACCAGAAGCTAGGGAGCGGCAAGGAAGGGCCCTCCCCGGAGCCATCCGAGAGAGCACAGCCCTGCTGACACCGTGATTTCGGACTTCCGCCCTCCAGAAGAGGATGGGAAAATCAGTTCCTGTCGTGCTAAGCCACCAGTTCGTGGCAGTGTGTTCCGATAATGCTATGGACTTAATACAGCATTGTAGAGCCTTAAAGAGGATGATAAATGTGATTCCATCGCTTTTTTGGAAAGGACCTCAGTTGGCGTGAAGAACGCAGGGCAGGAGCGAGACCAGGAGCAGGAGGCCTGTGGCGAGTCCCAGGCTCTGAGTGTCCCCCTCACCACATTGGGCCCTTGGTCTCCCTTGGCCCAGCTGTCTCAGCAGTCCCTGCACTGGCACCAAGGATGGTGGCCAGATGAGCTTCTGGGTCATCTCATCACATTCCTCCTCCTCCTTAAAACCCTTCCAGTGGTTCTCCCCTGTCCCCAGGAAAAGCTAGAAACGGCTTAGCGTGGTTTGCTGATCTCTGTGATCTGATCTCTGCTTGGTCTCTGCTTCGGCCTGTGCTCTCCCCCACCTCCTCCCTCCCTCCCTATTTCACTAAAACTGTACATCTTGAGCTCCTGAGGGTACGGCCCTGAGACAGACTGCTTTTGCCGAGGTTGAATCTGGCTTTTCCAGTTAAGTAATCTGGTGGTTCTTACCTGGGGCGATCTTGAGCCCCCTGAGAAGTTTGCACTGTCTGGAGACACTTTGGTTGTCGCAAGTGGGTGCTGGTGGCATCTCGTAGCTAGAGCCTAGGGGTACTACACATCCCACAGGGCGCAGGCTTGCCCCAAGAACAAAGAACTTTCAGGTTGCAGATGTCCATAGTGCTGAGGTTGAGAAGCCCAGACTTAACCTGAGGGTAATTTGTTTAACCTCGCGAATCTGGGGTTTTCTAATCTGTCATAGTACTCATCTCAGAGGCCCGTGTGAGGGTGGGGTGGGTCGGTACCACAGAGGGTGCAGAAGACCCCAGGCTCGGGCTGAGCACTGTTAAGGCCCCTCCTCGTGTCCCTGTGTCAGGCACGGACGAGACCCCTGTGAGTAGCACACCCTCAGACACTGCTGTCCTGCCGCTCTCCTGCCCTCTGCGCCTCCCATAGAATGCTTGCCCTGGTCACGCTCAGATTCTTTCAGTTATCAGGATGGACTGACATCTCTGTCCTCCAGGCTGTGGCAAACCACTGCCCCCTTTCCCTCTGACCAGGCCCTGCCGATGCCTCAGGGTTAGCTCGGCTGCCACCTCCCCTCGGGACCTTCCCTGACACTCTCGCCTCCACACCTTGGCACAGTTCCCCACGCCCATCATGATCTCCATTGCCGCGGACACGTCCCCCATCATAGCCCCCATCCACCATGTGTCCATTGCCCAATTAACCCCCTGTCCTGCTTGGTAGTGAGCTCTTTGGGGGGCAGATTCTGTGGCTGTCTTGTGCATCGCTTGGTGACCTGCCTGGCACATAGTAGGTTCTCAGCAGACGGCTCCATGAATGAAAGGATGAATGACAGCCACGAGTTGTCCACAAGGAGGGTAGTTTAGGGATGGCTGCCCTCAGATGGGAGAGGGGGCAGGAAAATGTCAAGACCTGGAGTGGGCAGGGCAGAGGGTCACCCATCCTTACATCTTCCCACACTGTCCAAGTGTCCTGACACCAAATAGGTGCGTTTGTTGTATCTGAGGTGCAAGATGGTTTTCTCTTCTCATCTCTAACCACCTAGGAGATTGTTTTCTTTAATTCTATTGAGTGGTAGTTGTGTTACTTTGACCAGTTCATTAGACATTACTGAATGCTAATATTCTGACACACCTGTGCTAAAGGTAAAGAATTCCTGTCCTCAGAAAACTCAGGTACTGGGGAGAGAGACAGAATATGAACCTTAATACTAACGGGAAAGAGGTGACCACAAGCTCGAAGTCCGGGAAGGCTTCCCAAGGGAGATGTTACTTGAACTTGGCTTTGAAGGACACCTGGGAGGATGAGGAAAGATCTTTTGGGCAAAGAGAAGAGCAAGGATTAAGGCAGAGAGGCACGGGAGCGTGCGGGGGTGTGAGGAAACCCAGAGGCTGGCGCCAGAAGTGTGTTTGGGTATGAGCTGGGGTGGCATTGGCTACAAGTGAGAGAAAAGCTAAATAGGGTTGAGTTTGCTCGCAGGATCAGAAGTCTGGAAGCAGGCAGCTCCTGCTCTGGGTTAGCTGTTTGAATGTCCAGCCTGGACCTAGACTTTTTCCATCTTTCTGCTCCATCTTCAGCCTGTTGGCCTTCGTCCCCAGGCCTGCCTACCTTGTGGTTGTAAGAAGACCCGGTGTTCAGTGTCACATTTGCTGTCAAGCCAGAAGAGGGGGTGAAGGGGGTGGGGCCAGCCACATGAGTCCTATTGTATGAAAAAGGCTGTAGGGCCTCCTCAGAGCCTCATACAGACTTCAGCTTAGACCACGGCGGCCAGGAGTGGGTGCCGTGGCCACCCGCGCTGCACGGCGTTGGGAAGCACTGCCCAGAGTCAGAGATCCGCTAGCAAGAGGATCAACGCCCACCATCACATTTGAACTGCAAAACGTGGACTGAAGATGCAGCCTGAGGCCAGGTGGTGAAGAGCTTTAGGTGTCCCAGCAAGACACCAGATTTTAGAGAGAAAGCACTGGCAAACCACTGAAGGATTTTCATCTGGGGAGTGATGAGATTCGATTTGTGTTTTACAAAGGAGATGATAGCAGCAAGCTGGGGACTAGAATGGAAGGGCACAGGGCCAGAGATGGAGAGAGATGTAGGAAGCCGTTGCAGGAACCCAGTGAATAAATGATGAGGGTCTGCCTTCACAGAGTGGGGTGGAAATTGATGGGAGAAAAGGACAGATGTGTGAGACACCTGGGAGGTGGAGTAGGGGGTTTATGGTGATTGCATTTGAGGAGGGAGTGTCTAGGGTATGGTTCAGGTTGGCACCCAGGATTTTGCCAGGGGGTCAAATGAATTCCCAAGTGTCCCCCCAACTTCAAGTTCTTTCCTCAGTTTGCAGTGCATGCAAACATGCAGGGATTATTGTTTACAGCTTCATCTCAGATTTTTGGTTCTCTTTTGGAATTTGAAGACACCCTTTCTCCTTTTTTTCATCCACAGTTTGGGGGTGATTAAAGAGATCAGCTGTCCTCCAGAGTCTTAGCGAGTCTCAGAAGTGGCATCTAACGTGCTTTGAAAAAGCACATCCTCCATAAATAGCAAATTTGGCAGAAAAGCTGGGCAAGGCCCCATGATTATATAAAAACTAGTGTTCATTTTACACAAAATGTCAAGTTGGTCTTTAAATAGCAGTCTCAGAAGCACAAGCCATTTCATTATCCATTAAGCCATTTAGCATCCACTATACAATTTTTCAAAGTTATCTTCCCCAGAGGGATTGCTGATATACAGTATTCTTGCAAAAAGGGTGGCAGGAGGAGGGTGGAGAAATTGTTGAGAGTATCCTGCAAGCAGTCTCTTATTGCATTTGCTTTATCATTTAGGGAAGATGCAGACATCAAATATGAGACAAGAAGCCCAAAAGAAAACCTTTAGATACTGTTGTAAACTCAGGGCCGTGTTTGGTGCAGTTCAGTGAGAGTTTTCTGCTTTGCTGCCATAGCTGTTTCTACCCGTGGCACCTGGCATCATAAATCCATTACCCTGTCCCCATTCTGAATAGGACCCTGAATTAGGCACAAACGCAGGTCAGAAAGAAGCCATGATTTCCACGCTGGCTAGAGCCCTGTTTGGTTGGGGAGACTGAGCCCACACACTTAATGTAACTTAGAAACCCTCCAAGCAGCATGTAGGAGGCCCTAATTACTTGCGCTGCTTGGACCTGGAGACCTTGCTGTTTATAATCTTAAAAGGCCGCAGCGGCAGGGGCCCTTCGGCAGCATAGTTTCACAAGGTCTTCAAACACCCTAGAAGCCACACGAAAAACTGACTGTGTATCTTCGCAGACTTTTTATTTCCTGTGGAAGATTCCAGTATTTATCAGATTCTCAAAAAGGTCAGTTCTTCCCACCAGAGATGGGAAGAACACACCAGTGTTACAGTCCCCCAAGAGGGTAAATAAACTAGTGAAAAGCTATAGGTCATCTCGACGACCCCTAATCAAGTTGCCGCCCCACGATGGGGGAGGGGGGCAGAGGTCACGTGCATCCCTGAATAGCAGGGCTGGGCTTACCTTGGGTGGGGGTTATCACCCTCCAGAAAACTCCCTCCCAGGTGGTCATCTGAAGCTGAGCTTCAGCAAGTTTAAAATGTGCATGTGTCACAGACCATGGACCATCTGTGGATGGTGTGCCCTGAAAGGCCCAGGGTCCCCTGACGCAGAGAGGAGGCCCGTGTGTGTTCTAGGCTGTCTCGGGGTCATGGACATTCAGGTTTGGATGAGGCTGCAGGGAAGGCTCCTTCCACCCCTATCCCTGCCTCAGGGCCCTTCTTTTCTGGGGTGTGGATCACTGGGGATTGCGTGTGATTTGTGATGAGGTGGAGTGCTTTGCATTCCTTTGGTTGAGGATCAAACACCGAGGTAACTCCTCGAGGCCAAGCAGGACATATGCAAATTTCATCAGTTGTGCCCTTCCCACCCAGTGGGCCCCAGTGGCCCAGAGCGTCCGCCTGTCCTGTCTGGGGTCAGTGCTGTCCTAACCTTTCATGCAGGCAACCAGGGCTCTGAATTCCTAACATTGCTTCTGGAGTTGCTCATCCTCTTTCTTCTGCTGACACACCCATCATGGCAGATGCTGGGTCACTGAGGTCCTACTTGGCTCTAAAAGTTAGCCTTGTTATTAGGGGCACTTCCTTGGACCACTCAAGCCTGGGATTTTTCCAGAGAGTCTTAGTCAGCCTGGACTGTTACAACAAAATGCCACAGACCCGGGGGGCTTACGGACAACAGAAAAGTATTTCTCGGCGTTCTGGAGGCTGGAAATCCAATGCCAAGGCTCTGGCTGATTCGCTGTCTGGGGTGGGTGGGTTTCTTTTCCTTGTTCAGATGGCTGTGCTCTCGCTGTGTCCTCACTTGGTAGAGAGAGAAAGCGATGGTCTCTCTCCAGGTCTCTTCTTATAAGGGCACTAATTTCATTTTGAGTGCTCCACCCACGTGTCATAATAAATACCATCACACTGGCAATTAGATTTCAACATATGAAATTTGGGGAACACAAATGCAGAGGTAAAATTCAAAATGTTCAATAGCAGCTATGCCGTGGAGACAGCCGGACAGAATAAGCATCTGCCATAACACAAGGGCATGTCCAGAGCACCTGCCGGCCAGGGATCAACTGTTTATGGGGTTTGTGGGTGGTGTGGACGGTGGGACACCCAGAGGATTAAGGCTGTAGCTATTTACCAAGCAGGGTGGGAGTGCTTCAAGATTACATCTGGCACAGCTGTACCCACTGCTTACTGGCTGATGATCAGCTTAATTAGCTAGAAGTTTATGAGTCTGTCTTGGCCCCCTTCCTCCAGGGGTTTCTCTGAAATTCTACAGTTCCATGATCATCTTATTCGAGTCTGGGACTTGAGTGCAGATGTGTGCCTAGGGTAGCTCACTTAAAGAGTTTCCAGAAAGACAGTGTCTCAAATGTCATCAGTTCCCTTTGACCTCCCTCTTCTCTGCAAACTTCCCAACTTCATATCACTTTCCTGATAAATATTACACTTTTCGTTACTCTTAAATCCTGAAATTCAACGGCTTTTCTTATGGACTCAAAGAGATGGCAGCTGTTAAGCTCTTGGGCTGCAACCAGATACGGGAGCCTGGAGAGTCCTAGTGCATTTGGTCCCAGGGAGGAAGTGGCATTCCCTGAAGTGGGACCCAAAAGGCTGTCAGCAGGAGGGGACAACCTCCAAGGGCCGGTGCTGCCCAGCAGGGGTGGTCATCTGCCCACGTGCTGTGTGCTGTTCTGTGTCTTGGCTCGGCCGTTTCCCCTACGTGGAATGCCCTCAGCCTACCTGCAAGGTACACGTGCTATTGATACTTACTGTTTAAGGCTAAGTTTAAACGACCGCCCTTTCTCACCTCCACCCCCTTGAATTCTCCCTTGGCCCCTCTCCCGGACGCATCACTTCCCACCTGACTCCAGTTTCTCCCCTGCGCCTTCCATCTCTGATGTGCTGTGATGCTCTGAGCCTAAGACACTTGTGCGGATCCTAACGTTTCCTGAGCGCCTCTGGGAACGCAGATGTTTTATGTGGTGGGAAACCAGGGGAGGGACAAGCCGTTAAGAGTTCCTGCCATTTGCAGGTGATAGAGGATTTACTGACATTTTGTGCCGTGTGAGTTCACTTGATTTTTACAACAACCTGTGAGCCAGGTTGATTACGGGGTTTCTGTGTTGGATGAACTTTGTGATCTAAGCAGATTGTGGGATTACGTTTCAGAACCCAACAGAAGCTGCCACTCTCAGTGGCTGAATGAGTCTTTGATAAAACCTGAAGATTCATGTCAACGGTGACCCTGGTTTATGTTTGGCAGATGATGAAATGAACACGTCTCTTAGCGTTTCTCTTAGTGAATCACTCTAGGCCGACTGGGCTTGGCCTTGCATTGGCCCGGGTATCATCCACCTGTGAGTCGAGGACACAGCTGCAGGGATGCACCACTGGCCCAGGTCCCCAAGGAGTTTTTGGATTATTGGGGGGACAGGGGAGTAGATGTCGGAGTTACGGAGTGTTGCGGTTGTCTTGCTGTGTAACCCACCCAAACAGCAGCATCCCTCATGGTCCTGCAGGTGGACTGGGCTACAGTGGCTGTCTGCAGGCTGACGTGGAGGCTGGGTTGTGGGGCCTCTTCTCTCCTTGTGGGTGCCCCCTCCATGGTCTCTCTGGTCCTTCCAGTAGGAGGTCCCACTGTTCACACAGGGGTTCAGAACTTCCCCAAACTGGGTTCCAAGAAGAGGGCACAGAGGGTGTGGTCCTCTGAGCAGTTGGGCCCAAGGCTGGCAAGCATCATCCTGGCACATTCTGCAAGTCCATGGGACCTGGGTCCAGCCAGAGTCAGCCTGGGGGACACACCAGGAGGTGTGGCTTTGGGCCGCCTTTGGAGATGGGCAACCAAGTGAGATGAGTGGATTTTAGGGGCGTGCAGGCTGTACTGGGAGTGCAGAGAAGCCCAGAATTGGGATGGAGAAGCCTTCTGGGAGATTAGGAACCCAGAAATGTGGGGTTTTTTTCAATAAATAAGATTTAGCCAAATGAAGAAAAAAGGAGTGTTTGGTAAGTGAGTGAACTGGTAAATGAACGATCTGAGTCAGAGGTAGAGTATTGGGTCTTACTATGAAAGCTTTTGGTGATAGGTGTGGAGGTGACGTGCTAAGTATTTTGGAGACGTACAGACCTGGGCTCAAATCCTGGCTTCACGTTTGTAGGCTTGGCGACCTCAGGCCATTTACTCTATTCCCTGAGCTTAATTAGGCTAACGAGGATGACGTTATAGGTTTGCTGCGAAGAGTAAACCAAAACCCCTACCCTTGTGCCTGATGAACTGTGCTCTGCTCAGCAACTGTGTCTAATTTTCAAGAGAGACAAGACACCTCTTAGTGCACCTGGATAGAAAAATTGTCGTCAACATGAAAAGATTCCTTCTTCAAAACCCAGCCAGCGGCACTTCCCTGGTGGCGCAGTGGTTAAAATCCTCCTGCCAAAGTAGGAGGCACGGGTTCGAGCCCTAGTCTGGGAAGATCCCACATGCCGTGGAACAACTAAGCCCGTTTGCCACAACTACTGAGCCTGCTCTCTAGAGCCTGCGAGCCACAACTACTGAGCCTGCGTGCCACA
>NW_006781009.1:0-262 GCF_000442215.2 Lipotes vexillifer
GAGAGATTACTACAAGCAACTATATGCCAATAAAATGGACAACCTGGAAGAAATGGAAAAATTATTAGAAAAGCACAACTTTCCAAGACTGAACCAGCAAGAAATAGAAAATATAAACAGACCAATCACAAGCACTGAAATTGAAGCTGTGATTAAAATATTCCAACGAACAAAAGCCCAGAACCAGATGGCTTCACAAGCGAATTCTATGAAACATTTAGAGAAGAGCTAACACCCATCCTTCTCAAACTCTTCCAAAATA
>NW_006781010.1:0-219 GCF_000442215.2 Lipotes vexillifer
AGTAAGGCTTCGAGTAAGGGTTAGTGTCAGGGTTAGGGTAGCGTTAGGGTTAGGGAACGGGGATGGTTTAGGGTACAGGTTAGGGTATGACATCGGTTGAGGGTTAGCGTACATATTAGGGCACAGGTTAGTGTTAGCACACGAGTTAGGATTAGCGCACAGTTTAGGGTAAGGTTTCGTGTAAGTGTTAGGGTCAAGGTTAGAGTTAGGATTAGAGTT
>NW_006781011.1:0-646 GCF_000442215.2 Lipotes vexillifer
TGGGGATAAACCTATAAATCAAGTGAAGGTGGTAGACAGTCTCTCCAAAGGTGGGCTCTGTGGGGTGGGGCAGAGGTACCAGTCAAGGAACCTGGGAGACAGACACGGGAGGAGCGTGGAAGGAATCTGGCTGCTGAGTGCCAGTGGGAGCAGAGTCAATATTGGGGGTGTGGGTGTCCATCCATCACTTGTCTGAGGCCCCATTTTTCCTTCAGTCTATGCATCATGAATGACGAGCTGTTTGTGAGGGATGCCAACCCCAGTGAGACCCAGAGTGTGTTCTCCATCCCAGTGCCTACACCCACCTCCAGCTCCATGCACACCCTCTCCCAGCAGCAGCAGGACATCATGCAGGCATCATCCACCCCATCTGAGATGAACCTCTAGTGGTCTCAGAGGTGAGTGCCGGGTTTGCATGGGGATAGGAGGGAGCTGGGAGGAGTACAGGAGTGATTAATGGGAATTTTCAGGTAATTATTCTAAATCTATTTTTTCTTACAAACGTTTACTTGTGAGAAATACCCTAATTTCATACTAATACATTTCCATGTATTATAAAATACAGGTTTCCTATCTTATATAATGTTTTGAAACTTCTTTTATTAGTAGTACCAGCATAGATTCTTCTCAGTATATGTGAAGCTAC
>NW_006781012.1:0-585 GCF_000442215.2 Lipotes vexillifer
TGCCATAGCATTTCTGGGTGGTAATTTGGCCGTGTGTATCAAAAGTCTTAAAAATATGTCACATTTAGTCGTTCCACTTGTAGTAACTTACTCTACAGAAGTAATCCCGATGGACACAGAGATGTATATATAACATATTCACATTGTTTCTGACAGGGAAAGCAAACTGTCTAAATCTAATTGCAAAGAATTGATTAAACTATGGGACATCAATATGATGCAATACTACATGATACATCATTAAGTGAAAAAAAGCAGGAATATGAAATAGCAGGTATATTACAATTCTACTTTTGTAATCCCTAAGTGTACAAATATATTTATAGAAAAAAAAAGACTGGAAGCATATACACCAAAATGAACAGTGATTATATCTGGGTATTAAAATTATAGGTAATTGTTCTCTTGTTACTCTGTATTTTCTATAAGGGATATATGCAACTCTTAGAGAAAGTTTAAAAGCAAAATAAAAGCTGTCAGTAAAATGAGGCTTTAAAAAAATCCTATCACAACAGTATCATACCAAAAGCTAAGCATATATCATATTAAAAATTCAATATTTTCAATTTTAGAATTTACCTCTAA
>NW_006781013.1:0-293 GCF_000442215.2 Lipotes vexillifer
CTCTCACCACATTTATTGAACAGAATTTTGGAAGTCCTAGCCATAGCAATCAGACAAGAAAAAGTAAATAAATAAAAGAATGCCAAAATGGAAAGGAAAAAGTAAAACTGTCACTGTTTGCAGATGGCATGATACATAGAAAACCTGAAAGACACCATCAAAAAACTATTAGAGCTCAAACATGGACTTGGTAAATTTGCAGGATACAACAGATCTCTATATATAAATTTTGTATTTCTATACACTAACAGTGAACTATCAGAAAGAGAAATTAAGGAAACAATCCCATTTAC
>NW_006781015.1:0-3591 GCF_000442215.2 Lipotes vexillifer
TTTAAGTTTCTATAGCGTATGCTAATAATTCAGGGTAACCTCAGGTTAGTTTTAGGTCCACTCCTTACACAAATGTTGAAGTTCTCCATACCCACCGTTTTTCTACCTTCCTTCTTTTCTTCCCTCTTTCCTTTCTAACTTCTTATAATCCATTATACTTAATCCTGCATTTGTTGAGGTGGCAAATAGTGTAGGAAAATTGAAAGCAGTGTGAAATTTTGCTGTTCAGAATGCATGTGGACCAAATTCTATATTGAGAAAAGGTCTGAATTTACCCAGAGTAACCCTTTCTCAGCGTCCTTGAATAAAAGCCATAGAAAATGGGCTATATATAATATCCTGACAGGTATGTAGGATTCATAGCAATTGCCCTCAAAGAGCTTACCTAGCGTAGATGCATATGAATGCATTTAATGATTGCTTTATTGGCAGCAGTGCCAACACACACAGTCTGTTTTGTTTTATATCAGTCTCATTACCTGCCGTTTACCACTGTATACATTGCTAATGGCGTGGTTTCTATGGCTTGTGAATTTCACGGCCATATAATATGTAATGTATTGCACACTTCAGTGTAGAAGATGGAGACTCCATAACTTTTCGTGTGCTCTTTGCCCCTTTGGAATGTATTACACTGAGATCAGGCAAAGTAATAAATTTATTTCAAATGTGCGTGATAGCTATACATCAATTAGGACTGAATGGCAATATTTCTGCTTCCAGCAACATAACAGTTTTTAAAGACTAAGCCATTGAACGTGGAGGTACTGAACATGGGACTCAGTTCACTGGGATCCTTCATAGAAAAATAAAGGAAAACTTGGAGTGGATTTGTGTGGCTCATTCAAGTAGTAACTAATCAGCTACATCTTGGTGAACTTAATTTGTCACAATCGTTTGGTATTTTATTAACTCTCTTCCCCTTCTTCCCCCGACTCTCACGAGAACGGATCATGAGTATCTTAAAACATACTAAGTCGTCTTCCATCCCTGTTAATCTGACTACAAAAGCACACTTTCCTTATCCAATGCAACTTACTGTCTTTTAGAGTAGCTGTGGTTTTAATTCTCTACAAAATTAAAACCAGAAAAGAGAAACATTTTCACGGAGCCACCACATTGTAGAGCTTTAGAAAGAAGAGTTTAGAATTAAGGGCAACTATATCATTTTATAGCTAAAGCATGTGAGGCCTAAAGTAGGCAGGTAACCATGGAGGTCAGGGAAAGGGGTGGAAGATCAGGTTTCAAGCTGAGAAAGAGTCTACAGGGACTCAATCTGAGCAGGTCAAAAACTGAGAGGAGACCACGAATGTTCTGGGAAGGCTGGCATCTGGCCTCAAGTGTGGGATTGAGACAGGGAGTGGGCCCGGGGGAACTGAGCTTCCGCAGTAGGCAGAGAAGTCCACCTCATCTCCGGAAAGTGCCAGTGACATCAGGGAGTTGAAGAGAAAAAGCAATGAATTCCAGTCCACCTGAGAAAGCAGGCCAGTCTGATTAACTCTGAATTTAGGCTTATTTCAGATACTTCTTGAGAAAGAACTTGGACAAGAGCAAGTCCCACGCAGCCTCTTTTAAATCCATGCCCAGTATTTTCTGGTGGAGCTGCTTAAACCCTCCAAGTGATTCCAGTATTTTAATTTCACTCTATATTTAATTCCGACTGTTCTATGACTGATTATTTAATGGGCAAATAAGTAGGGTCACAAAAGAGTGTGAATGTATTTTACAGGATGTGGATGGGCGGAGTGGAGCTGTCTGGAATGGGACACCAATAAAAAGGGCTCTTGGTAAAGAAGAACGTCTATTAGAAATGGAGAGGTATTCGCTAGGAAAGTAGTGCCTGACACCACGCCCTTCTCTCTGCATGTTTAGAAGCTAGTTTCTAATTTTATTTTCATAGGAGATGTCCCTGTGATGAATTGTCTTTTACCTCCACACTATTTATCACATGGACATATTGTGAAGTTTGTGTGAGAGAAAGCAAGTATTAGAATTTGTTTTGCAAGGAGCTATAAACACTTCCTGGAACAATCTAGGATAGAAGGAAAAGGAAAGGAAGGTGGATACAAAGCAGAAAGACAGCTAATGATGCTGGAGTCTCTCGCTGGGATTTGTGGTATCTCTGTTTGAAACTAAGTACAGAAAGTCAGAACTTGACTGATTGTTTCTTGATCACGGTTTGTTTCATTTTTGTTTTTTTTCTTGCTCTCTCATCAGTTACTCCAGCCAGTGCCATGTCATTTTCAGTTTCATTATGCATGCCTGTCTTGTTTCCATTTGCATTATTCATGCAAACGTTGATTAAACTGATGACCCTGAGTTATCACGGAAACATTAGATGCACCAGTGGATACATTTCTTAATTTTAGAAAAAAATTACTGAGTGAAGGTTAAAATAACTCCTCTTCAATTTGTCATTTAAGAAAAACTTCTCCTAACATACAATATCTCATTGCCTAATAGTGCCAGATAAATGAAGAATTCCTATGTATTCACGAATGCAGGCTAGTCTGTATATTTTTTGGCAGGTATGACTGTTACCGAGGGTAACGGCCTGGTTTGCTGGCCATGTCCTGTCTCCTAGAAAGTGGTAGTTTCTGTTGTCTTTCAGTTGGTCCCTTGGATATCAGAGGTGAATTTATAAAACTTTACTTCCCTTTACACTTACTTTGTTTTGTTTTGTTTTGTTTTACTTGAAGTATAGTTGATTGACAGTGTTGTGTTTCAGGTGTACAGCCAAGTGATTCAGATATATATATTTCTTTCTCAGATCCTTTTCCTTTATAGGTTATTACAAGGTGTTGAATATAGTTGCCTGTGCTATACAGTAGGACCTCGTGGTTTATCTACTTTATATATAGTATACACTTACTTTGTGTGATCCATGCTGGTCAGACCACATAATTATTTTCCCTTCTGATATAATATTTTCAGGTCCAACCTCAAACCTTTGATGAGAAGATATTTTAAAATAAGTTTAGCATGTGTGTGCTCTAAATCCAACAGTAGTTATTAGAGATGTGATTTTGCACTAGGTATTCCTCTCTTTTTTGTTCTTGGCCAACCAATTGAAAATTAGTTTTTATTTTCTGGTTGGTTTGCTAGATGTTTATGACTATAATAAAAGTCTTAAATTTTGTCTCATATCTTAAAACACAATCTGAAATAGCAATGGATATTGCGCTATACATAGGGGCTGTGATAGAAATATAGTTTGTAACTTCAAAAACATATAACCTAGAAGGGAACACAGACACATATGCAGCAATTATGGCAACTGCATTTGTTTACCAAGTGAAATAGTACTGAGATGGATAAAGTGCTAGCAAGCCTTGAACAGCCAAATCGGCTTCAAAAATAGATGTGCAGTTCTTTAAAAATATTTTTAACTTTTTTCCAGCTACATGTAGAATATAACTTAGCATAAAAACGGTATGGGTTTGAGGATATGGGGAGGGGGAAGGTTAAGCTGTGACAAAGAGAGAGAGTGGCATGAACATATATCCACTACCAAACGTAAAATAGATAGCTAGTTGGAAGCAGCCGCTTAGCACAGGGAGATCAGCTCGGTGCTTTGTGACCACCTGGACT
>NW_006781015.1:3926-4924 GCF_000442215.2 Lipotes vexillifer
TGAGTTAATGAATGGTGGAGTTTTTGAGTGGAGAGTGTCCTTAAAATATTATGTAGATCTGTACTGTCAACAGATGCTAGCCACGTGGCATTATTTATATTTAAACCAATTTAAAAATAAGATTAAAAATTGAGTTCCTCATTTGCATTTGCCATATTTCAAAGATGTTTATTAGCTCCATGTAGCTATTGAATACTGCTTTACATAGTATAGATATAGAATATTTTCATGATCAACAAAAATTCTATTGAGCAATACTAAAATTATACCCAGATATGCACAGAGAAGGCAACCAAGTCTCAAAGAAATAATATAACTTCCCCAAGATCACACAGCTATGTTTTTAAAGAAAAACAAAATGACACAAAGGAAATAGTAAAAGAGGCATTAAAGAAACCCAGTAAGTTTCTGGAGCAGTCAAAGTAGGGTTTAAAAGTGCATACTTAGCTGTTAGCAGAGTTGATGCTCTTGACGGTTGGGAAGATCTACCTGCCTGAATTTGGACATTAACATTTTATACAATGAATTAAAAGCAAAAAATCATTTCAGCGAATGGCTGCCAGCTCCATATTATTAGCCACTGCCGTGCTTCCAGGTTATGTTTATCACTTTCATATACAGGGCACCACTGTGAAATGTGATGGTTTATCTGACCCCAGAGAAATCAAGAAATCTTATGGTGGTTATGGCTATATTTGAAAAGGGGGGTTTTTAAATGCATCATGCAGACTGGCCCTGTTTTAAAAGGGACTCCTGCCATCAAATAATCAAAATGTAAACTCTCTTCTCACCTTGCAAAAGTCAAAGGTAGTCCCTGTATCTTTATTATTTCATTGAAATCCAAATATTGTTTTTCCATTCTCTAACTTGTTTTCCTCACAGTGTGATCAACTATTCCCAAGGAAGGAAAGGTTAGATTTATCAATCAAAGTTTTCTAAAGGTCCCCTAGGTAACTGAACCCTCAGGAGAAACAATCGTCATGTATTCTTTTTCTGTT
>NW_006781016.1:0-274 GCF_000442215.2 Lipotes vexillifer
AAAAAAAAAAAAAAAAAAAAAGAAAGATGTTGAGCAAAAATAAACAAAACCTGCCTACTGGTATTTCCACTTAGACACACAGGAGAGTTCAAATATGTTTTACAATCAAAGAGAGTTGTAATTTTTTTTTAATTAATTAATTAATTTTTGGCTGTGTTGGGTCTTCGCTACTGTGCACGGGCTTTCTCTAGTTGCGGTGAGCAGGGGCTACTCTTCGTTATGGTGCGCAGGCTTCTCATTGCAGTGGCTTCTCTTGTGGAGCGTGGGCTCTAGG
>NW_006781018.1:0-207 GCF_000442215.2 Lipotes vexillifer
CTGTGCCAGTACCATACTGTTTTGATTACTGTAGCTTTGTAGTATAGTCTGAAGTCAGGGAGTTTGACTCCTCGAGCTCTGTTTTTCTTTCTCAGGATTGCTTTGGCTATTCAGGGTCTTTTGTGTTTCCACATAAATTTTAAGATTTTTTGTTCTAGTTCTGTGAAAAATGCCACTGGTAATTTGATAGGGATTGCATTGAATCTG
>NW_006781020.1:0-206 GCF_000442215.2 Lipotes vexillifer
CCTCCTGTGTGCATGGCAGATACACAGGAAATTGAGTAACACCCTGAAACGGCCCAAGACATCGCCTTAAATACCGTCTTCATCTAAAAGGCAAAAAAAGGAAGGCTATAGTTGTTTCTGTCTACATTCATTAGATTGTATACGGTTTCCAACTGATGTTGTATAACTAGTTGTGGAGAAGTCATGGGATAGGTGGCTTCATTTCA
>NW_006781021.1:0-4601 GCF_000442215.2 Lipotes vexillifer
GCCGAGGCCGAGATCTACAGAGGGGGATTTATTAGCAGGCAGAGGAAGACAGAGGCAATCTCTCCTGACACAAATATAGATGAATACGTGTATAGGAACCCACAGACTGGCAAATTAAAATGTGGTTGGAGCTGGCGAGCATCGAGGACGCCGGTGATGGATCTTCCCAGCTAGACAGCCGGGCCCACCAAACATGTCACCACGACACGTCCTTGGGAAACTGAAGCCCCGACACATGCACCCCGGTGCGGGGGCGGGGGGGAAGGAAAAGGGGCCAGTGGGCCAGCAGGGCTGCGGACTCCAGGTGTAGAGGGGACAGTGTGCGTGCAAATCTGGTCTGGAACTTAAGCAAAAAGGGGCCTCAGGAAGTGTGGGTGCATGGGGAGGACGGAAAACAGGAGAGAGGCTTTCACAGCTTCCCCCGCTTGCTGAGCTGTCAGACCCCGGAAAGCAAAGACTGTCTGTGCGGCCTCCCCCAGCAAGTAGCGGGAGCTCCCCGAATAGCTGATGAACGAACAAACGAACGAACGACTGAATGAATGAATGAATGTGTGAACGGATGACACCATGCCTGGGTGCTCAGCAGAGCACCACACACACAGCTGAGACACTTTAGCTGTCACGATCGGTGTTACTACATTGCCACCACCTCCCCAGGATCAAACCCACATCAACGCGGATGACCTGCGCTGCAAGAAACACCTGACCCCTTAGAAGGGTGTTCTGGGCTTTTCCCACCTGGGCCAGCCGCAGGCAACACCAGCCACTCGAGTCTCCCCGATGCCCAACGGCCCTGCCCTTTCCAGCCCCTCCCCATGCTTGTCTCATCCCCTTTTCCTGGAACAACCCTCCCTCCTTCCCCTGGTGGGTCCCACTTCATCCCTCTGGCTGCGTGGCAGGCACCACGGGTGATGGAAAGGCCCAGGTGACACTAACGTGCGGGGGTGGAGACGCCCGCCCTCGGTGTCCCCCATCACCCTGCACTCTGGCACTCAGCTCTTGGGCACCACCCCTGCCTCTGGGTGCCTCTCCCCTGGCGACACGCATGGCCCACCCTGCTCAGCGCAGGCCTGGGCTCCAACGGCGAGAGTGCCCCGTGAGTCCGTCCACCTGTAGCCACGGGGACGGAAGGGGAACAGAGCAAACGTTTCAAAACCCAGGATCCAACCCGGAGAATGAGTGGAGAGGACCCATGTTGTTCCGGTGTCCATGTGCACGTATGTGTGCACATATAAGTGCATGTGGATACGTATGTAGACAGGGGCATGCAGGGTGTGTGGGTACAAGTGTGTATGCAAGTGGGGCACTTGCGTGTGCGTGTGTGTGTCTGTGCGCGCGCGCGTGTGTGCTGGTGGGTGGATGGCTGGGTACAGAGGGAATTCTCTGTCCAGCAACTGAATAGTTCTAACTTCTTTTCAGACCTTCATCTTCCTACATTCTTCGTTTACCTAACAAACAGGCCCAAGGACGATGCACACCCAGGGGCAGAGCCCACCTGACCCACCTCTGCACCCCTTGCTCTGCGACATTAAGATCCCCGACGACTGAAGCCGGTTGCGTCAGGCCTTCTGATACCTGCGGCCCCGGGCATCCCACAGAGCCCTCAACTTAATAAGTGTCTAAACAGACTCACTCACCATTTAAGCCCACGCCCTCAAGACGCCACCGGCTTCACAGGTAACTGCATGTCCTCTGGATACACGTTAGCACGACAGTCGGGTCACCCGTAAGCTTAGAGCTGGGAATCCACACACCCCGTGACTGCTCTGTGGTCGGGGATGGACCTCACTCCACACTTTGGGAAACCAGGCCTCAAAAGGCCTTTCCAGAGCCATTGTAAAGTGTGAGGGGAAAGAAGGCTGAGTATCAGGAAGCTTGAGTGCACGTGGGCGGGACAGCCTTTACAAACTGTAAAGTTCTGTTCTCACCATACACCTCCCCGATCCCCAGGAGGGTCCAGGCCCCCCTCGGACGTCCTCTGTCCAGCAGGGTGTCTGCTCCAGCACTCTCCCTTCGGCCCAGGGGTGCGTGCAATCTGGTCTCTGAGCCCTCCCGCCCCACTGGGATCAGTGCCAGCCTCGGTCTGGAGGAGCGACACGGGCACTGCACCGTAAGGCAGGGATGGCACAGACGAGGGAGGTGGCGCTTCCTGCACAGTCAGCAGCCCGGGCCCCTCCTGCAGCCACCGCCACACCTGGCCCTCCCTCCTAACGAAGGAAGCGAGAAGGCGACCATCCGTCTTCGGCGCGGCTGGTCCTAATTAAGCGTCAGTGAATTCCCCAACCTGGCTGCTTTCTGTCCCCAGCATAATATGTTATTTACCTGCAGCTAATAGGTTCACGGGTAATGATAGTCTGGTATCAAATGACAGCCGTTTGGCTTCTGACAGCTTTAAAGACCAGTCTCGGGGACACTACAGTTTCTAATTACAGGGCCTGTCACCGGTGAGGTTCAGTTCAACACCACTCCTCCCGCGGGGACACTTCTGTCCAGATAGGAAATTTAAGCTCAGCCGCGACAGTTAAGGTTAAAAATACTGCTGGGTACGAGGCCAGGGATCATAATTTGGGTCGCTGCCGTGTTTAATTAATTGGACGGCGGCAATCAGCACTCCGCAGGCCGCAATTACAGGCGGGGTGAGAGGCCCCGCTCCCCCTCGCAGTGTCTTACAGCTGTAATTTCGCGGGGGCTCTGACCTGGCTCAGAGCAAGAGGCCCTGGAGTTCTTTCAAGGCACAAGGTGACTTCATTACGCAGCTGTGATTTGTGAGCAGGGGAGGTGGTCGAGCTGCAGCGCAGGGGAAAGTGGAGGCTGGGCGGCGAGGCAGGAGGGGCCACACCTGCCCTCGCCCTTCCCAGCTGTGGGCTGCCTCCCCCCCGGGGTCATCCTGGTCGGCAGCGTGGCGACAAAAACGAGAGACCCCTGGATGCCAGAGAAAGCCACAGGGAAGAGAGAATCCTGGCTTCAGAAGGCTGGCTCCGTGGTCCATGGTTTCCATGCCTCACTGTTCTGCCTGGGCCAGGTGAGCTCAGAGCACAGGGCCTTTGCACTTGCGGCTCCCTCGGCCCCGGCCATCCTTCCCCAGATGCTGACGTGGTTTCCTCCCCATCTCTTGGTTCAGGTGCCAGCTTAGTCCCCTCCTTAGGGGGGCCTTACCCTGACCTCCTTACCCCCATCGCCCATCCCTGCACCCTCCCTTGTCCCTCCGATGACCCCCGTCCCCACCTGAGGCCACGTTGTGCATGTGTGCCCTGGCTTGTGTTCCGCAGTCCATGAGGACTCAGTCCTGGCCTGTCTTGGGAAGAACGGCTCTTTGTCACACCACTTCCGGGTCGCCCGGGGCCACCACCTGTCTCGGTGCCAGGGTGATCTTGTTCAAGGCTTCAAGGAAGGGCCCGTGGACAAGTCAGGCTGGGTGCCAGCCTTCCCGGCTCCATGAACACCTGCCCCGCCCATGCCGCTGGACCTCCACCCCAGGTGCGGCCCTGCCCGTGGGGTCACAGGCAGCTTCGCGTTCTTTCTCCAGCTTCTATATTTCAGGCTCAAGCGTGACCTCGAGGACAGAGCACCCGCCATCCGGACGGCAGACCTCGCAGACCTCGGCTCTGGCCCGGCCTCGGTGCTGACGGACCTCGGGGAAGGCAGTTTCCCTTGGAACCTCTCTGTGCATCTGCGGGGAATGACAGTCAACAGTGGGGGCCCTCTGGGCGTCAAGGGCCATGGTCCTGCCAAGCCGCTCTGCCTCCTCTGTAAAATGGGCACCGTCCTATCTCCTCCCCCAGAGACCTGGCTGCCCGGTGCTCGGGGCTGGGGGTCTCGGTTTGCCCCGCCTCAGGCTGCCCTTCCCCGGGGTCAGCACCGGCAGCGCGCACACGCCCTTTCCACTGTTACCCACGGAGCTGCCGCCGCTCCCGCCCACTCCCCACCTTCCTGGATTTTCCTGCTGGAGCGAATTCCCCGTGGGTATCGGTCTCCCCGCTGAGCCTCCCACCGTGAGCGCGGTGCATGCTGAGCAGGGCCTCTGCCGGCTGCTCCCCCAACTGCTGAATGTCACCTGCCCACCCTCTGTCCCCACCCCACCGTCCAGGTAAGACAGCTGTTAAAGGAGTAGGAGGGGAGAGGGCAGGGCCCCACGTGGGGGACAGACCCCCATTCCAAACCACATGCAGAGGGGACGGCGTCCGTCGAGATCCTCACCCAGAACGGGGGTGTGGGCTGAGCTGTGGTTCCCCTCCCCCACAAAGATACAATGAAGCCCTAATCCGGGCATCTCTGGATGTGGCCCTGTTTGTTTGTTTGGGGTTTTCTTTGGCTGCGTTGGGTCTTTGTTGCTGTGCGTGGGCTTTCCCTAGTTGCGGCGAGCGGGGCTGCTCTTCCTTGCGGTGCGCGGGCTTCTCATCGTGGTGGCTTCTCTTGCTGTGGAGCACGGGCTCTAGGCGTGTGGGCTTCAGTAGTTGTGGCACACGCGCTCAGTAGTTGTGGCTCGCGGGCTCTAGAGCGCAGGCTCAGTAGCTGTGGAGCACGGGCTTAGTTGCTTTGCGGCACGTGGGATCTTCCCGGACCGGGGCTCAAACCCGTGTCCCCTGCATTGGCAGGGGGGG
>NW_006781022.1:0-1349 GCF_000442215.2 Lipotes vexillifer
CTCGAACCTGTGCCCCCTGCATTGGCAGGCGGATTCTTAACCACTGCGCCACCAGGGAAGCCCTCACCATGATTTAAAATAAAGCAGCTAGAGAATCAAGAGTACAAAAGTATGCGTTTATTTCCTTCTCGCAAACAACAGACTCTAGCAGCTCCAGCAGTTACCTAGCATGTGACTCTGATATCTTCTACCTTGTCCCTGAAGGAGCCATCTCCCACCTTACCTGGCAGTTTACACCCCCAGCAGAAATGCATTACTACTATAAGAAAGCACTATGATACTCCAATGTTTTATACTGGAATCACACATTTAATGCCAGCTTCACATGAGGCAAATATTGTCTAAGTATTTGCCCAGGCATTTGCTCATTCAGTTTTCATTCTTATATTATTATCTCCATTTTACAGTTTAAAGAAACTGAGTTTCAGAGAGCTAAGTAACTTGCCCAATGCCACACTGCTAATCATTCTACATCCCTTTAAAAGTTGGCATTGGGAGACCAATAACCCGAACCAATTTACTATGTTGATGACATTGTAAATTGGCTCAATCTTTTCTGAGATTAACTTGGCAATGTTTAACCAGTTATAAAATGGTCCACGCCCTTTTACACAATGATCTTGGAATTTATTCTAAGGGAATAAATAAAATACACATGCCCACACTCACACATCAACTTATGCAAAATGTTTATGACAAAAATACCTATGACAGCAAAAAAAAATTTATATACCCAGAATCTTTCACTCATTTAGCAAACATTTACTGAGTAGCTTCTGTGTGGTAAGCACAGGTCTAATACCAAGGATTCAGCAGTGGAGAAAAAAATAGGACACAGATGATCCCTGCTTTCATGGAGAAGTTTTACACACAAATATCCTAGGAATAAAAAAGAAAAATGGATAAGGAGAGCCACATACATAATTTTAAGTTGTCCAGTGCCCACATTTAAAAGGTAAAAAGAAGTGAGAGAAATTACTCTTGATAATATATTTTATTTAACCCAATATATCCAAAATATTACTTCAACATGTAATAAACATAAGAAACTAATTAATAAGATACTTTGCATTCTTCTTTCATACTGTCTTCAAAATCCAGTGTGTATTTTACATTTATAGCACATCTCAATTTGAACACTAAATTTTCATCAGAAATACTAGGTCTGTATTTAGGTTTCATAAAATTTACCATTAAAAGTAGAGTCACATAACAAAGGTGTTCCAAACAAACTTAATGGTTTCCCAATAAGTTAGTTGAATGTTAAAAATAATTTTCTTCTGGGTTTCCCTGGTGGCGCAGTGGTTGAGAGTCTGCCTACCGATGCAGGGGACATGGGTTTGTGCCCC
>NW_006781023.1:0-1720 GCF_000442215.2 Lipotes vexillifer
GCTGAGCCTGCGTGTCCGGAGCCTATGCTCCGCAACGGGAGAGGCCACAACAGTGAGAGGCCCACGTACCGCCCCGCCCCCACAAAAAAAAAGGTTTGCCACTTCAACTTTAAAAACATTGTTTGATGAAGTTATTTTCTAAAACAACAATTAGAAAATCCACATCAATGCTAATACCAGAGTCAGTCCTACAATGATATGGTACTATGATGAATGCTAATAGCCTTGCAACTCAAAATAAAACTAGGTTTTTTACTCAAAGAAAGCTCTCATTTTCCTAATTTTCCCCATCAGGTACCATGGACACTGCAAATATGAGCAGAGCAACTACTGGCAAAAGTGAATCTAATGTGAAAATTACTTTGGTTTTCGAAATCATTTCAAAGGCTTGAATAGATAGTGGGTGTAGAATTTTGGAATGCATTTGTTAATATTTTTAGTATTCTAATTTAATATTTTTAGAGGATTTGCAAAATGAGTGCCAGGACACTTGGTGCTTTAGCTGTCATTTTTTTCTGTTTTTTCCTGTCTTAGAGAATTCTGGGCGCAAAGACCTACACAGAACAACAAGGAGCTAAAGGAAGTCAGTTTGATGAAGGAAGAGGGACGCTCTTTTGTCTGATGTCAAGGCCAGATGAAGCGCTGAAGGATTAGGAAGCTTTCACTCCCTTTGCTTTGGACAGATTTAAAGACTAGGTACAGCCATTTGTGTTAATTAAAATCTCTCAAACCTTCGTTTTAGTGCTATTTCCACTCTCTCTCCCCTCCACAATGGGTGGAAATGCTAGTTAGATGCTTGGCCTTAAGCATGTCAGGAATTTAGTCATTTAGGGATTGTAAACAGCCTCTGATTATTTTGATAGCTTTTGATTTTTGAAATGACTAGATTCAAACCACATTGCATGTTGTTAACAAGTCCATAAAAAGCTGTTCCTCTCCACCTCTGAAGTGTTTAGTTCTGGGCAGATCCTCCACTAGCAAATGAGCAAAAGTAGTTACAAATTAAGGAAATAATACTCCATAGACTCCTCTTACTCTTTCACCCACCACACCCATCTGCCCTGTTGATACTGCCTCCTAGTTATCTATTCCTTGAATATCTTCTGCCTTCCCTGTGCCACTGTTTTAGTTCAGGTTCTCTTTCCTGCCTGGATTACCACAGCCTCTTTTAACTAGTTTCCCTGATTCCAGCCCCTCTAATCCATCTTCCACAGCACCATTGAAACTATCTTTTCTAAAAGAGAAATGAGATCATGTCACATCCCTACTGATTTCCCCTTGACTTCAGTATAAAGTCCAAACTCCTTCACAAAACACATAAAGATCTGCCTCCTGCCTACATCCCCAATCTCATCTTTCACTGTAACCCCCTTCCCTCATACATCTACAGTGAGCCGCACAGAACTAGTTGCAGTTCCCCTGATGCACCATGAGTTCTGTTATATCCATGCCTTTGCACAAAGCTGTTCCTCTGTCTGAAAGATTCTTCTCTTCTTGTCTGCTTGACCGTTGCCTATTTGACCTAAGGGCCAAGTTTGGTGCCCTTCTACTATCCCAGTAATTCTCAATCCTATTTGTGTATCAGAATATCTTTGGGAGCTTTTAAAAACACCAATTCACTAAGCCCCTCTCCAGATCATGTAAATTATGATCTCTGAGGGACTTCTCTGGTGGTGCAGTGGTTAAGAATCCGCCTGCCAATGCAGGGGACACAGGTTCG
>NW_006781024.1:0-230 GCF_000442215.2 Lipotes vexillifer
AATTCTTAGAAAAGCACAACCTTCTGAGACTGAACCAGGAAGAAAGAGAAAATATGAACAGACAAATCACAAGCACTGAAATTGAGGCTGTGATTAAAAATCTTCCAACAAACAAAACCCCAGGACCAGATGGCTTCAGCAAATTCTATCAAACATTAAGAGAAGACCTAACACCTATCCTTCTCAAACTCTTCTAAAATATAGCAGAGGGAGGAACACTCCCAAACTCA
>NW_006781025.1:0-209 GCF_000442215.2 Lipotes vexillifer
CTCCCTGTCAGCTGTCTTTTTTGGCAGCAAAGCTGATCTAACACAGTGGGAAGTTTATGAATTTCAAGCCATGACCCAGATTACTATGAAATCTCAGTCATGGAGAAGGATTGTGCATTGGCATAGGTGAGGAAAGTTTAAAGGATGATGAGTAGTCCTTGTCATCCTTCAGGATCCACTCCAGCTATCTGGTAGTTCTTTTTCTCCTC
>NW_006781026.1:0-284 GCF_000442215.2 Lipotes vexillifer
CGAAAAAAGTGTAAAATCCAGAAAGGCAGGACAGGCCATGGAGAACAGGGAGCACTGTTATGTTGATGGGCAGGAGGTAAATTGCCAACAGCCACTCTGGGGAAATGTATGGTGTTTCCGGAAGCATCTAGAAAACAATGGTACATAGCCTAGAGCACTAGGCTTAGGAAAACTGAAATGAAATATACAGAACCACGGCAAATTTTAGGGCTGCTCTGTGAACAAGAATCTCGTCCATGGTACAAGGAAAACATCCCAGAGAGCGAACAATGGATCATGAAGTT
>NW_006781027.1:0-1984 GCF_000442215.2 Lipotes vexillifer
GGAGCCTGTGCTCCACAACGGGAGAGGCCACAACAGTGAGAGGCCTGCGTACTGCAAAAAAACCCCCAAAAAACTCAATATTGAATGATGTCCTCACATTCTTTTAAGGTGTATAGTAAAGCTGTATGATCCAGTGTTGAAATCCTATTTGATGTGTTGGGTTCTTGTCTGCTTTCCTCTCTTTTTTCACCAGTAGCCATTTTTTGTTGCTGGCAGTGTGCCTGCCTTAGTAGCCTCACTTCCTGGGCTAATTTGTTATATGTAAACTAGTATGGTTTGGAAACTAATTAGCCGAGCTTGATGAGTAAAATGGAATAACTGTATTTGGGAGTGAAAATTTGGTCATTTTGCATGACAAGATCACCAGAGACTTTATTATATGAATTGGTTACTCAGATTTTATTACATACTTTCTGGTTTTAAACTATTCTCCCAGTAGGTGATTTCTTATTTCATGAGGACTTATGTCTCATTATTACATCTAGAATTCTACTCTTCAGTCCCTCTCCCTTTATTCTGGTAGAAGATACAGAATAATAGCTCCCTTACCAAATTATATATGGCTTAGAAAGTATAAATTGCTTTTTTTGCCCCCCTCATCCACATATTTTATAAGCAGGGTTAACATGTCTGATAGGTGGTCTGAACCTAGCACCTTAGCGAGTTCCAAACTCTATTGTTAGCTGCTTCATGGAAGCAGTGAATTGCTGTGAGCTGCAGCTTTTGTAAAACACAGGGAAAGGTGGTTATGAGATTTTTGTTTCCATTATATTTTTCACCCCTAGAAAGTTGTATTGTACAATATTTTAAATATGTCTCATCAAGAATTTTGAAAAGTAGAATATGAAGACTTTTTTTATTCTTTTTCTTCAATAGCATTTCAAAAATTTTTAAAACACTTATATATTTTTATGTCATTTATATATGAGAAAATTTTGTTCATTATTTTATATGTAGCTGTTTAAGCAGATTCATTTTCGGATATTGTTGCTGGAAGGCCTAAGTATGGCAGCCAGAGTAATGTGGCACAGAATCACAATTTGCCTGTTATACATATGTAAGCTTAGCAGATTCAACTACTAAATCATCTTCCCTCTTTGTACCTGCAGATTTAAAAACTGGATTTTAGTTACTTAAGGACTTTTAATTTTTGAAGTATATGAAGTACTTGTCCCACATTCCCCAACTTCTCAATATGCCCTATTAGGTTATTGATCCTGTTTCTCTTTTGCCCAGTTATATCCTAAGGGAATCATGTAAACAAAAGTGTTTTCTCATGTGATGCACGTGGGAAAAAAGTCTCTCACCTCCTTTTTTGAGCTTTTAGGGGGGGATAATTGTCAGAATAATAGCTAAGTTACCACGCCTTCCATTACTCTTCCTTCCCCCCCCCACAAAAAAAAGAATTCAATTTATCTTTTGTTTGGTCACTTAAAATTTCATGTCACATACACTTCTTTGGAACCTCTTCCTATGACAGACCTGACTTATTAGCCTGTTAATAGTTCTGGGGTAATCATGACTACCCAGCAACATAAGGACTTTGATCAGTGCCTCTTCCACCTGTTGTGCGCTGTTAGTTCATGACATGAGAGAAACTAACAAACTGCTTAGGGGAAGAAAGCAAATGGGCATTTCAGATGATGTGGCTGCTTTGGATATGAAGTGACAGTCTGTTTGGATATTGATGTAGCAGCAGTGTGCAAATCTATAAAAAGTGACTAGAGGGATGCAGGCATGGAAATTCAAACAAGCATTTTCTTTCAGATTCAGACTCAGATTTACAGGGTTTTAGGAGTCCTCCTTGATAATCTGTTAATCAGATATTTAAATTTGAATCTGATTGTTTTACATTAGGGTTTTTGAGGCCTGTAATTTGGTGCATTGCTTCGCTTTAACATGGTTTTCCAGTTGGATTCGCTTGTGTATTTGCCCCAAAACACACACACACACACACACACACACACACACACACACACACACA
>NW_006781028.1:0-609 GCF_000442215.2 Lipotes vexillifer
CACGAACCCGTGTCCCCTGCATCGGCAGGCGGACTCAACCACTGCGCCACCGGGGAAGCCCAGAAGTGGATTCTTTTATAATCATGCTAATTTGGCTGAAAACTACAAAGAGAATATTTTCCTCTTGTACATTTTCTGCATTCTTTTTCCTCTTTTAAGAGAGAATATTGGGCTGTTGCCAATTAAATTGAAATGTGGCATGGAAGTTATCAATCAAATGTAATTATTTTGTGCACAACAATATCACACACAAAATTAACATGTGCAACAGGGGAAAAGTGTCAGAAGACATCAGTTATTCCTGGGACAGCTCATCTCTTATTGAGCGATGAAATTCTGGAAACACTGCTCTAGGCTTCCTGGCATCGCTCACTTTGGCTCTTTTTCCTCAGGCTCACTTACCTCAATGACTGCTTTCGGGATCTTTGTACACAGGACACAGAAATGGAATCGGAATGAAACTATCTGTAAGGTCAGTGGTACCTTTCTTCGTGGAACTACCAGGAATCCTTACTTTAGCTTCATTTTAGGCATCACAAACTGGTATTCTATGTGTACGGCTTTGGCAGATGGTGATGCAGAAGGCAAAGTGTGATTTTGAGGTTCCCT
>NW_006781029.1:0-3949 GCF_000442215.2 Lipotes vexillifer
AACTGGAGAAAGCCCTCGCACAGAAACGAAGACCCAACACAGCCAAAAATGAATAAATAAATTAAAAAAAAAAAAGTGATGTAACAGTTTGATTTTAAATGTCAAGGTGTACAATACACAGGAAACTTTATCCTTAGCAACTCTGAAACTCTGATGAAAAATATTAGATATCAGTTCTTAAATGTACAACTGGGTACATAGTTTTAGAAGTTTTCTCTCCAGAGTGAGAGGAACATCCTCTTGGAAAAGCATTGCCTTTAGAATGGTAGTTCTCAGCCTGGGTTACCTGTTAGTATCACCCGTCAAGGTTTCCAACATTGCGTTGCCCAAGGAAATCGGAATATCCCGGGGTGACATCCAGGCGTTGGGGGTTTTGAGAGATTCCCCCCCAATTGATTCTGATGTGAAATCGAGGCTGAGAACCATGAAGAAAAGCCGTCAAGGGAAAACATCTGTCCATGTGGAGAGGTAAAGCAGGGATTCTGAGCGCTGGGTGCGCAGTGGAATCTCGTGAGAAGGTATTTGGTGAGGTGGGTGGGTGTCAGGTTAATTGAGGTAAATTTGCGTGGTGTACAGTTCACCTTTTTGTACAGTTCTGTGAATTTCGACGAATGCATATAGTCTTGTAACGACTGCCACAATCAAGACGGAACATTTCTATCACCCCCCGCAAAGTTTTCTCCCACCCTTTCAGAGCTAGTCCCTCCCTCTACCCTCATCCCCTGGCCACCATGGATCTGTCTCCTGTCACTAAAGTTTTGCTTTTTCCAGAATGTTATATGCATGGTACCAAATCTTATATACATGTTACCGTACCGTACGTAACTTTCACTTAGCCCAGTGCATTTCGTATTCTTCCAGGTTGTTGGAGATGTTACCTAGTCCAGGCTAGTACTGCTCCCGCACGATGGGACAAATCGAGAGATGAGGTGTTGGAGTGAAGAATAGTGACTTCATTCAGAAAGCCAGCAGACAGGGAAGATGGTGTCCCAAAGAACCATCTAACCCCAGTTAGAAATCAGGCTTCCTCTTTTAAAAAACATTTTTTTAAATTAAATTTTAAAATCTAAATTAAAATTTTTTTTCATAAAATAAATCTCAGTAACTTTATTTTTTAAAGTACAGTTGCTGTACAATATTATATAAGTTATAGGTGTACAATAGAGTGATTGACAATTTTTGAAGGTTATACTCCATTTATAGTTATTGTAAAATATTGGCTATATTCCCCATGTTGTACAGTATATCCTTGTAGCTTATTTTATACCTAATAGTTTGTACCTCTTGCTCTCCTACCCCTATATTGCCTCTCCAGTGGTAACCACTAGCTTGTTCCTTGTATCTGTGAGTCTGCTTCTTTTTTGTTATTTTCACTATTTTGTTGTATTTTTAAGATTCCATGTATAAGTGACATCATACGGTGTTTGTCTTTCTCTGTCTTATTTTGCTTAGTATAATGCCAAGTCCATCCACGTTGCTGCAAATGGCAAAATTTCATTTTTTTTTTAAGGGCTGAGTAGTATTCATGTCCATCTATTGATGGATGTTTAGGTTGATTCTGTATTTTGCTGTAAATAGTGCTGCTGTGAACATTGGGGTACATGTATCTTTTAGAATTAGTGTTTTTGTTGTTTTCAGATATATGCCCAGGAGTAGAATTGCTGGATCATATGGTAGTTCTCGTTAGTTTTTTTGAGAAACCTCCATAGTGTTCTCCATAGTTGCTGCACCAATTTACATTCCCACCAACAGTACAGGAGGGTTCCCTTTTCTCCACATCCTGGCCAACATTTGTCCTCTAAAAAGGGACGAGTTGTGGCTGGCTGTTTCATTCAGACTTCGGTGCCGGCCAGACCTGGAGGGGATGTGATAATCCTATGTTCTTGCAGCTGTCCATGCAGGTCTGATCACAATGTTCCTGTAAACCTTCAACACTTACAATTGTTATTTTCTCTTTTGCAACTTTTTATCTCTGTATGAATATAAAGTGTTATACCTTTAAAGGTCAAGCCTGGGAGGCAGAGCTTTGAAAAAGGGCTATTTTGTATATTTCAGGCTAAAGGCAACATTCTTTTACAAAAGGTGCAGAGCCAGCATGACTCAGCACAGGCAACAGAGCACCAAGTTTAGAAAAGATCCAATGTGGAGTCAGGTTTGTTCTTATCTGTTACAGATGTGTCAGGAGTTCATTTCTGCTGAGTAGTATGTCGTGGTATGGATGTACCACAGTTTGATTATCCGTCTCCAGGTGACAGACGCCAGAGTGGCTAATTGTTTTGGCTATTATGAATAAAGCTACCATAAGCGGTTGTGGACACATTTTGGTGTCAGTCTGTGTTTTCATTTCTTTGTGGGTAAATGCCTGGGGGTGAGATTGCTGGGCAATGTGGACCCTGCATGTTTAACACTATAAGACACTGCCAAACTGTTTTGCAAAATGGTTGAACCATTTGTACCAGTATTGTGTAATGTTCCAGCTGTTCTGCATCCTTGCCAACACTTGTTTTCACGTTGCGATTTTATTTTAGCCTAATACACGTGTGATGGTATCTCATGGTGATTTTAATTTTTTTTCCCTAATCACTAATGATGTTGAGCACTTTTTAGTGGCTTATTT
This sequence comes from Lipotes vexillifer, assembly GCF_000442215.2. Lineage (NCBI taxonomy): Eukaryota > Metazoa > Chordata > Mammalia > Artiodactyla > Lipotidae > Lipotes > Lipotes vexillifer. Next base: position 2,618 of record NW_006781029.1, read on the forward strand.
GCCGTTCGTGTATCTTGTTTTGGGGTCAAGTATCTGATCAAATTCTTTCTATTTTAAAATGGACAACTAATTTGGGTCATCTTATTCAGTTTTGAGAATTGTTTGTATACCTTGTATACAAGTCTCTTATTATGTGATTTGAATTTTTTTCCTTAGTTTATAGCATGTCATGTCTTTTAACAGGTGTTTGGTAGAGCAGACTTTTTTATTTTGATGAAGTCTAATTATTTTTTAATGGAATTGCTTTTGTTGTCATATCTTAGAAATCTTTGCCAAAAGAAAGTCAAAAAGCTTTTCCCTTGTTTTTTTTTTTTCTAATAAGTTTAATAGTTTTAGGTTTTACACTGAGGTCTATGATTCTTTTGGGTTAATTTTTGTATACGTTGCAATGTATGGGTCACGTTTTAGGTTTTTACATATAACTGCTCAGTTGTTCCAGCATGTCTTATTGTTATAGGCTGTTATTTCTCTCTTAAATTGGCTTTATATTTTTGTCAAGATCATTTGACTGTGTATGGTAGGCATATTCTGGAGTCTGTCTTGTTCCACTGATTTATGTGTCTATCCTTTTACCAGTACCACTCTGTCTTGATTACTGTTCTTTAAAATAAATCTTGAAATCAGGTAATGGGAATCATACAATTGTGTTCTTTTTCAAAGACATTTTAGCTATTCTAGCCTTTGATTTACAATATGCATTTTGGAACTGGCTTCTCGATTTCTGAAAAAAGATCCTGCTGGGATTTTGATTGGGATTACACTGAAAGTGCAGAAAATACACCTTCATAATAATGAGAACTGCTATCTTAATAATAATGAACTCTCTAATTCATGAACATGGTACATTTGACAATTTATTTAGGCTTTCTTTGATTTTTATCATCACTGTTTTATACTTTGCAGAATACAGATGCCACACAAACGTTTTAGATTTATACCCAAGTGTTCCAGGTTTTTGGGTGCTATTTGTGAATAGTATTCTTTTTAAAATGCGAATTTATTGCAAATGTATAGAATAAAACCGATTTTTATATATTGACCTTTTATCCTAAACTTATTTATTTTAGTAGCTTTTTTTGGGTGGACTCTTGGTGACATTTTATGGACAATCATGTCATTTGTGAATATAGTTTCATTGCCTACTTTTCAATCTATATGCCTTTCCCCTCGTTCCCTTTGCACTGGCTAGAAATTCCAGTATGATGTTGAATAAAAGTGGGGAGCGGGGCTTCCCTGGTGGCGCAGTGGTTGAGAGTCCGCCTGCCGATGCAGCGGATGCGGGTTCCTGTCCCGGTCTGGGAAGATCCCACGTGCCGTGGAGTGGCTGGGGCG
>NW_006781030.1:0-225 GCF_000442215.2 Lipotes vexillifer
TCCTAACCCGTACACAAACACTAATCTATGACCGAACATGTACGCTAAACCTAAACCGTTGTCATACCCTAACTTGTACTCTAAACCATCCCCGTCCTGTAACCCTAACACTAACACTAAATGTAAACCTAAACCTTACCCGAAGCCTTAACTTAACCCATGTCCTAAGCAGTACACGAACACTAACCCGTGCCCTAACACATACGCTAACACTGAACCGTTGTG
>NW_006781031.1:0-213 GCF_000442215.2 Lipotes vexillifer
CTGCAGTGTCAGTTGTTACTTCTCCTTTTTCATTTCTAATTCTATTGATTTAAGTCTTCTCCCATTTTTTCTTGTTGAGTCTGGCTAATGGTTTATCAATTTTTTTTTTATCTTCTCAAAGGACCAGCTTTTAGTTTTATTGATCTTTGTTATCGTTTCCTTCATTTATTTTTCATTTATTTCTGATCTGATCTTTATGATTTCTTTCCTTCT
>NW_006781032.1:0-215 GCF_000442215.2 Lipotes vexillifer
GGTTGCATTTCTTTACACTAACAATGAAATATCAGAAAGGAAATGTAAACAAGCAATCCTTTTAAAAATGGCATAAAAAAAATAAAATACTTAGGAATAAACCTCACCAAGGAGGTGAAAGACGTAAATGTTGAGAACTACAAAACATTAGCAAAGGAAACTGAAGATGATTCAGAGAAATGGAAAGACATCCCACGCTCTTGGATGGGAAGAAT
>NW_006781033.1:0-3774 GCF_000442215.2 Lipotes vexillifer
CCTGGTCTGGGAAGATCCCACGTGCCGCGGAGCAACTGGGCCCGTGAGCCACAACTACTGAGCATGCGTGTCTGGAGCTTGTGCTCCACAACAAGAGAGGTCTCGACAGTGAGAGGCCCACACACCGCGATGAAGAGCGGCCCCCACTTGCCGCAACTAGAGAAAGCCCATGCACAGAAACGAAGACCCAACACAGCCAAAAGTAAATAAATAAATAAATAAATAATTTTTTAAAAAAGTAGTTCTGTACCAGGGATAGAAAGGACTGATCAGCACTAATGGTCACACATAACCACCAAGTGGAAAAGGAGTCCAGCATTTAATTAATACTAATAGACCTGTATCTAAAAGGGCACAACTGTGTGCTTCAGACATTTGATAAATTAATGGAATATCTAGAAGTGATAACTAACGATAGTCTCTCATCCTCTTGTAGATAAAAACCTAGGTAGCTCTGTATAATAAAGATAGAATAATGCAAGTCCATAGGTTTCTAATAACATTAATATACCAGGCATATATATCATAATAACAGGAAAACTGTTTATATAACAATTGCAGTTGAAACTTTAAAAGCAAATAATTTGGGGAGGGAGCACCAATATTGCACAAAATTAAAAGCTGGGCTTGAATTTAAAAAATAAATAAAGGCATAAGGACATAGAATATAAAGTTTAATTGAAAAAGGGAAGTCCAACCTGATGGTCAGAATCTTGAGTTTGAATCGTCTCTGAATGTATAGCAAATTCCAATGACTACACAAAAAATTATCTAGTCAACAACCCAGAAAGTGCAAATTTAAGAGAAGGCTTTCTTTTTCTTTTAAGTCTAGTATAATAAGTAAGTCCTAGGGAAACGAAGGGAAGTGCAAAAATAGACTCAAGTATTTCTGAAATCCCAGTGAAAGATGAAAAGTTTCACATTAGCAAAGAGAACGAAGGCAAATGGTAAAACGAAATGTAAATTCCTAGCGTGAGCACATTTGTAACCAGTTTTAGGGTAAGCATATTGATTTGCTCTTGAATCACTGTAAAATGCATAATTTTCTTCTCTAAAAGTGGCTAAAACATTTAAGATAAATTGATATGTTAGGCTTGGTGTTGTAATGAAACACCGAGAAGAATTTTATTATATAATATCTAAACCAATGCTTAAGGGCCATGGAAAATTTAATTTAATACATATTCTAATTTATTTTTATGTAAGATTTATGTGGGTATTATGAGAAGAGTTGATTATTTAATTGTAATGAAATACTAATTTTTTACTAATTCATAATATTAATAAATTGGATATTAAATGAAGCACAATTATTACTAAGTATTCCCTAAGCAGACATTTAAAAATCTATCAAGAATACTAATTAGTCATGAAATCTCCCAAATGACTTTAAGCCATTAAGAGTAAACTAAGTAGTTATTAATGAATTAATTCAAAAATCAATTTTCTAAACTCTGGGGATTTAACAATGAACCTAACAGGCATGTTTTCTTTCCTCAAAGAACTTAAAGATAACTGTATTCTAGTAAAGAAATACCAATCTCTTTTATAAATAAAGTAGGTACCATTATTTATAAATCAGTCTCTTGTGTTTTGTTACTGTGAATTAGTTCTCCAGAATTTGGTTGCTACTGGCTGAAAGAATAAAGTTGAACTTCTGAAGCTACAGAGTTGAAAAGACAAGCTCTGATCACTCTATTAATATGTAACCATCCCATAACCCTTTAGCCTTGTCTTTTTATTGCAATAAAGATAATAATTATGATCCTGTGAAAAGTATATGAAGCTGGGACATGTTACTACATAGGAAGTGTTGCTTATAGAAGAAATAATTCCATCAAAGGAAATTACTGAATTATTAAAACATTCGCTAATTGTGGTATTATAAAGATGTTACTAATTGCATTTCTATGCTGTTATATTTTAGTCAAAGCACTTTCCAAGTAGCCTTAAAATATCTAAAAGGCAAGATATGAGAGGCTCTAGACTTTAATACTTGTTTATGTAATTTTTAATGACACAGCAGAACTGCTCTGATCATTATTTAGTCTAAAAGTGAAGAGAGAATTATTCAAATTATTCAAGTTAATAAGAGATAGTTAATGTACTTTAAATCTTCTAGTCATTCTCCATTATGATCAGGTGCTGCTAGGATATGTGTTTCATTCTCTACTAATCTAATCATAGGAGTTTCCACAGATTGACTAAAAAGAAAATGTCATTTTATTATTGAAAACATATGATGTAGCTACTGCAGAAGACCCTCAGTGAAACTTTCCTGTCTAAAACACATTCTGAGTCTGGCTTTACACTTAATTACAATGGCTTTTTTTAATTGGGAAAAAAAGATAAAGTCAAGTAACTTGGTATACATCTTTAAATAATTCGTATTATCCCAGAAAGATAATTACATGAATTGTAAAAAATGAGAGACATAAAAGGACAAGGTACAGAAATCATCCAAAGCAGACATCTGAATAGGCTGGGTACATACATTTTGATAAAAGTTGAGTTGTTCACACCCATATATGCAGTGGAAAAGAGGATAATACACCAATACATGCATATAATTTTAATGATACGATTTCACTGCTGTTTTTTGGAAAGAGAAATTAAAATGACAATACTTCGTAATTACTGCTCTGAGGAGTTATTTGGTTTTGATTTCCTGACTGGATAAATAAAGCATATTCAATCACTACAATACAGTTACCTTCACCCTTCGACATGGTAGACACAAAGTATTTCCAGACACAGCTTGCTCTTTGCTAAGTACTTATTAACCTTATGGATCTGCATACATCAAAATACACTTTTAATAAATATTTTCAAAAATTTGTCTTAATTCTTTCAGTCCTTACTCATAAGGCTTCCCATTACAAGTCCAAACACATACACAATGCATATTTTGTTTTGATTATGCATATTTTTTCATATTTAAATGTAAAAAAAATAGCAAAATGAGATTCCTAAAGCTATGCCCAGAGCTGCTAACTCTACTCTTTACACTAATAAAAGGTAAATGATTTTATGTTATTCAAATAGTACAATACTAAAATACTAAAACTTAAAAATCATGTTATAATATTTCAATTTTTTAGGAAAAGTTAACATTTATATGGATTCATATGTCCATAGATTTTATGTGGATTTTAAATCTATATCTGAATTCATACAAAATTTTAAAGTAAACTCTGAACATTTTCATTTTAATTTATGCAAGGGAATAAATTAAAAGTAATTTTTATTATTAAGTTATAAAAATAGAAAACTAGGGAGTATAAATATATAATTAGCAAACTCCATGATTCAAAATTAAAATATATAATGATTATTAGTTTAAAAATGCATGTTTTTCTTCTCATCATTTAAGATATGGAGAAAAAATAATGTCTCTTGGGATTCTACTTTCATGACAAAAGACAACCAACATTACAGATGCCGTCTCTTTGATTCTGCACTTGACTACATCAGTTTGTGTCACTGTCAATAAAGCAACACAAATAAATAATTATTATATAGCACTCAAGTCCAATGAAAGCAAGATCCATTCAATAAAATACCACAATTACATCGTGTGTAATTGGCTTGAGCTGAACATGGTAATGTGGAAAAGAGTGCTATCACAATTAAAATATTTGGAATTGTAGTATTTTTGTGGGATAGGGAGGGTGGGAGGGAGATGCAACAGGGAAGAGATATGGGGATATAATATGCATAGCTGATTCACTTTGTTATAAAGCAGAAACTAACACACCATTGTAAGGCAATTAT
>NW_006781034.1:0-693 GCF_000442215.2 Lipotes vexillifer
AAGTGATCAGCAGTGTGTTAGCTCAGGTCCTCATTTTCAGCCTCCTGCAGGTGTCATCACATCAGGGATCAATGCCCTTCACTCCCTTCCACCCCCACCTACCTCAGAAGACAGGTGTAACACAGGCCCACTTCCTGCATCCCCTGAAGCAGCATCTCAACTCTATGGACACAAGCTCTTTACCTGGCCCTGCTCCATGAGAATGGTGAGCTGGGTGTAGACTATCTCCATCTGGGGGACACACCCTGATTTTCTGGGTAGGAAAAATGTAAGGGATGTGGGCAGAAGGGAAGCAGGGAGCTGAACACGTCTCCACAGCATGACCACTCACCAACCCTCACCTGGCTTCACCAACAGGAGAGCTGCCTGCCTGGGTGGATCTCAGGGGCTGGAGTGGATCTCAAGGGAACTTGGAAGATCACCTGCAACATTCCTCTTCCCATTCTGGTCTCTCCACCGGTGGTTTTGAGATTGGAGGACCTAAGTTTGCATCTCACATCTCCCTTTTCCTAACTTTGTGATCTGGGGCCAGAAATCTCCAAGAGCCCGGTTTCATCAGGTGCCATATGAGACCTGTGCTGCCCACGTCGTGAGGTTGCTGTGGAAGCAGTGGAGGCAACAGACATATATTCCTTCTCCTGCAAAGTCAGTCCTTGTAATAAGAACAATAGTGAGCTATATGACAGCTAACAC
>NW_006781035.1:0-1951 GCF_000442215.2 Lipotes vexillifer
GACGCAGGGGACACGGGTTCGTACCCCGGTCCGGGAAGATCCCACATGCCGCGGAGCGGCTGGACACGTGAGCCATGGCCGCTGAGCCTGCGCATCCGGAGACTGTGCTCCGCAACAGGAGAGGCCGCACAGTGAGAGACCCGCTTATGCAAAAAAAATTTTTTTTAAATGGCTTTGTCTGCTGTCTGGAGAATGGATTATAGAAAAGCAAGAGTTAAACTAATGAGTCTTTTGGGGAGGTTACTGCCACCATCCAGATGGCAGATCATGAGAACTAGAATTATGGTTGCAGTGGTAAAGTGGCGAGAAGTGGTCAGGTTTGAAATATCTTTTGCAGCTGGGAAGGACAGGACCACTAGTTAGCTTGTTGTGGAGCCTGAGAGCAAGCACAGGGACAGGAGTGGTTCGTGGATGGTGTCATTACAATATCACTCTGCTTTATGTCCCCAAGACTTAAGTGCAGAGTCCATCTGACATCTGAGGGATGGAACAATCTAAGTTACTAACAATCTAACATTACTTCTGTTCACATGCCTCAAATTGAGATAATCATTGTTCCGCCCAAATAAGCTGCACTTTGGTATTTCTGCTTCTCTCTAACGCACTTCACTCTGCCTAGAAGGATCTTGCTATTCATCCCTGCCTCTCAAAACTCTATTCATTCTTTAAAAATTCAAACAAGTGCTAACTCTTTTTTTTTTTTTTTCTGGCTGTGTTGGGTCTTCATTGCTGCACGCTGGCTTTCTCTAGTTGCGGCGAGCAGGGGCTACTCTTTGTTGAAGTGCGTGGGCTTCCCATTGCAGTGGCTTCTCTTGTTGCAGAGCACAGGCCCTAGGTGTACGGGATGCAGTAGTTGTGGCTCGCAGGCTCTAGAGCACAGGCTCAGTAGTTGTGGCGTACGGGCTTAGTTGCTCTGTGGCATGTGGGACCTTCCCGGACTAGGACTCGAACCCGTGTCCCCTGCATTGGTAGGCGGATTCTTAACCACTGTGCCACCACAGAAGCCCCACGTGCTAACTCTTTTCAAAACTTTTCTGAACCCTATAACTGGTATCTTTCTCTTTAGACTACCCAAGAACTTGACTTATAACAACTCTTAAATTATTAATAGTACAATGCATTGGAGTTATCTGAGCAATCATCTCTTCTATTATCTACTCAGGAGAATGAGTATTGCTTTGCATTTTTATACTTTATATTTTTGTACATTATAATAAGCATTCTTTTTTATATCCTGGATATTCAGAAAAAGTAGGATAAGTAAAATAAAAGTCCACAATCAGTTCAGAGTTAATTCCACTATTTTGGCAAAAACTAAAATTTTAAACTGGCTTAATAGCGCACTGTAATTCATTTTTGTATAATAAGACCAAATACAAAGAATTTTTTTTGTTTTTAATTCATTTATAACTGAGGGAGCTGTCAGAAGAATTTGCCTCTCATCAGAGGCAGCCCACACCCAATTAAGTTTAAATATAGGAGGAACAGGGCTGGCCACAGTAGGGTAAGAAAGCATAGCCATCATACGTGAATTAGAGCCAACTCTGAAAGGTCTTTCCAGCTCCAGAGCTTTCTGTGGATTTGGTGTTTTACACCTTAGCCACTGTTCAATTTCTATCTGGACCGTCCTGTTTCTCATAGTCTCTTACAGGTATTGTTACTAAGTATGCTTCTAATTAATCTTCCGCCCATGAGTCTTTGCCTCAGAGTCTGTTTAACAGGGAGCATGACCTCAGATACAAATAAATCTAAGTAAAATGAAAGAAGCAAAACCTTTGAGGCAAAATAGTTATCACAAATTAAAACCTGCAGCTTCATAAACATTACATTTATGAACATTAAATTAAGTCCACTCAGAACAAATGACTTTAGAGCAGTGTTTTAGTCATCTTTTGTGGGTTTTTTTTAGGTTTTCCAAAATTATATATACATAATTTGTCCTTTATCCTGC
>NW_006781037.1:0-2021 GCF_000442215.2 Lipotes vexillifer
GAGAGAGAGAGAGAGAGAGAGAGAGAGAGAGAGAGAGATTTAAGGAATTGGCTCATACAATTGTATAGACTGGTTAGTCCAAAATCTATGGCTGGCACGTTAGAGACCCCAGGAAGAGCTGAGCTGGTGTTGAGTCTGGAGGCAGTCTGCTGACAGAATTCCCTCTTGCTCAAGAACAGTCTTTTTCTTAAGGCCTTCAGCTTATTAGATGAGGCCCATTCACATTATGGAGAGTAATCTGCTTTACTTAAAGTCCACTGATTTAAATGCTAACCTCCTTTAAAAAAATATCTTCACAGCAACATCCTGGACATATTTGAGCAAATATCTGGGAATGATTGCTTAGCCAAGCTGACACATAAAATTAACCATCACAAAAATATTACTTTCCATGGCTGTGTATATTTCATTTTATTTATGAACTATAGGTTATCTAATCCCCCAAAGTTGGAGATTCAAATTGCTGCCAATTTTTTTATCCGAATACATAGCACATCTTTGGCTATTTGAGTCGTTTTTGTCTTCAAGATCGGTTCACGGAGTGTGGAAAGGAATCCATATTTCTTACTTTTAAAGACTTAACTTCTTATTTCCAAATTGCCCTTGTAGATGGCTTTACCCCTGGAACCATAACTTGAAGACTTTGGAGTAGGGAAAATGCCAGACTGACCTTGATCTTCTCCTTTGTTCCCAAGCTTGCAGGTCACTGGGAACGGGCATGTTGCTGAGCTCCTGGGCCACCTCCTCAATTGAAGAAGTGGCAGAAGCTGGTCCTGAAGCACTTCGCTGGCTGCAGCTGTACATCTACAAGGACCGTGAGGTTACCAAGCAGCTGGTGCGGCGGGCTGAGTGGATGGGCTACAAGGCCATATTTGTGACGGTGGACACACCTTACTTGGGCAACCGCTTCAATGATGTGCGTAACAGGTTCAAACTGCCACCCCAACTCAGGTAACCATGGGTCTCTGATCACTGGGTCTCTGAGCTGTTCTCTTTGCTCTTGTCATTATCCAGCTCCAAAGACTTTCTTGTTTCTATGTGGGTGCCCTGGGGAATTAGATCTTCACAAAATGTTGGTCCCAAAGTATGGTTGACTGGGATTTGTCTAGGGATGATAAGGTCTGTGTTCTAGAGATGGTGCCATTGTCCAATATCCACATAATCCTCAGCAAATCACACCCCTTATATGGGTGTCACGTACTTGAGCTATAAAAACAGAGATAGGAATTGCCGTATACTTGTAAAAGTCAAAAAACAATTATGTCTCAGAGTGCATTAAGGGCTTTGAGTAAGATGAATTTCCATATAGACAGAAGATATTTAATTTAAACTAAACAACAGCCTGTTATTGTGATCCTAATACCCTATTTCTTTGTCTGCTGAAATAAAAAAGCCCCCTTTTAATTTTATTTTTATTGTATTTGCAACAACTCTGGCAAGGAAGATTGAAGAAAGCTAAAAGAATGGAGACAAAAGAAGCCACACATTTGCTCCTTCATCTACTACTTCTGCTTTCAGCAATATTCCTCTTTTGTTTTGGTTCGCCCATGGATCAAGATTCATTAACTTATTCACTGGTTCATTCATTTTTTGATCCATTTAATCATTCATACATCTTAGCAAAAACAATGTATCTAGTAATCTAAAACTAAACTGTGAGCCCATCCATCAGCAGGGTATTGTTGTCCTTTTCCCTGTAAAAGATTAGAATCATCTTGAGTTAAAACTAGAAACTCAATGAAGTTTACTGAGAAAGACCCCCAACCTCCTTAAGCTACAGATCTCCCCTCCCCTTCGTTTTTACTTTCCCTCAGTTCCCACCAAAATCTGCCCTTATGTTTTTCATAGGGCTAAAACTCTTTGACCAGGAACTCAAATCTTAGTTTTAATGGAGGACTTTTTTGTTTGCCATACGCGGGCCTCTCACTGCTGTGGCCTCTCCAGCCGCGGAGCACAGACTCCAGACGCGCAGGCTCAGCGGCCATGACTCACGGGCCCAGCCGCTCCGCGGCATGTGGGAT
>NW_006781039.1:0-367 GCF_000442215.2 Lipotes vexillifer
AACTGAGGAGGTGGACTTTGAGAGCAAGATATATTATTTTTTCCCCTTTTCCTCTTTTTGTGAATATGTATGTATATGCTTCTGTGTGAGATTTTGTCTGTATAGCTTTGCTTTCACCATTTGTCATAGGGTCTGTCCATCCGTTTTTCTTTTTTTTGGTTTGTTTTCTATGTAAAAAAACTTTTTTCTTAATAATTATTTTTTATTTTAATAACTTTATATTATCTCCCTTTATTTTATCCTTTCTTTCTTTCTACTTTTTCTCCCTTTTATTCTGAGCCGGGTGGAGGACAGTCTCTTGGCACTCCAGCCAGGCGTCAGGGCTGTGCCTCTGAGGTGGGAGACCCAACTTCAGGACACTGGTCCA
>NW_006781040.1:0-4495 GCF_000442215.2 Lipotes vexillifer
GTGTGTGTGTGTGTGTGTGTGTGTGTGTGTGTGTGTGTGTGTGTGTGTGTGTGTGTGAAGGCACATAATAAGAATTATAAGGAAATGGCTAAAAAGAATTATAAGGAAATGGCTTGTGCAATTATGAAGGCTGGCCAGCCTAAATCTGCAGTGTAGCCTGGCACCCTAGAGACCCATGGTGCAAATGAAGTCTGAAAGCAGTCTGCTAGAGAATCCACCCGTGCTCAGAGGGTAGGTCTTCTATTCAGGCCTTAGATTAATGGAATAAGGTCTACTCACATTACAGAGGGCAATCTGCTTTACCCAGAGTTCACCAATTTAAATGTTAACCTCATCCAAAAGCACCCTCCGAATAGATACATAAAATTAACTGTCACCAATTACTGTTATCACTTATATGTGGAATCTAAAGAATAAAACAAATGAATATAACAAAACAGAAGGAGACTCACAGATATAGAGAACAAACTAGTGGTTCCCAGTGGAAAGAGGGAAGGGGGGAGGGACAAGATAGAGGTAGGGGGTTAAGAGATACAAACTACTATGTATAATATAAATAAGCTACAAGGATACATTGTACAGCACAGGGAATATAAGCAATATTTTATAACTTTAAATGGAGTATAATCTATAAAAATTTTGAATCACTATGTTGTATACCTGAAACTAATATATTGTAAATCAATTAAACCTCAATTTTTTAGAAATCAATGTAATTTATAATATCATATTAACAAATTAAAAAATAAAAACAATGATTTTTAAAAGTTTTTTAATTAATTGTCATACCACACCTGATAAACCTGAAAGTGAATTTTAAAAGGAACTGCCTGGTGATTTCCTACATTCAAGTTTAAGGGGCACTGCTCTGCAAGATTCCTGAAGGGCCAGAATCCTCCTCGGACAGTTTAAATCTCATACAGGATAATTTCAGTGACTCAGAAACAAGGCTTGATTTGTCCTCCTTGTAAAATGTTGACTTTACTAGCATTTACCGATCTGGAGGTTAGGGATGCCTCCAGCAGTCGCTGCCACCCTCCCCTCCGGACAAGGCTGACTCTCATTTGTTCCCACGTGGACCTCACCAAGCCTCTGACCTGGCTGATTTAACTGTTGACTTGTGGGTTTCTTCCCTGCTGCAATGAACTCCCAAAGGGCACCTGCAGTATCTCATTTTCCCTTTCATCTCCAGTTCTTTATTACCCACAGAGAACTGCCTGTGGTCAGAAGAGGTATGTCCCACTCCCACCCCCTCCCCGCAAGGCAGGCTAGTGCATTTTCCTAGCGCTTCTACCTTAGAGTCAGCAAATGCCACGAGAACCTGTTCGATTTAGACCTGTGGAGACATACGTCACATGATTCTACAGGGTGAACCATATGAAACTGCTGATATTGGGTTATTTTGACCCACAAAGTAGGCAATTACATAGGACTCAACAATATGTTTCTATTGCCTGGTTTTCCGCCTCAAAGGGTATCCTAGAGACAATATGCTGTCACGGCAGATAGTACCAGGGTTGCTAATATTCACGGCAATTTACTACTATAACTGAACGTCAAATACAAAACATCCACTCCAAGTTCGGCCCAAGCCCTCCCCTCAATTATGCACGATTTAAGCCCCTGGCGCCCGCCTCAAGGTTCCCAGTCACCCCTGCTCCCTGAGCTCCTTGTAAAGTGAGCGCCAGGGAGGGGAACGCTGTTCCTTAGAACACCAGCGACCCGGCGGGCCAGGTACCTAGGCGCCAACCGCGCCACAGCAAGCCCAGACGCCCGAAGCCCGCCGCCCGCCCACTACCGGTTGCCGAGTTGCCGGAACCCAAGATGGCGACAGGGGCGGAGTCTGCGTAGCTGCCCCTGGGCGGGGCCCGAGGCAAGACGTGGCCGAGGGGTGGTGCCAGCGGCCCAGCTTTAGCCGGCCACCTCGGCCCGGGGGGGTCTTCGGCTGTTCAGTCTGAGTTTTCTTTTCCGCTGGGTGGTCGGTGCCGCCGCTCCTTGGAGGCGTCATGAAGTCCCCGGTTCCGGACCTGGCCCCGAGCGACGGCGAGGAGGGCGAGGACCGCACGCCGCTCTTGCAGCGCGCCCCGCGGGCGGAAACCGGTGAGCAGCTGTGAGAACCAGGGTCTTCGGGCGGGAGGCGGTCCCAAGGTAGAGGGTGTCCAGAGCTGCTTAAGCGCGAGGGGACTGAGAATGCGGAGCCCATTCAGGACCCCACTCAGCCTCCGCCTTCTCTGGTGCCCAGAAGCAGCTCTGGGGCCCAGGAGGCGGGCTGGACCGTGAGGCCGGGCCGGGTCGAGCGGAGGCTCGGGCGGGACCTCTGCAGGCGCAGCCCCGGGGACCTCGGCAGGTGCAGCCCCGGGGGCCTCGGCAGGTGCAGCAGGCGGGCCCGGGCGAGGAGCTGCTGGGTGCTGGCGGCGCTGGGCTCCCGGCGATTTTCGGTAGTTTTGAGCCGGGGTCCCTGTGGAAGAACGAACTGGGGGAGAATCTTGAAATCAATGGGCAGAGGGCGGAGGGGAGGACCCCGTAGAAGAGCGAACTGGGGAGAAATCTGCAATTGAAGGATAGAGGGCGGGACGGAGCCGCGGGCTCTTCCTCCGTGTCACTGCCAGGTTGCCACAGCTGCTTGCCCTCCAGCACGTGATCTGGTAGCTAGCTCCCTGGGCGTGAAGAGGAGACACAAAAAAGGACTGAGGTTAACATTTGTGAGTATGCGGAGGAAAATTATTGGATAACCCAGCGAATATCTTGAAATTGTGCGGTAAGAGATTAAAAGTACTGCATACATTTATTCCCCCGTATAGCTGTCTACGATTAAGTCTCAGCAGTCTACGACTTAAGTTAGGAAACAGGTTATCCTCAAGATAGGTTATTGATAGAGCACTAAGGTAATTTGCACAAAGTCTTGCAACAAATGGAAAAGGAGTTACTTCACAATGCATCTTCCCTGAATTTGGGGAAATTAAAATATTTTGCTATACTTCTTTAAAAGAAATTAAAACTAAAGAATAAATCAGTTTGCATGCATTCTATAGTTTCAAAGATGTGTGCATGAGAAACAGAGTTGAATTCGAAATTTGACTTTTCCTGACGAAGAACAGTACAATCCTGTGCTATCTTCTAAATTTGTTTTTATCATTACCAGATGGTGGCAGTAGAGGTGGTAACATTATAGCTCTATCTGGCAACTGGGAGCTTATTTTTGTGGGCGCTCTATGTAAACACTGTACCATAATGCCGTTTTACCTGGAAGTCAGACTTAGTTCCATAAACTGATCTTTTTCTATAGCATATGAGTTAGATTTCTATAATCCTCTTCTGCAAAAAAATCTAGTTTGGAAATACAGAAATAATAAAGATATTCCCTAGAGACTACTATATTCTGTTGCAATTGGGAAACATATATATAAATATAATCAAATTTTAGCTCAAATGTTAAACGTCATTAGTTGTCAGGAAAATGCAGATTAAAACCACAATGAGCTGTTACACACTTACTAGAATGGCTAAAGTTAAAATGGCTGAAGATACCAAATATTGGCCAACATACAGAATAACTAGAACTCTCATATTTTGCTTGTAAGAGTGTAAAATGGTACAACTACTTTGGAAAACTGGCAATCTATTTTAAAGTTAAACATACATTACCATAATACCAAACAATGTTTATAACAGCTTTAATTCATAATAGTAAAAAACTGGAAACAACATATCCATCAGTTCATCAGCAGGTGAATGGATAAACAAATTGTGGTATATTCATGCATACTCAGCGGTATTATAAAAAGAAATTACTGATACACATAACAACATGGGTAAATCTCAGACACAAAAGAAACCACCATATTAATGTATGACTCCATCAGTATGAAGTTCTAAACAAGCAGAACTAATCTGTAATAACAGGAAGCAGATCAGTGGTTGCCTGGAAGCTACAGGCAGGAAGGAATTGCTTGCAGAGGCACTAGGGTACTTTTTAGGGTACAAGATGCAGATGGAAAAGTTCTGCAGCTTGACTGGGATTCACAGATGTATACATTTGTCAAAATTCACCAAACTGTACACTTGAAATGGGAGCATTTTATTGTATGTAAAATATACCTCAATAAAGTAGATTGAAAAAGAAAAAAATTAACTCATTCCTTTTAAAAACAATGCCTGCTTGATTAATGGGTTGATTGTATAGATCTTAGCCCTGTTCCTCATGCCTTGAGGCGGCTGTCTTCATTATAACCATTTTCCTTCTTATTTTTACTCTTTACATACCACTGGAGAGCAAAAGTGAAATAAGAATAGCAGCAACACATTTTGTTTTGCTATTTAAAATATGATAAGGGTTTTAGAGAAGAGGCGCCTACCATTATAGAGTATTGCATTAGTCAACAATATTTTAATTTTTTTTGTTTGTTTTTTTTTTTGTGGTACGCGGGCCTATCACTGTTGTGGCCTCTCCCGTCGCGGAGCACAGGCTCCGGACGCGCAGGCTCAGCGGCCCAGC
>NW_006781041.1:0-391 GCF_000442215.2 Lipotes vexillifer
AAAAACCTTAATATACAACTAGAACATTTCCAGAAAGTTAAGTGGTAATGGGCATTTGAGGCATGAGACAGATTTTATAAAAGCCTAATGCCACAAAACAGCCAAGAATGTTTCAGAAACCATTTGAAATTTTATGGAACAAGTTTTTATGATAGATGAAGGGATTAGAGAATGGGAGAGTAGAGCTGAAGGCGAGATGAGGTTGGAGAGCTTAAATATTCAGGATTCAGTGTTGCAAGTAAACTAAACTAAAATTAGTTTAAGCAAAAGGGAGAATGGAGAAAGGGGTAGGGGTTTATCACAAGGACACAGAGTATCTCATAGAACCCAAGGGTAGGAATGACACTGGGTGTCAAGAAACCCTGGAATCAAGATCAAGGTCAGGAATTAA
>NW_006781042.1:0-22500 GCF_000442215.2 Lipotes vexillifer
CACACACACACACACACACACACACACACACACAAGGATTATGAGCCTGCTATGGCCTGGATTTGGCCTGTGGGCTGTAGTTTGCTGACCTCTGCTTTCAATCGGTGCACACACTGTTTCTCAGGATGTGGAAACTCTGTGTTTCCAGTGGAAAATAGTGAGAAAAATGGTGAGTGCCTGGGAGAGGTAGCAGGATTACAGTAGGTGCTATCCCTGCTCTGGTGAGATGAGCCAGGGGTCACTTAACCACTGGCCGCTGTGCCTGGAAGGGTTCAGCTTTCCCTTTGCAGTTCTGTCAGGAACCTTATGGCTCCAGAGGCTGGAGGGAAAGCCCTCCTCGTGGGAGCAGGAAACCTGCAGGGCAGAAATTGTCTTCACATTTGCCGGCCCCTTCTCAACCTTTCCCCTCTGCACCCTCTTGGTTATAATCAGAGCACTGTGAGGAACCCTTGAGTCAGTGGCTCTTTATTTTTACGTTTTAATTTATTTCCCTTTTCAGTTGCCAAGCATTTGACTGTTTAAGGGACTCCTGTGGTGAATATCTCCCTCCTGGAAGAAGCGAGGTTCCCTTTGCTGAGCTCACACAGTGGGGCTCTTAGGCTGCTGCTGACCAGGACAGCTGACCATCTCTAGGAGGTGAAGTCCCCAGCTGTGGGCTAAACCCCTTCCAGAAAAGGCTGGAGGGCCAAGAAGCTTCCTGTGACTCCCCACTGCCCCCATCTAACCAACATCTCCGTTTCCTCGCCACACAGCTCCCTGCCTGCCCCCTTTCCCTGGCGCGGACACATTCTTCGGCCTGGGAGAAGGAACTGTGTTTCCATGGAAGCCTCATTAACTCTGCACCTTGCTCAGTTTCGGTTTGATCACGTCTGCCAGAAGTATTTTTAGCCCATGCAGTTGCGTAATGAGATGGCAATTGGGGAAGGGAGAGGGGACAGTATGGACAGAGAGGAGATTAAAAAAGAGAGGAAGGAAGGGAAGGAAAACCTCAGGAAGAGGGTCCCACCGAAGGAGGGAAGGATGGAGCACTTTTTGGGTGGTGAGGACCGCTGCTCCTGGCTAGCTCCGTCCTACTGGAAGTCTGTGGACATTTGCCATGACAACTGTCCTGGTCACGTGTCAGGGGAGCCTCTGATCTCCCTTTCCATGAGCTCAGGTGGCCCCAGCCAGGATGTCACTTAAACCAGGGAATGTGGTGGACTGATGCCGCTGCTCATGGGTTTCCCTCCCGGGGTGGGGAGGGGGCAGGGAAGGAATAGTAGCGAAGCTGAGGGCTGGGGTTCTCAGGGTCTGCGGTTGTAACGGCCACAAGGTGATAGCAGGGGAGAGAGGGTGTCTTAACACATCGGAGGTTTATACCCAGAGACAGGACCTGGGGAGTCAGAAAGGGCATGCCATGTGATTGTGCCAGAACCTGATACCAGGGCCATCCCCTGGCTGCTGAGGTTCTCGGAACTTTCATGTTGGCCCTTCAGCCGGACTGTGCCCTCACTCTGCCCTTGCGTGTGAGAGAGCTCTTTTTTTTTTTTTTTTTTTTTTTTCCTCCCGTTTTTTTGGAGCACAGGCTCCGGACGCGCAGGCTCAGCGGCCATGGCTCACGGGCCCAGCCGCTCCTAGTCATGTGGGATCTTCCCGGACCGGGACACGAACCAGGGTCCCCTGCATCGGCAGGCGGACTCTCAACCACTGTGCCACCAGGGAAGCCCGAGAGAGCTCTTGATAACCTGGTTGGTTGTTTGCATTGGAACTGTTGGAGTGTGTGTGTACCATACATGCGCAGGACCATGTATCACACCACATAAAAATATAAAAACCACAGGTAGGGGGAATAGCTAACGTTCACTGAGCCCTCCCGGTGGCCACACAGCGTTTTAGGCATTGTATACGTGGTATAACTCATTTTCCTTTTCCCTAATTCTATGGACTAGACGCTTACCATCGCCATTCTACAAACAGGGAAACTGAGGCACAGAGAAGTTAAGAAACATACTCAAGGTCACTGAGCTGATTAGCAGTGGAGCCAGGTTTTGTACCCAAGCAGCCTGACTTGAGAATCCGCAATTTGAAATCAGTAACGTTAGCATAGGCCTGTCATACGTTTGAAACGATCTTCTGCACAGAACCATTTATAGTAACTTTAGATTGATGAGCTGAAAGGAGTCTGCAGATGTGCGCTGCTGAGATTTCATTCATCCTTAAAGAGGTGGTGTGGTTCTTTTACCCGAAGGTGTTCTGAGGGTGGTATCCAAATTCATAAAAATCTTTACGATCAAGATTTTCGCGAGCAGACATAGAGAATGGACATGAGGACATGGGGAGGGGGAAGGGTAAGCTGGGACGAAGTGAGAGAGTTGCACTGACATATATACACTACCAAACGTAAAATAGATAGCTAGTGGGAAGCAGCCGCATAGCACAGGGAGATCAGCTCGGTGCTTTGTGACCACCTAGAGGGGTGGGAGAGGGAGGGTGGGAGGGAGGGACATGCAAGAGGGAAGAAATATGGGAACATATGTATAACTGATGGGAGGGAGACGCAAGAGGGAGGGGATATGGGGATCTATGTATCTATGTATACATAGATACATACATAGATCTATGTATCTATGTATACATATAGCTGATTCAGTTTGTTATGCAGCAGAAACTGACACACCATTGTAAAGCAATTATACTCCAATAAAGATGTAAAAAAAAAAAGAAAGAAAGATTTTCGCGAGCTTCATTCTGACTCCCCTGCATTGCCATTCTTCCCGCATTTCCGACTGGTTTTTGTTGCCTTATCTCTCTTGAGCCCCGTTGCTCCCCAGTGTTGGTGTCGGGATGCGCTCCCCTTCTTATTCTCAGGCAGAGCAAGTTTCTCTCCTTGTTCAGTCTCGCGGTCCGGCTTCTTCCTCGGGACAGCGTTTCATTTCTCCAGTTGCGTCCCCGAGTGATTGCCCTGAGGCCCTCCTTGAGCCTGGCAAGCTGTTCCCTTCTTTGCCCTTCAGTCTCTCTGATGACCTCTCTTTCAGTCTGCCCCTCTTCAAGGCCTTGGTTTTCTCTGAAGTTACCAGCTTCCCTCCTCAAAACCAAAGTGGAGAGGAAACCAAAATCCTTTCCCAGCCCCGCTAGCCTCCTCTCTAAATGCTTTCTGTGTTCTGTTTAGGACATGAAAATCCTAGGGCGTGTGTATTGGGGATTTATTTATTATACCGCACAGCTCAATCTTTACAATATCCCTATGAGGCGAGTACCAGCGATACTCTCCATTTTACAGGTGAGTAAACTGAGGCACATAGAGTTGGAATAACTTGCTCTAGGTCACACGGCTAGTAAGTGGTTGGAACCGTGATGCAAAACAGGGCAGTCTGGCTTCAGAGCCTGGGCCCTTAATCAGCATTCTATCTCGCCTCCTACTTGAAAACAGCCAAGTCAAAGTTGGAGGTAGATCGACGGCCATCTTCTTGCACAATAAAGCAGAGGCCAACTGTCTGGAGCTACACTGGCCTGATTGTTCTTTGCCAAGGCCTTGTGTTCAGTGATAGCCTCTGAAGTTCAAGGTCTTGCCTGGGTGCTGTGACAGCTGGGCACCAGCAAGAAAAACCAACGACTATGATTTCATCAGTGATATAGCCCATCTAAGGGCTTGTTGGAAGAGCACACATGTACAATCTGTGTCACTCTCTTTTGGTTACAAGAAGAAGGAACCCACGAAAGCCAGCTTATATATTTTTTTAAAAAGTTGAATGTGTAAGATATAAGGGTATCTTACAGAATTTGGTTTAGGGCAAACAGGCCTTCTGAGGTGCTGAAAGCAGGAACAGGGATGTTGCCGGTACCTCCCTGCCTTTTCCTCTGGAACCCAATGGTTTCTTACCTGCTTCTCTCTACATCTTTGCCTCATTTCTCTCCATCTCCTCTGACTATCTTTTATTGCCTCATCATGCATGTGGAAAAACCTGCATCAGCACTTCCAAGTTCACAGATCCTCATTCAGGGCAGCCGTAGTATCCTTAAAACTCCACATTCCAGGGAGAAAGTTTGGGTCAAGGGCCTGGCTGAAGGGCAGTGAAATGGAGAAAAAGACACGGCTGCCAGGCCCAGGGGCAACAGGGAGGCCGGGCAGGCAGCTGTTGTCGTGGTCCAAGGGATAGTTTGAGAGGTCAAGGCAGAAGTAAGTCACATCCTTTTCACAGATGGAGAAACTGAGGCACAGAACGAGCCCGGCTGGGGATCCAGATCTCTGGCTTTTGTGTCTATACTGGATCTACCAGACGTGGTATCTGATTCTGAGGGGAAGTGAGGTTTCTCTACTTTGTCTCTCCACCACCAGGGGGTCCTGGGGCCTTCCTAGGATAAATTCAGTTCAGGACCCCAGGAAAAAAGCATGCAAAATGAAGTTCTGGAACAACTCAGGTTCTGGAATTGTTACTGACCAGGGTTCTTGACCTCCTTAATCAATAGAAATTGATAAGAGGCCAGACAAGAAATTCAGGCAAGGCTTTATTGGGGCTCTTGCTGCAGCAGGGGGGAGAGAAAACAAGTAACAATTTCCCTTGCTCACTCGTTCCCTGAGGTGGGGAGAGCTGTTTCCTTATATGGGGTGAGGGTAGGGGCGGGTCCAGGGGTCAGGCCAGAGGCGTGGCTTAGGTGGTCTGCCCCTCCCTCTGGTGGTGGTGCATGCAGGGGGCATGTGCAGTATCCTGCTTTTGCTCCCAGCTCTTCAGAAGTGGCAGTTGGGTTTTTGGTCTTTTTGTATCTTGTTTTCCATAATTTTCCCCAACTGGCATGCATGCAGTTACATTTAGTTTCTTAAAGTTTCTTTGTATTTTGTTGCTTGAGGAGACATTTGTCCAGGTGCAAGCACTGCAGCAAAGGGACCCAGGTCCCAGGTCCCAGCCTGTCTCAGAATGAGGACCCCTGGGCCCTGGGACCAGCTCTTCGCTAATCTGTCATGTGGTGCCCTCATGGAGCTAATACCTAGCACTCCTGGATTTAAATACAGGTCTTCAAAGCTTCTGTTCCTTCTACCATGTAACAAACCCTCATATACCTCACAACAACCCACGGAACGGGTGCTTTCAGACCCATATCCCAGGAGAGCCAGTTGGGGCACTGAGGGTAAGCAGCTAGTTCAAGGGCACACAGCTGAGCCAGGATGTGAGCACAGCCCTGTCTGATTCCCGAGAGCCACTTGCCATACTCCTCCGCTCTCTGCTTCATTTCCTTGTCTGTCAGATGGGAATGATAATGCTCATCTCACTTGGATATTGTAGAGGGAAACACAGACAAAAGAAGAGAAAGTGCTCTGAAAACAAGCAGCCCCTGCAGATGGGAATTATTTTTGTTGCTCTCACTTACCACCAGCCCCCGGAGCTTCGCCGAGCTCTACCCAGCCCCGGGTTCCTCCCCACCAAGAGCAGCGGGGGAGAGCCTGTCTTCACCCTGAGTGAGGCTAACAAACTGAGCCCCAATCCCCTCCCACCTCCCCAGGCCTGGAAGGAGTGTAGCTCATGCTGTGTCCTCCCTTGTTGCTGGGAGAATGCAAAACCTAGAATTTGGGTCTCAGCAGCTTGAAGAGATGAGGACATAAATTTTCCCCTCCAAATTTATTTTTGAAATATTTTCATTTGTAGATTCACATTCACTTGCAAGTTTCTGCCAGAGATATAGAATATCCCAATAATGGGGATTGTTTAATAATTGAGGGATGGGAAAGGAAACATCGGTTACTGAGCACCTGCTGTATACTGGGCAACTGTGTGACTGTTGGTTATCTTTGCAATGTAATATGGGCTTTATTCAGCCCCATTTTACAGATGGGAATATGACCCAGCGAGGTTGTGCTCCACAGGCTAGTTCCACAGTGATGGCAGTGCTGGGATTTGAACCCAGGTCTCCAAAGCCTCTGTCTGTCTACCACTGCCTCCAGGGGAGGCAGATGTCTTCTCTCCCACATCTGTGCACGGTGCAAATAAAAGCCAACCAGGCAGCCATATGGAGTATGTACGCATGTTACAGTTCTCCCTCATTTTGTCTTTCAGGAAGAGCTCATTATTCTTGGTTAGACAAGAAATAATCAGATCAGCCAACACTTCTGCAGGATGGTTAATCAAATACACAGAACAAACTCAGACCCAAAGAGATGCTCGGAACGTGTATGGAATCCCTACTTTACTCTACGGCGTTGAGGTGTGGCCCTCATACACCTCTCATAGTATGACATGTGTTCACACTCTCGCCTCAGTCCCTGATTCCACATTACAGCAAACATGCTTTCAGGCTTTGTTTACAGAGCCTCTAGTGAGTGCCAAGCCCTCAGTCAGCGACTGGGGGTAGAAAGATGAAGAAATCAGTCAGTATCACTTGAGAGGATTCATTGGTTGCAAACAGCAGAAACCCAAGTTGCATTTGCTTTGGAGAAAGGCTGCATTGGCTCTTAGAAGCAAAGCATGCGAAGGGCAGTCCCAGGGATGACCACAGCCTCAGGATGCTTTCTGTCTTCTCCTTTCATGCCAGATTTCTTCGCCCGGAATGGCTCCCCTCACCGGGCTGGAGTCATAGCTGCAAGCAGCCATCAGACTCACAGCTTAAGCTTAAACATTGGGGGGTGACTGTCCCTCTGGTGACAGACACCACTTAACACCATTCACTGTGCCAGGTAGGTAGAATATGTAAGAAGATGGCAGCTCCCGTTTCAACCACATGGTCAGAATTAGAGGAGCGAACATACCCCAAAGCAGGGGCGTGGAGGAAGGACACTCTAGGTGACAAACAATACCCAGGCCCTGACCTGAAGGGCCTCTCAGTCTAGTGGGGATTGTGGGTGTAGACTAGAGCGTCAGCAGCTATAACACAGTCCCGTAAGCTCTACGACACAAGAGCCATGAAAGCCAGAGGAGGGGCATCCGTGTGGGTCTGCATTGGGGTGAGAAGGGTCATCCGGAAAGCATTACACGGAGCTGAGGGACGCGTGATGACTAGAATCATCTAGGTGTACAAGGGAGGAAGGGCATTCCAGCCAGACACAACCACATTAGCAAAAATCCAGAAGGGTGTGAGCACTTGGGAAAGGCAAGTGACTCAGCATTGCTGGAAGCCAAGGTACAAAAGGGAGGGTGGTAAGGTCCTGATGTCAAGGATAGAAGAATAAAGGTTTCGAACATACTTGTAGAGTTAGGCTCTTAAGAACCCTGAAAGGATTTGTTTAGAAGAGGATCAAAGAGCAACTTGAAAAAGTATATAGGCTGGAAGGTATTGGATAGCAAGTAACGTGGTGAGGAATGTTGGCTTGAAAACCATATCTGTAACGTGATGGTGTTTTAGAGGCTTTTCCTTTGGGAAGAGAGGGGAAAATCTCGAATTGTCTAAGTAATTAATGTTTCCCTATACATATAAAATCTTAGGAAATATGATTATGGGGATGATGGTGAGACAGGCAAAACAGTGCAGTTTGTAATTAGCGGTTACTAAGTTGGCTTATCCTTCAGGTCATGATTTTATCATGGTTTTCAAAACTTAAAGGTCAGTTAAGTTTGTAAAAAAAACTTTGAAGGAGGGGGTTAGGTTGCCTTGAGTTAAAAAGGAACATAGGGGTTGGTGATACAAATGATCTAAAGCACCAAGCTCCCCTTAGGATTCAAGGGAATAGCGTACAGCTCAGAAATCAGATATGTGCAAAGCAATATAGAATGAGATAAGTAAACACCAGACATTCGAAAGATTGGAACTGATATAGGATTTTCAGGCGCCAGCTTCAAGAAAATGAAATGAGACCTAATAAAGGCAAGTAGAAGTCAAGGGAGTGTAAGGTATTAGAGAAAGCGAGGAGCCAGGGTTTTTGTAGGAAGGGAGGGAGGAGTGGCCAAAATTGCAGCTCTTTCTACACAGAAGCTTTTTCCTCCCCTCTCCTTCCTCTTGCTAAAAAGTGGGTTTGTTTTAGCTGAAATGACTATAAGGCCAATTTTTGTTTAAAAAAAGGAGCTGACTTCCATCATAGAATCAGAGCTCTGCTGCCATAAAATAAAATCTCATAATAGGATAAGGAGAAAACTCGATACCATGCAGAAGGAAAGATGGCAGCCCACTCAGTGCCATGCTGGCCGGGCATGATTGTACACAAGCCATGCATCTCCTGCTGGGAGTTGTAGCTACTGTCCAGCAGTTCACATTTTCTTTGCAGCTGTTTTCTTTTCATTCTGAGGTTACTGAAATCCATCACCCATCAACAATTGATCTTTAGCCCTTAGTCTAGGAGTTATTAACCCGGAGGAGCCCAGGGACATTTAGGGGATCCGTGACTGGTTTTTCATGGGGGCTGTGAACCCTCTGAAATTACATACAGAATGTTGTGTGTGAGTGTGTACATTTTTCTGGTAAAAGGCATCTGAATTATCAAAACAGTTTGTGACCACCCAAAAGATTAAGAACCATTCCCTAGAATAAAGAGAGTTTTTGCTGCACTTAGAGACTTCCAGATTTGACCAGGGCAGCTCACACAACTGGGATGCTGTTTCACACTTCCAAAGCAGGTCTACTTCCAGCTGAAGAAATTCGTCAAGGACATGTTGTAGTAATTCTATAAGAATCAGAAATTTAGTGTATTGAATATGTTTAGAGTAAGGACCACTATGTACAAATTCTTTCAAAAGACCAAAGATTCTGCCCTCGGCAGGAAAGAACATATCAGATTCATGCAATGCTCTTATATTTATATTTCAACCCTGAAAAATAATTGTGGTTTCACTAAATAAGACCTTTATATTTCAATTAGGAAAATGTTGGCTGATTTTGGCTTCTAGGGGTAAAATGTAGCCCTATGATGTGCCAATGCATTGTACTTTCACTAACAGGACTTTTGTAATTGACAGGTAGGCATAACGATGTGCCCATATTATGTGATATGTTTAAGGACTCACAAATGTTCACTTGAAATTGAGGAGCATAAAATTCAAAACACAGAATTTCTTATGGAAAATCAACTTAGAGGAGGCAAGAGGGAGAGTAAGCAAGAATATTTCTGATAAAACTTGGATGAATCAATGGCAGCCAATATGTTGATCAAAGAAATTATATTTGGGGAGAAAACAGTAGAATACAACTGGAAAATAAGCATCATACTGCAAGAAAACAGGCAACATAAACCACAATGGCCTGATTGTGTAATGAGGTAATTAACAGCTGGAGTTAGCAAAATATGCTCAAAAAAAAAAAAAAAAAGAGTAAGAGTAGTTACGAAGAAAGAAAACAAAAACAAAAGCAGAACAGCAGATCTTCCAAGTCAGAAACAATGGAGATAACTACTCAGAAAATTAAGAAGCCTCACTTAGACCTGAATTATCTGGATAGTTGGTAAAGCTTCCTACATGAAGCAGCCTCTGTCCTCTGCTCTTCTCTCTGTAAATTCTGTATTGAAGACATCTTCCATGGAGATGGCTTCAAAGAGATCCTCTTTGTGTATAAATTGCAAATCTGTGTCTCCTGGGCTTTGTCTAGCTGTCATTTCCCAGTCAGCCTGCCCAAACTGAAAGCATCATTTACGTTCACCAAAAACAACTCCTTCTGGAAGTCCCTCTTTCTGTCCATTGCCCCATCTTCCCTACCTCCTTCATCAGGTGTGAAACCTTACGTTTATCTTTTAATACTTTGCCATACCTCCCATTTCTGCATTCACAATGTTTTCCTCATACATCCCTTCATTCATTCATTCCCTCACTCATTCGTTTGTTCATTTCACAAGCATTTCTGAGCGCCTGCGGTGTTCTGGAAACTGTGTTTCGTGCTGGAGACGGTCTTGTGAAAAAGCGATTTCAATTGAGTGTGATAAGTGTCATCACACAGGCAAGCAGAGTTCTGTGGGAGGACAGGAGAGACTTACCAAACCAGTTCAGAGAGGCTGGGAAAAGCTTCTCGGAGAAGGTGATGTCTGTGGTCTGGAGGATGTGTGGGAACTGAACAAGAAAAAGGGCAAGCAACAGCGTTCCAGAAGGGCCATTTATAGCATGCTAAGAAGTTTGGAGGACAGTGAAGAACCATTAAAAAGGGAAGGAGGGGGCCTCCCTGGTGGCGCGGTGGTTGGGAGTCCGCCTGCCGATGCAGGGGATACGGGTTCGTGCCCCGGTCCGGGAGGATCCCGCATGCCGCGGAGCGGCTGGGCCCGTGGGCCGTGGGCGCTGGGCTTGCGCGTCCGGCAACGGGACAGGCCACGACAGTGGGAGGCCCACATATCGCAAAAAAAAAAAAAGGGAAGGAGGGGGCTTCCCTGGTGGCGCAGTGGTTGAGAGTCCGCCTGCCGATGCAGGGGATGCGGGTCCGTGCCCCGGTCCGGGAAGATCCCACATGCCGCGGAGCGGCTGGGCCCGTGAGCCATGGCCGCTGAGCCTGCGCGTCCGGAGCCTGTGCTCCACAACGGGAGAGGCCATAACAGACGGCCCCAGCTGTGTTGGGAGAACGAAATTGAGGGGGCGTGAAGCGGGGTCAGGGAGATGAGTTAGGAGACTGTTACCGGAATCTGGGCCGGAGGTGATGGAGGCCAATGAATAAGAGTTTTATAATGCCATTTGCAGCACCATAGATGGACCTAGAGATTATCATACTAAGTGAGAAAGAGAAAAACCATATGATATCACTTATATATGGAATCTAAAAAAGTATCATACAGGGGCTTCCCTGGTGGCACAGTGGTTGAGAATCTGCCTGCTAATGCAGGGGACACGGGTTCGAGCCCTGGTCTGGGAGGATCCCACATGCTGCGGAGCAACTAGGCCCGTGAGCCACAACTACTGAGCCTGCGCGTCTGGAGCCTGTGCTCCGCAACAAGAGAAGCCGCGATAGTGAGAGGCCTGCACACTGCGATGAAGAGTGGTCCCCGCTTGCCGCAACTAGAGAAAACCCTCTCACAGAAACGAAGACCCAACACAGCCAAAAATAAATAAATAAATTTTTAAAATATCATACAAAAGAATTTATTTCCAAAACAGAAAGAGACTCACAGACTTCAAAAACAAACTTATGGTTACCCAAGGGGAAACGTGGGGAGGAGGGATAAATTAGGAGTTTAGGATTAGCATATACACACTACTATATATAAAATAAATAATCAACAAGGACCTACTGTGTAGCACAGGGAACTCTACTCAATATTCTGTAACACACTATACCACAGAATATTACATATTAGGCACATGTATTGCAATCTTTTGGTGGACCAGAATCCAACTTATACTTTGTCAGTTTCTAGCACAATTGCTTGCATGCTTAGATGCACCCTGAATATTTAGAAGACTGGTTAGTTAATTTCCTACTTGGAAGTTACATGAGTTGCTAAGTTCTGGCCCCTGTGTTTCTTGTATGAAGTAAGAATGACAGACAGTACATGGAGCTCAAATTCCATGAAGCAAAAGCCTATAAGGGATGGCACTGAATTATTTGTTTCCTTTTGGCTTTTGTAGCAATTGTTTTGAGTTTGTTTGATTTGCCTGAGAGCTGGGATTGTGAATGGCAGTTCAAGTGATTTGTCTGTACATCCAGAAAATGAAATTGAGTACTTGATAGAGAGTAACTGCTTAAGACAGGAAAAAGAGGAGATTGTAAGTGCTCAAAAAAAAAATTTATAGCAGAGCAATAAAAAATGAAAATAAATGAGGTCAAGTAGCAAGTATCTAAACCTGTTGGACACAAACCCCTGTGGCCATTAATGGACAGGGTTTATATGGCTGCTGGGCCATTGATAGATGTACATCAGTGGCCAGTATTCCAGGAAGTTTAAGGAGATGAATGGAAATTGCACAGCAACCCAAGCGCTTTCTTAGGATGGCAGTGCCCCTTCAGAGCACCATCTGCCTATTCTTCATTCTTCACATTAAACTGTCTTCCTTTTCTCATTTTAATGATGGTTATCCTAATAATACTCTAGCCTGGACTTTGGCCGGGACATCTGGAGATAGGAATGATCCTGAATTATTCTTCCGTTTAAGTAATGATTTTAAAAACTTGTTAGATGGCTAGAGATCCTTGGAGAATTTCTGTTTTCTTGAATAATTGTCAAAGATAGTGAGGACTGTGCTTTGGATAATGGTCCCTATGGAAGGTGACGTCATTGGTAACCCCCAGACTCTAGTCAGTGAGGACCTTTGGGACTGCAAGGGGTTCATCTACTGATCCCCCTGACTCTTCCCTCGAGTACTCCTACTTTGGCACTGGCTCTATGTAGTATGGGGTCTGGTTTATGGAATCCGATTCTCTCAGCAAGAGGTGGACACACGCATGTTCCCAGAGTGAAGGGCTTGGCATGGCTGATCTTAGGCTGAGGGAACTCGAAAAACTTATCCTACTTTCTTGAAACTCCAGAAGTTTAGGGGGACACAAACATTCAGTCCATAACAGGGCATAGCGCTAGTACCTGGCTCATTGAGCTCTAATGAGGGTTAAATGAGATGTGTTGAGAGCACTTAGCACAGTGTCTGGCACATAAGGAGCACTTAAGAAATTGATAAATGCTAGTTGAGAGTTACCAGAGAGACCCAAAGGTGACAGTGGATGACAGAGGTCATAATCTCTTCTGTTTCTCTGAAAAGCAATTTTTACCATCTCATTTGACAGTCGGTATAGTCTGGTGGTTAAGGGCAAGGACTGTAGGCCTTGACTACCTCAGTTCAAATTCTACCTGTCGTTTAAGCTGTGTGACCTTAGGCAAGTGACTTAACCTCCCTGTGCCTGAGTTTTATTGTCTCTAAAAGACGATAATAAATAACTCCAACGTCTTTGAGGTTGTTTCCCAGTTTCATAAATCAGACTGAGTTTGAAGTGTAAATATCTGCTTATGTGTCTGCCTTCCCCATTGGACTGTGAATTCTTGAAGAGCAGAGAAACAGTTTTATTCATCTCCGTGTAGCATAGCGCCTTACAATGATGCCTGATGTTTTCGAGGTGTCGACCACAGTACTGAGGACGTTGTAGGGCCTCAGTCAATGTGGGTCGGTGCAGCCAGGGCGGTGGGTAGGTTAAAGGTGAGAGAAGGGCTTCAGGGGCATCATACACACTAAATAGTCATCAACATAAACTGCAAGCATTGTTATCCAGGAGAAATCAGATCAGTATTTCACCTTCAGTGTCAACACCAAAAGAGCCTGAGGAGAATACGTAGGAGAAAAAATGATGATTTGCTTGTACATGTTTTAATATTATCATTATTATCACTGCATGGTTTTATGTATGTGTTGTGTGTTTTGTTTTGGTGTGCGTGGAAAATGAGGTGCCAATCCACTCCCCTTCCCAAGACTACAGCTCAAGAGAAATTGCCACAGACATGAATCTGTAAGCTGGGAATTTGGTCATGAGAGTTTCTAGGTCACTATTTCTCAACATTTGCAATCTGTGTCATGCCAAGCTCCTTGAAGTAAAAAACATCTTACTCATGTTTGTAACTCCTTCAGCCCCTAATGGCTGTCACATACTTTGCCCATAGACACTCAATAACTATTAGAAATGGCATTGAATTTCTGAAGTCCAGGAAGGCACTCATATTTTCCCATCCCTCGTGTATGATACACTTTGTCTATCCTTGTCTTCCCTTCCCTCACACCTTGTAAACAGCACGTGATGATATCCTTGGCATCTTCCTTGGCTCCACTGCCCTGTGTCTCTCGTGTCAAGAATTTCAAGTGCCCTTGGGAAAGAGAATTCTAGAAATCAGGAGACTTAAGGCTCTTCAGACCCTGAAATCCAGTTTTTGGTTTTTTTATATAAATTTATTTATTTTTGGCTGCGTTGGGTCTTCGTTGCTGCACGTGGGCTTTCTCTAGTTGTGGTGAAGGGGGGCTACTCTTCGTTGCAGTGCGCGGGCTTCTCATTGCGGTGGCTTCTCTTGTTGCGGAGCACGGGCTGTAGGCGCACAGGCTTCAGTAGTTGTGACACGTGGGCTCAGTAGTTGTGGCTTGCAGGCTCTAGAGTGCAGGCTCAGTAGTTCTGACACATGGGCTTAGTTGCTCTGTGACATGGGGGATCTTCCCGGACCAGGGCTCGAACCTGTGTCCCCTGCATTGGCAGGTGGATTCTTAACCACTGCTCCACCAGGGAAGTCCTGCAATCCAGTTTCGTGACCTGAGGCAGGTCCCTAATTTCTCTCCCCAACTCTATTTCTCCGCTTCCTCAGCGAATATTTTCTGAGTCCCTCTGAGGCATTAGCAATTCCAGAAATACTCCGTGTTCTCTTCTCTTAATGCCACGCTCCTGGACACCACTTTCCCTCTAGACACTGAATGCTGGAGAGAAATGGGAAAGTACTTTGAAAGCATGTGTGTGTGAGAAAAATGCTAAGTGTTCTGTCTGATCACTTCAGTGACAAGTTTGCCTCTTCAGAAACTTGACTAGATAAGAGTGTGAGGGAAGAATGAAAAGGCAGAAGTGTGTTAAGCTTGGCTGAATAATGACCATCAGGGTGAAAAAATAAGATAACCACCCACCCACCGGGTTTCTATCCTCAAGACCCAGAAGGTTGACAACAACAGCATTGAAACTACTCTTAATGGAGGGTTTCGTAAAAAAAAAAAAAAAAAAAAAAAAAGCAACTTTACAGCCACTTTTTCAAAACACGATAGGGAAGTTTGTGAAATAGAGAAGAGGCCTAAGCATGTGGGATCATACCTTCATCTTGGAAAATAACCACTGTGATATGATCTTATTCAGGATCATTTAGTTAAAACAGATCCAGTGATTAATGTCACTGTTGCTGTCAACAATCACGACAGCAGTGAGTATATATTGAGGAATTTGTGCTAAGCAATTTGCAGGAGGAGATATCACTTAATCCTCATGCTGTCCTTTTACAGACAAGAAAATCACATTTAAACAGGTGATCTCCCCACTGTTATCTGGCTATAAGTGGCAGAGGTGTGATTCAAACTTAGGTCAGTCTAACTGCAAGATCTCTGCTCTTCTTTCCTATATTGTAATATGCCCAGTCCACGGAAAGGGACCCTCTTCGTACACTGCTCTGTTACCTTCAGAATGCCTAAGCGTGGACTGAGTAAAACTCACAGGCTGGGAGGCAGAATAGAGTATTGAAAAGGGTATTGACCTTGTTTCTGAAGATGCGAGCCTAACCCAGGCAGTATCATTTACCAGCTGTGTGACGTCAGGCAGATCCTATCACTGCCCCGGGTCTCAGTAGCCACACCCCTCAGATGTGTGATTATAACTGCACGGACTTCCCTGGGCTGTTGTGAGGCTAAAATGAAATAACTCTCTAAACCGAAATGCCCAATGCAAATACAAAGGGTACTGGCATTCCCTACTTTCAGGTATTAGAAGTTGGTACTAGGCAACTAGGAGCACAGAACATGGTCAATTGTCTGCTGACTGGTGCTATAATTAATTATGGTTCCTCTTTCTCTTTCTTCTCAAAAACTTAAGATGTTTGCCAGCTGCCTTTCCAATAGGATTTTTTTCCCCCTTTGGAAAAGAGGAAATAGACCAAGATGCCCAATAGCTAACCCCATAATTCCACTCTCAGCAATAAACAGAATGGGGTCCCTGATAACTGCCCCGCCCACACCCCCAGTGTGTTTGGCAAACTCTCGAATGGTCATGTGTGGGAGAGCATTTCATAAACTGTAAAGGGCTATCCAGAGAGAAGAAATCTCAATCAGAGGGCCCCATGCTTGATGGATGGATTCTTGGAAAACCATTTACTCTACATGTGGCCAGAATCTGAGGGAGATGCTGGGGAGAGGAGCCAGGTCAGTCTCCAAAATGGAACAGAGGAAACTAGTCATGTCAAATCTGAATTTATGAAAGCTTTAGAACCAGATCAGCCAACTTCCTTTGGACCGTGGGCTGGCATCATGAGTTATGGCTAGATCATGTCCCCTTCCTGCTCCTGTTCCCCTCTCCCTCCCTACCTATTCTCCATGACCCCAGGACAAGTGATAAGCAGAGCAGGTTATGATCCAATGGGAGTATACAAAGGGAGGAATGTATTCAAGAGCGTTTCTACCCGTATTGAAATTGCACAGGAGGTGAATTCAGGCTGCCCATTCTCACCTCCCTCTGGTGCCCACAATCCCTTGGCCTCCTTCAATTCTGGTTTCCCTCTGGTTCAACTTTCTGCTCCTGTATGAATGCCCCATGGTTCAGGGTAGCCTCACTCCGCCAAATGCTGGAGAAGCAGAGGTGTACAACATGGCTGTGCCCCCATGAGGCTCACAGGACAGTAAGGACGTGAGAAGGCAGAGGTTGTGTAGGTGCTGGGTGCCAAATGGTTGCTACAGAGTGGACATGGGACCAGATTTGAGGAGGGAGAGGCCCTGCAGGCTGAGTCACTGGGGAAGGTTTCTGGAGGAGATGGAACCTCGGCTTTACCTTTACCTTTATTATTACATAATAAATGTGTTGCAGTCTTTGGTGTTGGGTTTTTTTAAAATAAAGTTTTGTAGAGACAACTTTACAATGCAATCTGCTGAAAGCGCAGGAAACAGCAAGAGAGAAGATTGGGAAAAGAACCCTCTTGGAGATATTCCTTCATTTACCCAATACTGGATCACCCAAAAGCATCAGCTAAGTAGAGTCATCCCCCAAAATATTAGGAAAAAAATGAAATAATTTGAGATTTTAAAAAATCTTATCACACTAAATAAAGAAAGAAAAAAATACAAAAAAAAAAAAATCTTATGGGAACATAATTGAACTTCTTATATTTATTTTATGGGTTAGTTTGGGGTTAGAGTACACATAGACCCTGGCATCAGACCACTTACTAGCTGGCTAACCTTGTGCAAAATTACCTAACTCCTAACAGTTTCAGTGTCCTCACCCGTAAACTAGAAATGCTAATAGTGTATACCTCATAGGGCTCTGGGAAGGATTAATGAGTTATCTGTGTAAAGCACGGTGTCTGGCCCAGAGGAAGCTGTTACTTATAGGGGAGGGGGCATCATAAGGTCTTCAGAATGGAGAAGAGCTAAAAATCTCAATCCGACCCTGACTCCGCCCCTTCAACAGCATCATCAGAACCTCCATCCTTTGTCATGTAATTCTCTCAATGCTTCAATGACTGAGCAGTTGAGCATTATTTCCCTGTATATTTCTTCA
This sequence comes from Lipotes vexillifer, assembly GCF_000442215.2. Lineage (NCBI taxonomy): Eukaryota > Metazoa > Chordata > Mammalia > Artiodactyla > Lipotidae > Lipotes > Lipotes vexillifer. The sequence goes on from NW_006781042.1 coordinate 17,071, forward strand.
GCCTTTGTGCTTGGCCAATAAAGGTATCTTCAGCCCAACTCTTACGTTCTTCTTTAGGATTTTTCCCCAGATCAACCTCTCTCACGTGCTCCTGAGTACGGTGCCCGTCTCCTCTGCCCCACCCAGAACTTCCTTGGGTGGCCTTCCGCTCTGTTAAACACAATGGTGACCCCACCAACGTCAGACAATGGCTGTGGCCTCATCTGGACCCTGACGACAAGTTCATAGGCTAGAACCCAGGGTTCACCAACGGGCTGGAGTCCAGGTGGCCTCAGTTCAAATCCCTGCTCTGCCATTTACCAGCTGTGTGACATTGGGCAAGTTGCCAACCTCTCTGTGTCCTTTCCTCATAAAAAGATAATCCTACCTCATCAGGCCATTTTGAGGATCCAGTGATATAACGTATGAGTAAGAGCTTTAGGAACACTGGATTGTTCTACATTGCAGGTTTTTTTCATCATCTTGGAGCTTAGCATGCCCACATTCAAATCCAGTAGGTATATGGAGTCCTTCACATGTAAAAGGAAACTTCTCTTCCTTTCTGCCCTTGTTCGACTTTGGTTTCCTTATGTACTGCATCCATGGTGTGTGAGCCTGGGCCATGATGTGGCTCCCCTGGATTCTGCTGTTTCTTCCTCCAGACCCTCAGAGCTGAGGACAAGAGTTTCCCCAGGTTCAGCAATAAGAGAGGGGACTTTCTTCTTGGAAAGGAGTCTGGTCTGAGCATCTTCCGAACTCCAACATCACTGATGTCACTCCTCCACCAACACCATCTGCTGCCTCCTGACTCGATTGATAGAGAAATCATTTGAGGAAGGCTCCAGGAGCTGAGGCTGTGGCTGGGCCAGCGGGGTGAGCAGTTTTCAGCAGTTATTCCTCTTTATCTCCTCTTTTCTTAAGAGCCTTTCCTAGGCAGAGACTCCTCTGCAGCACCTCCTGATGGAATGCACAGGTAGGGTTCCTGAAGAGCCTCGGCTCACAGGGAGAAATCCCCAACCAGAGCCACCGATATTCGTGGCTAAGCTTCATCTTTCCTTTCGGGCTGTCCTCCCTGCTTCCTTCCTCACCATCACCATAGCAACACAGTGGTGTAAAAAATAAAAGAGCTAAGGCATATAAATATAGTCGGAGTCTCAGGCTCCTCTAGCACGGAGCCTGAGACGTAGGGGGTGACAACTAGAGCATCCGAAGGATAAGCGGCAGCCAGGAGGGAGGATAAGTCAAGGAAGGGTGGAGGATAGAAGGGAAGGAAAGGGAACAGCCATCCACTGAGGCTGCTGCCTGTGTCTTCTCATTTGGCCCACACACCCTGATGTGGATGGTATCACCTCCATGTTACTGCTGAAGACACAGAAGCTCAAAGAGGTTAGGAACTTGGCCAAGGTCACACAGCTGTAAGCATTAGAGCTCAGATTTTCACTCATGCCTTTGGGACCCCAAAGTTTATGTGTTTTCCCCACCATACCATATATTAGTTGCAGGTGAGAGATTTTGCTGGGGACTTGGGCTTTCTGAGATGATCATATAAATAAGCTGAGGCTAGAGTTCAACGAAGTCAATGGATGAGATTCAGCCTAGTAGAGTGAGGGATAAGGAGAAGAGAGCAAATATATGCCTTCTACCTAAGCAGCCCCTGTGTGTTCCTTGAAGACAGGGCAGAATGAAGAGGGGAGTGTTGGTGAGAGTTTCCCAGGGTGCATGATGATGTGGCGTGGGTGCGGAAGCTGTTCTGATGCCTTAAAAGGAAAGTAAACCTGTAAAGAAGAGCATGATTAGAAGCCCTAAACCAAAGAGTGCTCACTGTGATTTATGCCATCACTCCTCCGTTCATTCGAGAAATATTTTTATTAAGCATCTGACATGTGCTCAACTCTGGAGATATGGAGACGATTAGAAAAAATACAGCCCCAGCCCTCATAGAGCTTAGGACAGGGGAAAAGACAAATCAGGAAATAATTACACACTTGAGTGATTCTTTACAACTGTGACATGTATAAGTACAGAACAGAAGTACATCGGCCCCCTCCTGGTATCAGTGTAAGGGAAATACAGATGCTGTTACAAATGAAAGAAATCCACTTAATCAGTCTTCAAGAGGATGTCCATTTTCAAGGTGAGGCACTAATAACTTAGCTTCAACCATGAGCCCATGTGACCAGTGTACCCTGCAGACCCATTCCCTGCCCTGTCTCTTCATAATAGTCATGAGGTCCATCTGATAGCCAGACAGATGAGGCTTTCAAAACCCAGCAACAAGACCCGGTTGAAATCTGACAGTAAGGCAATGTATTATTTCTTCTTCCAACCCTTGGCATCACTGGCGTGAAACCAAGTGTGTGTTACTTACTGTAAACAAGGTGAGTCAGGCTGTGCTACTGGCTCCTTAGGGCTGCCAGGGGCAGCATTGGGAAGTGCCTTGAATTAAGCAGGAACAGGAGAGGATGGGGGAGGCTTTAGAGAGTTGGAAGTTTCTGTGGATCCAAAGCTTTTCCAAACTACCTGCAAGGCATCAAATATGGGGGATGCTGTATGAATGAGTTAGAATTAGATAATATAATGTGTGCGGAGCCCTTTAGCTCTTCAGAGTAATGCTGTCTAAATACTAGCGCTCGCCTCAAAGGTAATGATACTGTACTTTATTTATAGCGCTCTGCCACCTGCCTGCCAGCTCTTTCCCAGGCATGTGGTACAGATGAATGGGCAAGATCTGGGAAATGTGCTTTGAAACCTTGATTAAAGGCCCTCCGGGCAGATGTAGAATTTCAAATGTATTACATTACTGCCATTGTCGTTAGGTTTTCTTCTATCATTCCGGAGTGTCACTGCCTTCCGTTTCAGGTGAACAACTCCGCCGGACTGGTGTGCATCCTGAACGTCATCAGAAAGTCAGCAGCCCACAGATGTGCAGTACAAACAAACATTTTTTTTTTTTTTTTTCGGCACGCGGACCTCTCACTATTGTGGCCTCTCCCGTTGCGGAGCACAGGCTCCGGACACGCAGACTCAGCGGCCATGGTCCACGGGCCCAGCAGCTCCGCGGCATGTGGGATCTTCCCGGACCGGGGCACGAACCCGTGTCCCCTGCATCGGCAGGCGGACTCTCAACCACTGTGCCACCAGGGAAGCCCAAACAAACATGTTTTTAACTGAGGGCTCCAGGGCCATGCAGGGCTGACTCTTGCCCGCTGCTCCTCTCCCTCTGTGAACCCAGGTTCTCCCAAGCTCATTTTATTTCCACCACTAGGACAGGAAGATGCATATGTCGTGCTGGAAATGAGTATTGCCTGCAAACCTTCTGGTCCCGAATAGTGGGGAGAGGTGGCAGTTGGAGGAAGGGCAGAGAGGTGTGTCAGGAAAGGGAAACGGACTCTATTCCCCCACCTCACCCAGTTAGGCCAACAGAGAAAGTGAGCACAGCTCAGGAGAAGTCACGGAAGTGGGGCCAGGCCGGGAAAGGAGCTCGAGAAATTGGCACTAATTGCAACCATGAAATCAGATTCTTGCGTCTCTGGGAACAGAAAAAGGTGTGGATGAGTGGAGAGTTGGGGGGCTTATCTGTCAATAGGAGCTGCCAGGATTGGGCTGGAAGGAAGTGAATTCAAATGCTGCCTCCACCTACTTGACCTCCCATGGAGAACTTCTCGTCCTCCAAGGTCAAGAAGCCTTCAGTAGGACAAACTGGTACCATTGCTTCTTCCTAACATTCCCCCGTGGACATCAAACAGGACCCCTCAAGGCCCTTCTCTAACCAAGGGGATTAAAATATGCAAATGAACCACCTATGCAATCACTCTCCCAACTCCTGTCCCAGGAGAGAACCAAGAGCAGAGTTGGATAATAGGGAAGGTTACATTCTGAGAGGCATCCGGCTAAAATTGCGGTGGCAAGTGCAGAGGAAAGATGATCCTCGTTTCCAAACAGACTTCCTAAGACAGGCTAAGGTCCATATGCGGCGATAGGAAAGTGAGGAAGGATGTTAAGGAAACACAAGCCCTCTCCAGGCATACACACCCCTTTGTAATTCTTCCTCAGGCCAGACCATGGAGTTCAGAAAATGCTCTGCCTGGAGCCAAACCAGCACTTGTCAAACTCCCATTCATCTCACCCTCTTCTGACCCTATCCTGGAAACTACGGAAGGAATAATCCCTTCACTGGTTGCTCTAGTCATAACAATAGACCATCATCAAATTAAGCGAAATTTATGGCTGCTTATCACATGCCAATTACTATACTATGAGTTTTACTTGCATTGCCCCATTTAATCCTCTCAGAACCCCTGTGAGGTAGGTTTTATTATTGCACCCGTCTTCAGATAAGGAAACCAAAGCTCACAGAGATTAAGCCATTTGCCAAAAGTCCTAAATCTCTTTTTCTCCCATATGTTAACTTTGCTTTATCTTATTTATTTTAATTATATATATTTTAAGTTTTTATTAAAGTATGGTCTATTTATAATGTTGTGTTAGTTTCTGGTGTACAGCAAAGTGATTCAGATATATAGAGACAGAGACATAGACATATGTACAGACATATATACATGTGTATATATGTTCTTTTTCATATTTTTTCCATTATGATTTATTACAGGATATTGAATATAGTTGCCTTTGCTATACAGTAGGACCTTGTTGTTTATCTGTTTTATATATAATAGTTTGTATCCACTAATCCCAAACTCCTAATTTATCCCTCCCTTACCACCTTTGTTTTCTATGTCTATGAGTCTGTTTCTGTTTCATAAATAAGTTCATTTGTGTCATATTTTAGATTCTATATATGTGATATCATATGGTATATATCTTTCTCTTTCTGACTGACTTCATTTAGTATGATAATCTCTAGGTCCATCCATGTTGCTGCAAATGGCATTATTTCATTCTTTTTATGGCTCAGTAATATTCCATTGTATATATATATATACCACATCTTCTTTATCGATTCATCTGTCGATGGACATTTAGATTGCTTCTGTGTCTTGGCTATTGTAAATAGTGCTGCTATAAACATTCGGCTGCATGTATCTTTGTTTGAATATTTATTTATTTATTTAGGTTGCGCCAGATCTTAGTTGCCGCATGTGGACTTCTTAGTTGCAGCATGCATGCAGGATCTAGTCCCTCCACCAGGGATCAAACGCCGGCCCCCTGCATTGGGGGCGAGGAGTCTTACCCACTGGACCACCAGGGAAGTCCCTGCATGTATCTTTTTGAATTATGGTTTTGTCTGGGTATATGCCCAGGGATGGGATTGGTGGATCATATGACAACTCTAGTTTTAGTTTTTTGAGAAATCTCCATATTGCTTTCCATAGTGGCTGCACCAATTTACAGTCTCACCAAAAGTGTAGGATGGTTCCCTTTTCTCCACACCCTCTTCGGCATTTATTGTTTGTAGACTTTTTTAATGATGGCCATTCTTACCAGTGTGAA
>NW_006781042.1:28142-55319 GCF_000442215.2 Lipotes vexillifer
TAGTTAGACGATGGAGGAACACCCTCTTTCCCATGTGTGTGAGCAAGTGCACACAAGAGACTTTTATCTTTGCATGGTGGCCGTGAGAAATAGTCAAGCTTAGGAGCCTCCTTGAGGTTTGCGGTATACTCAAAGCAAGACGGACTTGAGCTGCCTGAGGAATGTAAGCTGATGCCCTCCACTGAGTGACTACATTTCTTAATATTACCTCCTATGCCATGGAAATGCCATAAAAGCAAAGTTCAGGGGCAAAAGTGTACTTTCTGTAAATGTTCATACCACAAGACTATAAGCTCCATGAGAGTGGGAACAGGCTTTTGATCAATAATGAGTGGGTGGGTGGGTGGATGTATGGATGGACATTACAGAGAGCATCTAATTCCTGGAATGAAGGGTCCAGTATTTATCCTCTATGAAAAGGTAGAGAGAGAAAAATTTGTGATTTCAAATCTTTTCTACCCTGTAGAGCTGCTCTGTGAGGCATGACAGCCTTCAAAAGAAAGGGTGCCTATTGAGAAGACCTAAGAAATTAAAGTTTTTCCTCATTTTGCCCTGAACTTTGGGCAACAGAATGAGTGACCCCTTTGGGATTTTTGGCACCATTTTGCCTCTGACCATACCCTGAAGCCTTAGGTTCATAATCATACAGTCATTTCAGATGTCCTTTACCCTTTAGCCACGGGTAAGAGGCTCGCTCTTCAGGTGTGGGAAAAGTGGGGATTAGGAGAGCAAAGGAATCGGTCATGAGTTACGGTGCCCAGTGATGAGCCCAGACATTCCCAAATGGACAGAATGCACATCAAGTCCTCAAACATGTGGGTGTGCACCCATCGACTTGCCCAGCAGTTGGGTCTTAATTGTCAGTGGAGACAGAATGTTCCTACATTTTGCCTAGGGGAAGCCACAACCTTGTGGGTTTTCCCTGATCAGCACTGCTAGTCATAGGTATGGAGAAGTTGCAAGCAGCAGCGGGCTCATCAGAAGGGTCCAAAATAGATGCCAAAGCAGCAAAGATCATTTGTGCACGCTCCTCCTTACAGACCCAAATATCCTTCCCTCCCACTCTGTACCTCCCTGCCTGTTCATCCTCCCACCCTCCTGGCCACTCCCCCAGGTTGCAGAAAGTTCTTCAATGAAATCCGTGTCTCTGCCTCCACCTGTCCCATATTCTTTTTGGTTCAGGCACGTGTGTGGCATAATGAATCAGGCAAAAGTCTGCCAAGCAGGACTGCCATGTACAGTTGTGCAGGTTGTGCACTGCATAAAGACCCTTAAGTGGAGGCTGAAAATCTAGCCAGCACTCTCCACACCAAGCCCAGTGCCCTGACATGCTGCTCTGCAAGCCGGAGGAAGGCGCTCTCTCCTCACCAAGCTGTGTATCTCCAGGGCTGTATCTTTTCTCAGTTTTTCACAAAGGCGCCGTAGAGCCTAACAGTGGCCCTGCCATCAGGATGACATAGTCTGATTACAAAATAGACACTGCAAGACAGTTCTAAGAGATTATCTGGCTCAGTTTCTGACTTTATAAAATTTTGAAAGCCTTTCTTATTAGTTGCCTATTGCTGTGAAACAATGTGTCATAAACTTAGAGATGTAACACAATACCTATCTCACAGTTCTATAGCTCAGAAGTCCAGGCATGGCCATGGCTGAGTTCTCTGCTCAGGGTCTCGCGAGGCTGAAATCAAAGTTTGGGTGGCTGGGCTCTTATCTGGAAACTCTGGGGAAGTGTCCGCTTCCAAGCTCATTCAGGGTGTTGGCAGAATCCAATTTCTTCTGGCTTTAGGTCTAAGGGCCCCCATCCTTGCTGTCTGTCATCCAGGGACCACTCTGCTCCTTGAGGCTGGCTGCATTCCTCCTCATGTGATGCCCTCCATCTTGAAACCAGAAACAGCATGTTGAGTCCTTCTCATGCTTCAAAGGGATTCATGCATGAATCCCTCTGGCTTCCTCTTCTCCAGCCAGAAAAAAAACCTCTCTGCTTTTAAGGACCCCTGTGATTAGGTCAGGCCCACCTGGATAATCTCCCTATTTTAAGGTCAACTGTATCGTATAACATAACATATTACATAACATTATGGAGATGGTATCATATTCACAGGCTCCAGGGATTAGGGCAGAACATCTTTGATGGGACATTTTATTTTATTTATTTTTTATTGAAGTATAGTTGATTTACAATGTTGTGTAAGATGGGACTTTTTGTTTGTTTTGAACCTATAATAAAAGTAAAAAATGAATGCAGAAGAACACAATGCTAAAAACTTAGTATGAATGTGAATCTCACTAGATGCTCAAATCTGGTATAGTGCAAATTTTGTTCATACTATTTTACATTTTTACAAACTCAAATCACTTTGGTTCCTATACTTGCTATAAAGTATTGGCAACAAAATTCTTCAGATTCACATCTTTTGGCTACATTGTTTCTAACAGATATAGACTTTTTTTTTTTGAGTATGCGGGCCTCTCACTGTTGTGGCCTCTCCCGTTGCAGAGCACAGGCTCCGGACACACAGGCTCAACAGCCATGGCTCAAGGGCCCAGCCGCTCCGCGGCATGTGGGATCTTCCTGGACCGGGGCACGAACCCATGTTCCCTGCATCTGCAGGCGGACTCTCAACCACTGCGCCACCAGGGAAGCCCCAGATATAGATTTATTTCCAGTTTAAGAGAAAAAATACTTACAGTTTGTGCATGATTAAGTATATTTGAAAGATTCAGCAACTGCTTTCCTCTAATAACTTCTGGCTTTTCATAAAATGCAGACATCCTCCTTGAAAAATCTTTTCACATGGCTGATCATTTTCGTTTTCAGAAAATGTATAAGGGGTCATTGCAAAGTTCAGAATGATCCTTTTCTTTTAAACAAAATGCCTCTAAAACAAATTAGCTGCAGTCAACTAAAATTTACCCCAGGATATTTTCCTCAAAACAAAACAAAACCACAACAAGGACCATCATGCAAGTGGAGCTGAGGGCGCAGTCCACAGCCACTGGCAGTGGCTCCACCTAAGAGGGGACATTTTAGAAATTCAATCTATCACAGCCTCGTCACCCACCCACATTCCTTTTAAAAGCCAAATCTTTGAGCCTTCTTTTCCCCCAAAGGCCTGTTTGAATAAGCTCATTCAGTTAGCTACCCATTTTGAGCAAACACTAGCATGTCGTAAAATAATTTGTAAATCGATCAGAACTACCTTTTCTCAACATAACCTCTCTCGAACATGTTGGCAGAAGCTGACACTGTCAGTGGTCAGCTGGAACTGGCTCCTACCAGTTCATAAGAGCTGATTGTTAAGTGTTTAAGATTTTTGCAAGCTGGTTGTTCAAACAATTAGTACCTTAAAATTGACTATAGTGGGAGTATTTACACCATGGAAGGCATCACCCCAAATCAGGGCTCCTTTTTTTTTTTTTCCGATGAGCAGGTTTACCAGCATACCACTGGGTGTCGACCTTTCTTTACAGGTCATCTCCTTGATCTTCTGTAGCACGCAGAATCCTTTCCACGGCCTTTTTCATGCATGGTCATCACCCTAGCCACCAGGAAAGGGGAGATAACTCCCTTTTAAATCAGTTCATCTCTTTGATGGAATGGTATGTGGTAGAGTTGAATTCTGCCTCCCCTCCAATGGACTCAGTCCTTTGGACGAACCACTTGTGACAGCCCCAGAACCATTTGGAGTGGGCGCCATCTCCCCCAGGAGACATCTCTCCTCTGGATTCACATATCACATCCCAGTTAGAAGCTCAGTCTTTAGAGCCACACTGTCTGAGTTCAAATTCCAGTTCTGCCACTCATTTAACTGTGACCTTGGGCTAGTCTCAACTTTTCTGAGCCTCTGGTTCCTCATCTATAAAATGGGGATAAAAACAGTACCTACCTACGTGGGTTACGGTGAAGACTAACTAAATGAGATGATGTATGCACCTTGCCTGACATGTACCTACCTTATGGGTTTGTTGTGAAGATTGAATTATTTAATATAACTAAAGTGCCAGAATAGAACAGTGCCTGGCATAAAGTAAGCACTATTAAATATTAGTCAGATAGGGCTTCCCTGGTGGCGCAGTGGTTGAGAGTCCGCCTGCCGAAGCAGGGGACACGGGTTCATGCCCAGGTCTGCGAGGATCCCACGTGCCACAGAGCAGCTAGGCGCGTAAGCCATGGCCGCTGAGCCTGCGCGTCCGGAGCCTGTGCTCCGCAACGGGAGAGGCCAGAGCAGTGAGAGGCCCGCATACCGCAAAAAAATATATATTTCGATCCCTGTGAAGCCCTACTATACACAAGTTTACCAAGAGGTTTGGGTAGGAATGGAGTTGATGGGCTTCATTTATAAAATCAGGAGTACTGGGCTTCCCTGGTGGCGCAGTGGTTGAGAGTCCGCCTGCCGATGCAGTATATATATATATATATATTAGTCAATTAATTTGAAACATGGTTTCTAGACTCTTTATTGTCTTAGTCTCCCTGTTCTGGGTGCTCTCCAATTTCCCTCTCAAAATGCAGTGTCAGAATGGACCTAACTCCAGCCTTTGGCTGAAATGCTACGCTTTGATTCCAGCACCCCCTCTCCCTGACTGGCAGTAGTTTTAGAGTAGCTGCCTCCTTTTCCCTAAGTTTTTAGTAGAGTCAGAGAGAATTCCCCCAAAAGTACTGGGCCCTGGACCAGCAGCATAGGAATACCCAGGTTACTTGTTAGAAATGCAGACTCTCAGGCCCCACACCAGACCTACCTAATCAGAATTTGCATTTTAACAAGATTCCCAGGGAAAACATATGCACACGAAAGTTTGAGACGCGCTGTTTTCGGGGACCCTATGCCACACCTATGTTCAAGAGAAAAATCAGTGAAAGCATCCTAAGCCTTCTCATGAGATGAGGAACTTTTCCCCCAGACCTTGGTAGGGGTCGGGGGAGTGTCAGTGTTGGGTTGTCAGGCTGCAGTTGGAGGTGGGAGGGCTTTTTCAGCCCTGGTTCAAAGCCAGAAACTTGGCAAAGAAAGAGATGGCGGCTGCTGGCACCAACTAGAGAGATAAAAAGGACTAAAAGAAGAACCCAACACGGATGTGAGCCTTCTGAAAGCTCCCACAGAAAGGCTAACAGTTCTGCTGCCAGCTCTGTCCTGCAGCCCCAGGTCAAGGAAGCTTTGTGAGCATTAGGTGGCCTGGAACACTCAGGATAAATTTAGAAATGATGAAAAGGAACCTTTGTTGATGTGGTGAAGAGTAATTTAGTGGGAATCAGGAGGGAAGAGGTCACCAAGTCAGAGATTCTTTAGAGATTATTTCCAGCAAGGAAGGGCCAAAGGGTTAAGAAGCCAGCTACTCACATCGCAAAGCAGAGGCAGATCCCTTTATCACCTGCCTATGCTGCCTGAGTTTAAATAGGAGAATTCTAGGGTTCTTACTGTGGCCGCAGCTTGGGAATGGCAGCCAGAGTTTACCCACCCGCTTGTACAAAATAAGCTATAGGAATAATAGGGGACATATGCCAAAATCCCAACTCTGCTGTTTACTAGCTGTGTGACTCTGGGAAAGTTACTTAACCTCTCTGAGCATCTGTTTTCTCAACTTTATTTTTTTTTAAACATCTTTATTGGAGTATAATTGCTTTACAGTGGTGTGTTAGTTTCTGTGTTCTCATATTTAAAGTGGAAGGAACAATACCTAGTTTACGTGGCTGAAGTAAGGATGAAATAAGAAAGTTCTCATGGTGCTGAAAGCAATATAAATGTATATATTACATTAGATTCCTTCCTTGTGTAAAGTGAAATTCACAAGGTCCTGATTTGGAATTGGGTGTCCTCATATAATGGAATGTTCTGAGAGGCCAGCCAGGAAGCCCAGAAATGTGTTTCCTAATCCCTTCCAGGTTGCTGGTGGGCGAGCTCCTGGGGACATCTTTTCCAAGTAGCACAGTTAGGTCTTAGCTGGGAACGCTGCATGCTTTGGAACCTCCTTCCACAGAAGGCTCGGAGGAGAGGCAGGTGCAGGCCTAGAGCCTCTGAAAGCATTACTGGCTCTTAGGAGCAGCTGCTTGGGATGATCTGACCCCATGACCGTTTAGTAACTGCCACTGGGCAGAAGGAGGAATTGGGAATAGGAGAGATATGGGGCTCAAAAGCCCTAGCCTAAACCCATGAGTTAGATCCCAGCTTGCTGTTGGAGAGAGCTCCTGAAGACTGGACAAATAGAGTAGGTTAAGTACGCTGAGGGTGTAGTTCAATGACATTTGGAATTCTGGCCTCTTTGTGCCACTGCGAATGCTTAGTCATTCCATCAAAGTAGCCTTCAGTATATTTTTTTGTTCCTAATGAGTTACATTTTTACTGTGAAAAGGCAGAGTAGAGTTATTTCATGAAGCTTCAGCTTCATGATTAATTTCATGAATTTCAGATTAATTTCATGAAATTAGACATTTTGTGAATTTCTAATGTGTTAGAAATTCACCACTAGCAAGTCACTTGGGAAGATATGATTGAGGGCCTCGTCTACACCAGGCACTAGGACTATAGTGGCAAGTAAGAAAGACATGCTCCTGTCCTCAGGGAGCTTACACTGTAATGTGGACAGATAGGCTGTAAACAAGTAAGTTAATAACCTACCCAGCTGACTTTGGGCTGTGACCAGTGCACTGAAGGGAATGAGCCGAGGAAATAACATGATGGAACATGATAGAAGGTGACCCAGGTTGGAGAGGTGGGCATGGTGGGGAGGGAGACCCAAAGAGATAACGTGGCCATGGAAGGCCACACCGAGGAAGGAATGTTTATGAGACAACCAAAAGGACGAGGATAAGCATGGACCACGTGATGAATTAAGTTGGGTTATACAAGATCCTATAGGCAGTGGTAAAGACTTTGTATTTATGCCAATTAATGAGGCGTGATAGGACCTGGATTTTATTTTCAATAGATAACCCTGGTTGTCATTTAGGGAAGGGATTTCAGGAAGCGGGCAAAGTCAGGAGCAGGAAAACCTCTTAGGAGGCTGTTGTAAAGTCCAAGGGAGAGGTAATAGTGCTTTGATCTAGGTCTTGAGAGCAGAATGGGCGCATTAAATGTCTTAGGGTCAGAGATGGGCGTCGGGCTGGTGATGGGGAGGGATGACGGAGAGGAAGGATTTGGGTGACCCTGGGTTTGGACATGATGGTGCCATCGACCAAAATGGGGGAGGACAAGTTTGGAAAGAGAACGCGAGGCCTGGCTGGTGACTCTTAATAAATGTAAATGTTCTTGTGGCCTCGCGTGTGGCTTGAGCAGAACTGCGAACTTTCTCGGTTTTCTCCCGGCAAGGTAACACCTTAAGCCCAAACAGATGTGGTGCCGTCCGCACGAGCCATCTCAGGGAGGGAGTCTTACACGGTGCCTCCTCGGCGCGTGATACCCTCCAGCTGGGGGTTCCACCTAGCTCACCTAAGTTTCTCTTGCCACTGCTTAATGCCTGGCCTCATTTCCCTGTCTTCAACTAAGTTGTCAGTGGCTTCTCTCCTTCTGTTTATCTGTTCACTAAAAATCAAACAAGCACAAGCCGTGCTGTGTCTGACATGGGGTGTGTCCAACCCAGAGCTTGTCACTGACAGGGGCACAAAACCAGATTTGGGGAGGACATAAGAGTCTGTCTCCATGCTTCCACCTTTAACCTGCCAAGCCCCTCTAAGAACCCATTTGGGATCTCACATCCTGGTTTATCCAGTTCTTTCTTGACCTGACATCTATTTCCAGCCTTGATTTCCTTTTATTCTCCGACTCAGTGACTGGAGATGAAAAGATTTCTTTACATGTTACTCTCAAACCACCAGACTGGGGTCCTATTACTCTTAGTAATGATAGTTGCTATTTATTAAATATTTACGAGGAATCGTACACCTTGCCAAGTGCTTTGCGTGCATTTTCTCAATTAAGAACGCTATGAAGAGGTATTAATATTCCACTTTACAAATGAGACTTGGCGAGCTTTAGCAAGCTGCCTGAGGCCCAGGAGGGGGCTGGGTTTGATCCCAGGTCGCAGTCTCCCATCCCAGTGCCACGGCCCTGGAGGAGGGAAGGCCAAAGTATTGTGGCCTTTCAGAGGCGGGACACTCACACGATCTCTGGTGACCAGCCAGGTTTTCCTGTGACTGGGGGTGGGTGTAGCAAGCGAGGAGGGTTTGCAGTCTGTTTCTGAAGCACTGGGGTGGCGGGAGCTGGGTGGGTTAGTAACTGCTCTTACATTCACTTCAGGAGCGACGGACTCACGTCTGGTTGTACAGGATCGACAGTGTGGCCGACAGAAGCTCTGTAGACATGCAAAGCTCTAACGGTGACTTGGGAAACACGGGAGAGCTGAGAGTTTGTTCCAAGTCAGAATGTAGCAATATTCCTACTTTATACAAAAGAATACAGGCTGGAGCGGAAGGCCTCAGTCTCCTCAACAAAGGGCAGGCCTCGCTCGGGGCACCCGTGTGTGAAAGGGTGCATGCCCGTGGGCAGCTGAGCAGGGCTTCTGCGTGGCCCCTTCTTTCTCACCGCTGAGGGGAGACTCAGCTCCATGCCCACCCCCATCCGGCAATGTCTCGCACCATCTGGGAGAGACGTTTAAACATCTTGTCCGGGGTCTGATCCGGAAATGTCCCCCTCATCTAGCAAAGGCTGGAAGGAGCTCAGGTCTACCTCTGTTTTTAAAGCTCCTAGTAATACATTTTTCTAAAGTAAAGAAATGCAAAACAGGGTTCCTGGCTTGGTTTATAATTTTCAATGTTTAAATTAACAAAGCATAACATAAAAAAACAACATAATTGTGCTAGTCACAAGATCATTGTAGGATTTATGAACTAATCTTAATTCAGAGAGCCCTAGAGTTCCTGTGATCCAGCCAATGTCTTCCTCTGAATTCAGAAGCTCATTTGGAGATCAGGTCGGTAGTGTTCGATGCCTGCTGTGAATTACCAGAAGGTGTGACTTGAGCCAAATGGCCCTCCTGGCTTCCCTGTGATAGCCACGACCACAGAGAAAGGGACGGGCTCCAACTGCAGCCCCCCACACGCTGCCCTTTCTATAAAATAAAACTTTCAAGTCGATATCAGCTAATTTCAAAAGAAAAAAAGATTGTTTTAAATTCCCCCTTGCCCCAGAAGCAAGAGAGAGTAAGGAAGCAAATACTTTAGGAGAACCTGAATGCCTGAGCCTTTATATGTGTATTATTTCATAGCTCTCACGGACCGCCCTGAGATGGTGTAATTTATGCATTATTCAACCCGTTTGTGTCTCAGGGAAATAATTCGTCCGAGGTCACCTAGCATATCCAGGATTAGAGCCTAGATCCTTTGACTTCAAAGCCTGAGCTCCAGTCTGATCGTGCCGTGAAGCCACACGAAGCCCAGGAGGAGCCCAGTGGGGCTGGAAGGGGGCCTGGGGTGGCCACTCTCCTCTGTGTCCCTACGGTGTTGGGGCAAACTTTGACTTTTCTGGATCTTTTCACTGTTTCTTTCCCTTTCCGTTTCTTATCCTGGCTGGCTGGCCCCCCACTCTGCCCCTTGTTTATGATACCTATTTTTCCATCCACAGCAAAATAATTCACATCAAGGTAACTGATCATGAGGCGTATGAGAAAAACAAGAATTACTTCATTGAGATGATGGGCCCCCACGTGGTGGATGTGAGTTTTCAGAAAGGTGTAGCACCCTGTCCTGCACACTAACGTTAACACCTCTTGTGTTCCCTCCTTTCTCCAATCCATTTGTCTCCTTCTCTTCCCCTTTCTTCTGCCTCTCTGGTTCACTGTCCCTTGTTTCTTTTCTGTTTCTCTCTTTTCCCCTCTCCCTCTCCCTCTATTCTCTCTGCACCCAGCTCTGTCCTAACACCGCCAGCCTGTCACATGGTATTGTAAGAGGGATGCTCAACAGCCCATGGCACTTTTTTGTGGGATGGGGAAATGGATATGGGGAAAAAACCGCAAGAGAGAGAAAGCGAGAGAGAAAAAAAACACCAGTCACAGCCCTGAGAGTATCATATATGAGGCTCTCTACTTTTCCTGAGTGGTTTAGGATACAAGGAAGAAAAAGATAGTGCAATCCCAGGCAGAAGGGCAGCCCTGGGAAACTGGCCCAGCTCTCAGCATAGAGATCTGTGGCGCAGCTCTTCTCAGGGCTAAGCTGATAGTCTCTGGATGTTGACAATCAATGTATTTGTATTTGGGTTCTGTTTGTGGTTCATCCCATTCCCCAAGACAGGCTTTAGGAGCCATCTTATCGGCCATATCCCTGCTAGCAAGTGTGTTTTTCTCTCCCTGACCTTGATTGAGCTGAAAGTACAGGTTTGAGTTCTAGGTCTAGGTCAAAGGCCTACCTGCCGTCTTCTGTCTTCCCTCTGCAGGGTATCTAGGTGTGAAGGCAGTTAGAAGAGTGGGAGAGAGGATTCTGACCTGAGGTGAGGCTTCCCCAAGAAGTCACAGGACTTCTCAGAGTGGACGCAGCTTTTGCCTTTGATTTGAATGGCCCCATACACCCCAGCCTCCAATAGACAGTCAGAAAATCCTCTTCTGGATGGATCATACTGTGGAAGGGGGAGCTGTCAATCGTGCTCCTCCAGACCATGCCCATGGTCACAGAGCAAGCACCCCCTTCCCATCCCACAGCAGAGTCCCTGCAGTGGAAAGACAGGCCAGGCTCGCATCCCTTAGACAGCCCTACAGTACCATATCTAGGGCAAGAGAGATTCCCAGAAAATGCTTCTCGACAATCAGTGAGCTTTGTATTTTGTCCAATGAGCAAGGTGTCCAAAAAGTGCCCAGAAGTTCACACACACACACACACACACACACACACCACAAGTGCACAAAGCTGAGCCTGTCTTCAGAATGGAACAGGAATATCAGAGGCTCTGATGAGACTTTTTAGGCTATTGTTTGTTAGCACCTTTTTGCCCTTTAGAGAGCATTTAGGTCCCAGGCCAAAAAAGAAGAAAAAAAAAAAAAGAGAGAGAAAGAGAGAGAGAGAGAGAGAGAGAGAGAGAGAGAGAGAGAGAAAGAGAAAAAGAAAAGAAAAAAACCCACAAAAATAAAACAAACAAAACCAAAAAAAAAAAAAAAAGCAGAAAATAACAATTAGGGCTCACTATTAGGACCTGTTGACACCACTGTGGTTCCATGAAGGAACAGGAGAAGCCACACAAGGAGACCCAGGACCACATGGCAACTTTGCCAAAGACAATGGACCTGAGCCAGCCTCAGGCCAGTCTCTGGAAGGAAGTCATTTTCAAGAAAACTTTGCTTCCCCGTATGATTTGGTTTTATTAAAAGACACTGTGCTTTGTTGAGATACCCAGAAATGAACAGAAACCTCCATTATCATGTCCACCAGACCCTTGGTAATCAGCATTTAAGCCAGCTTTGGTACACATCACCGCTATATGATAGAAGTCCAAAGATGATTTAGAATTGATGATTTACATCATTTTTACCACATTTTTCAGGAGTGCATCAGCTGTAAATATTAAAGGAATACTACATCCTATTGTGATTAATACATATTTATTTTACTTCTCACCTGTGAGATAAAGAATGAGAAAGATAATAGAATTCTGCCTTCTTGCCTTCCCTTCTCTCTCTCTCTCTGGTTTCCCTACCTCATAAATACTTTCCTTTTAAGATTTTCTTTCCGAGGCCCACATAAGTGGTGGGAATAGACACAAGGAAGGGAAAAAATACCCCTAGATAGATACTGTTGACATATTTCCTGTTATAGAAGAGCCCTGGGTCACCCCCAATGGGCCAGCAGTTCACCTACTGCCCAAAGAAATGCCAATTACCATGTGACACCCAGTGGAATGTGCTGCCCAACTCACTTCCTACTAACCGTCAGCAGGATCGAAAGTGACTCCTCCCCACCATCAGCCCCCTTTTTCCTTCCCATTTCCCTCCTGTCCTTCTGGATCCCTTCCTTTGCCAACTTTTCCTTGCCTACTGGCTCCCTTCCCCTCTCACCTGTAAGGACAACTATGACCAAGGAGATAAGAAAAGCTAAGACCATTTTTGACACAAGAGCAGTACAATCCACCAAGTCCTGTCAAAAGCCACCATGGCAGCACTGAGCTGCATGTGCCAGGAGTGATGGGGAATGATTTTGAAGGCTGGGCTCCGGGTGACCAACCAATCTACCGACCCAGTCGACACTCTCTCTCTTGTTGTCCCTACAGGAAAACCGTAAGGGTTAAAATAGTGGATGAGGAGGAATACGAAAGGCAAGAGAATTTCTTCATTGTCCTTGGTGAACCGAAATGGATGGAACGTGGACTAGCAGGTGTGAGATCCTTAAAAACAAAACAAAACAAAATAAAACAACAAAAAGAAAGAAAAAATCTAAACAAGTTGAAAAGCAACAACAACAAAAAGAAACTATGTTTTTTTCTCCCCCCTTTTCTTTCCTTTTCCTCCTTACTCCTTTTGACCAATAGACTTTTTAAATTCTTTTCCCTCCTGTGTTCTCGCTCTTACCCTGTTTCGGTATCATCTCTGCCTTCTTAGCCATAGCTTGTTTCCACGTCCTCCTTTTGCACCTTTTGGACACACTGCAGCCTCAACCCCTCATGACCCTGATGAGTTACTTCTGCCTTGTGCTCCAATTATCCGATTACCAATGTCCCCTGCACTCCCCATCCTCACAGCCCCCCACCATACACACAGAGTCACTTGTAAATGTGCAAACTCCTTGGTGGGTGGGGAGAAGATAAAGGAAGGAATGTAATGCGATGCATGCCTCTGCCCCTCCCTTGCCTTGTTCCCCTTCCACCCCTCACTCTCTAGCCTGGATTGAATGGGGGAGGGTCTGGGATGGGGGCTGGAGCCCATCTTGCCATGATGCTTTGAGTCTTCTGCTGCATCTCCCAACCTCCGTTGAGTGCTTGGCAGGTTACTCACTTGCAGAGTGGCCCATGGGCCCCTTTGTCCTTCGTGGAGGTAAGTGTTTTATCTGGCTATTTCACAGTTGGGTAGAGCAAAACATGGAAAGGTATACCAATTGTCAGGGGCCACGCTTCTGAGAGCTCTCTGAGAGAAAGCTGCCTTCTGAGCTAGTCGTGCAATCTGGAATCCTGAGCTGTTCATCCTTCCCTTGACATCCCACCCCATCCCACTCTACCTCTGTTCTAGCCCAAGGTAGGGTACTTTATTCAGACTACTTTAGGATAATGCAGTCCCGAAAGCAGAAAATTGAGTCTGCAAAAGGAAAGTGGTTAACTCCAGGTATGGAAATCTCCTTAGCCGGAGGGTCCCGGAAAAGGATTGACACTGGGAAGGCCCAGAGTAGGGTCTTACAGGTTTTCCAATGGAAGGGACTCCAGTAGAAGGGCTTGCTTGTTGTTGATCTCTGAGAATCAGGTGTTGGACGGTTCACAGAAGTCTACCTTGGCTTGACATCTGCAAATGAGCGTATCACCCAGGTCTTGAGATAACCCTCATCCCACACCAGAGACGTGGCCTCCCCTCCTCCTTTCCTCAGGCCCTGCATCTTGGGATACCTGCCTAAGGGACTGATTACATTGCAACCAAGGTAGTAGTAAGGAAAGATTTCTTCCCTTGAAGAAAATGATTAGATGCTACGACTTTGAAAGTGTTGGAGGAATATATGTGGGTAAGAGTCCTCTTGGGAAATATCAAGAGGAGGTCATTCACACTCCCCTTCAGGAGAGATGTGCTGCTGGAGCCTCACGAAGGATAGAATGGTCAGACCTACTTGTTTGTCAAAAAAGGTGATGATTCTGCAGCTACTCCATAGTCACGTGACAAAGAGCAGCATGAAGCCTTTCACTCAAGGACAAATCTAAGAGATTTGGCGACTATGCTCCCAAGGCTCATGCCCAGGTCTTCTTCTCAGACACGAATGATTGTTCAGTTCCCCTTGTCTTCTGGGGACTCTCTCTGCAGACCTGACCAGTTCTGTGCCCACACTGGTTTTACACCTGGTGTTGGAGAGGCAGAAGCCCTCTCTGCCTTCCATTATTCATCCTCTTGCTGGCCACCTAAGAAGATGTTGCCATGAGTCTGATTGCCAAAGAGTGCTGGAAGAAAAGAGAAAATCTCCAGTTCCCTTGCTTCCCAGATTGTGTTCCCGCCACCCAGAATATTTTCAGAAATTGTCTCAACACCTGCCCTACTTCATTCTCATCTCCCTTGTGCATTTAATGCACATCTTCATGACTGGATGGACGTAGCAGACACCTAAGGCCATTGTAAACTAGTGTCATCAATTTCCACAGTCCCAGCTACTTATGTGTAAATGAAAGCAGGACAAAGGATCGCACAGGGTAGCTGAAAAGAAGGCAGTCTTCTCCAGACAAGAAGAATGGGTTGGAAGTCCATCCATGACTTTATTCTACCAGTAAAGAGACTCTTCTTTTCTGCCTCCCCAATAAACCCCGTTCAACAGCTGGACAGAGAGTGGCATAAGATAAACCTTGCGGTCTTCAAGAGACTTGGCCAAACATGAATGCCTATGGCTACTCCTCATTTGAGGATCCCTCTTTACTGCATTGGATTTTCTGTCCAAGGAGATGTCAGCAGAGTCCTGATGGAGCCCAGTCCTGGGGGAGGGAGTAGGTGAGAAGATAAGGATTTTATCGAGCTATCGGTGTGATATGCCTCCAGATCTTCCCAGTGACCAAGATGCCAAGATGGAAGGTGCCAATAGGAAAGGTGTCAGTCTTCTGTCAGTTTCTCTTGTCTATAGGGTTCAGTTTCAGTTTCTTCAGATTTTCTCATATTTTGGCATTAGAGCACAAGTTGAAAGGTCATAAAACTTGATTGTCTAGATTCAGAGTCAAATGAAACCCCATTCTGATTTCCAGAACGTCCTGCTGTTCTCAGAGTGAGAAACTACACAGCGGAAATTGCTTTTCATTATCACTGCTACATGGGAGAGTCTTAGGCATTCAGAACAGCATAGTATAGTGTGTGCATGGTCAAAATGACAATTGCATTACAAAAAAAAAGTAAAGGACTATATTTGAAATAGGAGATTCTATTCTTGGCAAACAAAACAGACTTCAGAGGTGAGATTAAATGCTCTGGACAAGTTGGGGGAGGGAATAAGCGAGGATGAATAGGAAACACAGTTGCCTTGCAATAGAGGAAGCCCTGGGGTCTAGCAGTGGGCAGCTGAGAGCAACTCTGAGCAGCATGGTCAAGGATGTCAGGCCTGGGTCTGGACATTGGAAGCCTCAGGTGGGAGAGGAAAGCTCTCTCCGCCAGGAATGAGGCCTGTTTGCTTCCCCTCTTACCACATCCATGGGCTCACCCTAACGAGCTGCCCAAATGCTTCCAAATACTCAGAGCTATGCTGTTTCCTGCTTGTCCCTGGGATGTCTGAGCAGGGATAAATGACTCTCACCTGACCCTGGGGATCAATGCAGGGGAGAGTTCAGTTCCAGCTTCTCTCATCAGCAACAGCAGGAAAAACACCCTGGAGATATCATGTCACTCAGAGTTGGTCTACCTGGATCTCACTGACCCATCCGTAACTGCTAAGTGGAAAGTCTCAGATTCGTGTAGACATGACCAGCAAATGGTGCAGGTCAGCTGACTTAAAGCCCTCTCATGGTACTAAAGATGATCCTGGTGTTGGGAGGGATGTCTGAGTAAAAACAAGGGCAGCAGGGATCTTTCTGGAAGAGCTGCCCCTTGTCTGACATCCCTGGATACACTAATGTGTTTGGATCTCTAGTTTCCACTGGAACTTGGGGGGCAGGAGGGGTTCTTCTGTACAGATCCATGGAAGGAGCAGAATGAACAAGCTCTCTTGCTATCTATCTATCTATCTATCTATCATCTATCTATCTATCTGTCTATCTATCTATCTATCATCTCAGTGTAGTAAGGAGACCCATTGATCCGTTACCCCTTGGAATTCCATATGGGAGAAACCAGAAAAGTCAACTGCTGTTCTCTCTGCTTATGTACTGTAAAGATTCTGGATCCATGTGTTTTCAGTGGCTGTGAATATGGGATTACAGACCTGAGTGGCATTCTTAGAGATTTTTAGAAAAAACGATCTACAGACACTTTCCTCCACCCCCTGCCCCACTCCTTCCTCAGCAATCTCCTTCAGTCGCCAGCTGCACCAGGAGTATGTAACAGGATGTTCCCAGGCTTTTATTTGACAAGAACCAGGGAGTGAGGTGCCATACTAAGACACCATCAAGGTGAAAATGTGGTATGTTACAAGAATTTTTAAATTTTTGGATCTTGAAATCTAAGAGAGTTTAGCATAAGTGAAAACGCAGGGGCTAGGGATGACCTGTGCTGGGTACATCTTTAACCAAACCATGGTTCCCAGGCCATGCAGGGACCTTGTATTTGTCATCTCCATCTACCAATAGCTTTCAGTATGACAGTCTCCCTGGTCCAGAATATCTCGACTCTGACTTAGCCTGTCCTTTCTGAAACAAAACCCCATCCTGAGATGCAGCTCCACAGGATCTATGAAAAATACAATTGCCAAAAGAGGTGACCAACAGTAAATCTCTAATGAGCATCTACTAATTACAATGACTTTGCAATTGACTTTGCAGTGACTTTGTAGGCACAGGTGATACAAAATGGGAGGAGTCCAAGGCCTCCAACCTCCAGGCTATCTCTCTAAAATGACACACTATTCAAGGAAAACATTTTGCAGGATTTACCTTTTCACAAGGTCATTCTTTTAGGGGTACTCAAAGCTGGGTCAGGGTTGCCACCTGTACAGTTTTCAAGATAACTGGATTCTCACTCCTTTACAGAATGGATGTGATAACCTGATCCCTTAGAAGACCACAAATGACCAACTCTGTCTCTTCTCCATCTGCTTGGTTCCCCCATCCTCATTCCTCTGTCCCTGGCCCTCAGAGTTGCAGGGAAGGTGTGGGGAAAATTTGCAGCTGCAGGCCCCTGGTGCTCAGCAGTCTCTCCAGTAGTTCACGCCCCTTGCTGCGGTTGCTGCTGCTGTGCATGCTCCAATTGCTGCCTTTTGCATGTGGCTGCAAAGTTCTCATCTACTAAGCTCACTGCTTTCCTTGTGCTACTGCAACCACAAAGCCTGGGGACACTTTTAAGATGGGACCTTAATGCTCTTTCCTTTTCTTTCTTCCCCTGTCTGGTACCCATTTGCAAACAGCGCTCCTGTTGTCTCCAGGTAAGGGGAGTCTTCCCCCCTTTTTCTGCTTCTTGTCAGTGCCATTATTTAGTTTAAGACCAATGTCCTTTGATTTATTTACTAGGAACTGTGGGCCCAACTTAACCTAACAAGTTGTCCTAAGGACTTGGAGATATTTCCCTACCTGAAGTAATTGTGAGGAGGTAGACAATTCCTTGAGCACCATTTTAGTGGTTGTGGGTAAAGGCATAGCTGGTCCTCTCTGAGACCAGGAAGAGAACTGAAACTTACCAAAGAAATGGTGGGTCATAGACTTCTCCTGAGTCTTAATTCTTCTGTCATCTCATGCTGTGGGGCAAGAGAGGATGAGAGTCAGAGCTGACTCTCCTAATAGGATCATGATGGGATGAGAAAGAAAGTTCTTTGATCTTGAGGGGTCCAGGGAGAAATAATCAGGAGCTGCTGTGAGAACATGAAAAGCAATTTTTAAGGAATCTGGTATTTTATCGATCCTGAAGATCTTCCATTTCATCACAGCAGAGACCTACATTTCTAGAACTTTGGTTCATTTGTTATTAATCCTTGAAGTCACATGTGCCATGAACAAGAAGAAGAATTAGAATATTATGGCGGGAGGGGGTGGGCGATGATCTGATTGTATAGAGAAATTCGGGGGAATTTATGTTGGAGATGTTCTCACGCAGAGTCTAGAGCCTGTTGTAGGAAACACATCTACTTTGAGAGTATGCTTGCATCAGTGGAATCAAATCATAGACAATGTCCAACTTTGTGAGCAGTTAGGAAAGCATTTCCAGCACGTCGGCAATACTGTAACTCTTGGTGCAGGCAGAGTGAGCTATACAAGGTGTCTCAACATATGTTAAAATAACATTTTATACTTCATTAGTTCTTTGAATGTATAAAAATTTTAAGGTCATTTGAGAGGCAAACCATCTTACAGAATTCATTGGTACTCAGTCACCATAGGCTGTACGCTGAGTTTGAGGAAGGGGCAGGGTACATAGTAAGGACATTTACCTCCTTGGAGTCTCAAACCAAAATAAAAGATATATGGAGGTAAACCCCTACATTTTCCCTTTATGGAAAAAAATTACTCCAGCTTCCCTGGCCTCTTGCTTCCTCTTATATCAATAGGATAATGACTATCTCCGACCCCATGTATTCCACTCTTCTCTTAGGGTTTCAG
Source organism: Lipotes vexillifer (assembly GCF_000442215.2). Classification (NCBI taxonomy): domain Eukaryota; kingdom Metazoa; phylum Chordata; class Mammalia; order Artiodactyla; family Lipotidae; genus Lipotes; species Lipotes vexillifer. The sequence continues at coordinate 46,457 of NW_006781042.1, forward strand.
TGTCAGAGCATCGGGTGTTCTCCACTTCACTCATCTTCTCGTCTGAGGAGGCATTTGGGCTTTTTTGTTCCAATGCTTGCCTCTCCCCCTCCACCAGCCACACACATATGCACATACCAAAGGTTGTGATTTAATTTAAGCTTCGTTATACTTTTAACACATTGGCACAGATACCAGTAGAAGCTAAAACAGGCAAAGAAGGTGTCATTTCCTAGATCTTTCAATCTGTACACCTGCAATTTAGGAGCCCTTGGCTAGACTTTAAATTCTCTGGAAATCTCAACTCCGTGTTTGGATTTTCCCAGGTGGCCAAGCAAACATGATTCACAGTGGCCTGGTGATGAAAGATGGAGAGAAAATATGTTCAATCTGAACTACATCACCAAGCTCAGGGACCTGGGAGTCAGAGCACTGGCTGCATCACCCCATTTCCTTCCGAGGATGTCTGTAGAGCATTCATGGCAATCTATTCCAGTCTTACCTGGCAAGCTCTTTTCTCTTCCAATATCTGTTTAATCTTCCATCCTATTAATAGTCCAATTCTCTCTTTTTCTCCTTCCTCCTCCTTCTCCTAGACCTGAGAGTTTGTTTAGTCAGTCTGAATATCAAGATCACCTGTCATTTATTCTCTACACTTGAAATTCAGAGGAGTTACATAAACGAGTGATCAGAATAGTTATGGTCTTTTAGGTTTGAGACTTATGACTCTCTCAAGAAATTACCTATTTGAATGTAAAGGAATGATAATTACAGAAGTAGAAAAAGGCAGGAATTGATACCAAATCCAGATACTAAATCAGAGTTGATTTAAAGGCATGTGAATCAATCAATTAACATATATATATATATATATATATATATATAGAGAGAGAGAGAGAGAGAGAGAGAGAGAGAGAGAGAGAGTGAGAGAGTACCTCTGTGGGGTACTGTGGGGCTGTGGGAGATCAAAAGATAGAGGATTGGTTATTTGTCAAAGAGATTTCTGCAGAGAGCTAAAAGGAAAAACTGATGGTCACCACAGGGGTAGACAGGTCAGTAGCTAGATCAATATCCTGCCAGATGGATATGGTGCTAGATTGATAGCTAGACAAGGGGTTAGACAGGTACATTTATAAGTCACTGGAGAGCTCATTACCTTGGTATAAAGTTCTTGTGGCACATGTGAAATATGACAAGGCAGAATCGGGGAGGGAGGAGTGGAACAAAACTGTCACTACTAGGATAGGCATTGCGATATGGTGCCAAAAGCTACAAGTAGAGGAAAAGAGTACCCATGCTTTTAAAGAATCTACGTATACATCTTTTTCCAAAGACTTTTATTCAGAGTGGCTTGCAGTCTGGCTTCTAGGATCACTGACTTCATAGCCAGACTTATATTCAGAATTAACTACTAAGAGGCTCATATGGACTAAATGAAGTCAGGCTGCTAGGGGGTGTCTGCACAGAAATGTACAGGAGGACATTGATCGTTGAGAAATCATTGTTTCCGAAAGTGGAGGACAGCACCACGGACAGCTCCCCAACGCTTTGGGATAGCCTTCCGTGTTTGGTGCCAGAAGCCCTGAGTAAAACAGCCAGCTCAGGAATCCTCCGCATAGTCTCTTACCAGTTTCATTCAGGACAACTCAGAAATTCTTATATAAAACAGACTCTCTGCTTGGCTTATAATCTTTCCAGTGAATTCTTTTCCTTGCAACCTCGAGAGCTCAAGTCTCACCCCTCCCCATGCTTCACAAAGTCCCAAGATAAAAAGAAGAGAAGACCTTCTTGGCCTCTGACCCATTTTGTCCTTGAGATTATTCAAGGACTAGAGAATTCCCCCAGGAGATTCACTGTGTGGAATGAAAGCAATTAAAGAGCCAAATAAAAGAATTAATTGCATGTAAGAATGTGGACTCGGCTGGAAAGATGTTTAAACGAGCTCTGAAAGAAACAGGACGCCAAGAGCAATTTTCTAATCAAAGGGGAATAAAAAGACAATCTCTATTCCACTTTAATCTAGAAAACGCGTCTTCATGGTGAAGTGGTCTTAAAATGGACTCACCAGCTGAAGTGCAAAAAATGTCTAACTGTTCAGCATGAGAAGGGACCACCGGTAAATGAGTTAAGATGCTGAGGGGTGACAGGGGATGCCTCAAAAGGAAATAGAGGAAGAGCTTTCTTTTGTTTTGTTTTTGAACAAGTATTTGTGTTTCAGAAGAAATGTGCCTGGTTCCTTAGAAATCCTGGGGATCTTTCATTTGGAAATCATGAAGTTTGGGGGGAAATCTTCCAAGTTTCTCATGGTGAGGATAATAGTCACTAGTATGAAATGCAGATATTCCTGGAAATATCCCTTCTTCCTCCTTTATAGAGGAGAACACTCCCAAGAGTGTTGGAGACAGATGCTAATGGGAACCAGTGGACATTCCCTTTGGGTGAAAATGTGCTTCTGACCCCCAAGAACCCTTACATGACGTAGTTGACCAGTCATACCCAACAGTTCAAAATTGTTAAAGGTCAAGAGATTTGGCTTCTCTTCCCAGCTCTTCAATATCTCACCAAATGTCTTGGGACTTCACTTGGTGCTATTTCTCAGAAGATCCTTGGGTCAGATTGCCCACCCAGGTATAAAATCAAAAGAGGAATGTTTAGCCCAGGCCTGCAAGGAACACTCTCATGGTCTGATGATCATAAAGTGTTTAGCACCTTATAGAAAAAGGCACTAAAAAGTACACAAAATCCTCATCCTCAAGAGCTATTTGCTGTATGCCCACTGCCCATGCCTAGTACCCTGAGCTTTAGACTTGCAGGGAATGGCAAATGAGCTAAAGCTAGTCTGATTTTGCTTTGTTGCAGAGGTGACAGACAGGAAGCTGACTGTGGAGGAAGAGGAAGCCAAGAGGATAGCAGAAATGGGAAAGCCAATATTGGGTGAACACCCCAAACTAGAGGTCATCATTGAAGAGTCCTATGAGTTCAAGGTCAGGCCATAAGTGAGATGTAATTGAATAATAAAGTAATGAGGTGGGAGGTAGAAGACCTGGAGCCTTGTTCCAATGTCACCACTGAATACGTGAAGTTGAAACTGAACAACTCACTTACCCCAGTCTCAGTTTTCCCATTTGTAAAGCGGAGCAAACAGTGCTGGCCATTTGTATCTTAGGAATATTGTGAGGAAACATAACATAGCCTACGGAATAAATGAGCTATAAAGCTCCTAAATGTGTCATCACTATTTGATTGTATTTTTAAAACAAATATACTAAAATTCACTACTCCAGGCTAGGTTTACCGACATCATTAGTGTTATTCTCTGTTGTATTGCTCTAAATATCCAATGTTAGCAGTCACAACTGAAGAAAAGGACAATAGAAGGACTGTGCCAGAAGATACCCCCTAAGGCCATTCCATGCATAACTTTCAGAACTCACATGCAGCCCCCTGGAGTACAGGGTATCTTTCATTCCCATGAAGTGCCAGACTCTACAATGGTTCTGAGCATTCTAACCTCATGGTTCCAAGTTTTAATCTTCCTGACAGACTACCGTGGACAAGCTGATCAGGAAGACAAACCTGGCCTTGGTTGTGGGGACCCATTCCTGGAGGGACCAGTTCATGGAGGCCATCACTGTCAGTGCAGGTAAGAGGGTCTCAGGATGGGCACAGGCAGCTCCAGGGAAGCAAGAACACAGCCATGTCAACAACTCACCAGTCTCTGGGAGGCCCCTGTGGCCAGTCTTCCCAGCTCTAACCCTAGATGTTTGCCTTTTCACTGAGTCACTTTGGAAGAGAACTGTGGGGTAACTAGAAGAGCATGGCTATCTCTGGTTTCAAACCCTGGTTCTACTGTGTGAACTGGGACAAGCTATCCTCTCTGTGCTTCGATTTCCTCATCCAAAAAGGGAACTATTGCTACCTTTCTCAGCAAAGAGAGTAGAAAGCGTCACAGTCTGCTACTGAGCAGGAACTTAAGAAATTCTGTTTTACATCATTCCGTCCTCTTATTAATTTGGTCTTCCTTTTCTGTAAAATGCGGGACTATTCTGATTTAGAGATGTGGGGGTCTGGGGTTTGTAAAAACTTTGCAGTGACTGGCAAACCCCTGCCCTGGATGATTTCAGACCTCTCCTCGGCAGTTAGTGACAGTGGTTTCCTCAGTAGGGACCCACAGCACAGCTAGCATCCCAGAGGCCTGCATGCGGGTTGGCATGAGGATGGGAGGGGTCTTGCCAGCACTCACAGCATTGCCTCTTAGAGCACCACGGAGGCCTCCTGTACTGCCCCGCACTCCTGGCCTTGTCTCTTTTCATGAAGCTTTGTTGTCATAGCAACCCACGGGGTCACATCCCTGAGGTCCCAGCACCAGAGCCAAAGTACAGCCAGGAAGAGAGGGCCACTGCTGCTGCGTTCGCTACCCCTCTTTTACTATCACCTGCTTCAGATACACCCAGTCCCACCTCTGATGACCTTTCTTTGCCCCTATAGAGACAATAAGCGGAATATCAGCCACATAATCTAACTCCCTCCTTTTTCAAATGAGGGAGCCGAGATTCAGAAATCAAAGATGATTTACCCCAGGTTCCAGATTCTCTTCATAGCACAGCTGCAATTGGAACCCAAGTGTCCTGACTCCTGCTTCCACCGGTTATGTCAAAACATGACAGAGGTTGCCTTTGACAGGGCGCCGGCACGTTCTCTCCTCCTGGACTGCTGAATGGGCAACTCTGCCCACATTTCCTGGCAAGGACAAACCAGGCCCATCCCTGCTCCATCCCACGGGATATTTGGAGGATGGCACTGTCTCCCCAGGATGCCCACATGATCTGGAATGAAAGCTGTCCAGCTGGGGATGGAAAATGACCAGAACCACGAGGTTATTGCAGCAGTCACGTCAGGAAGATTAGAGAGGAGCCCCACGGGTGTCCCATCCTCCTCCCTCTCTCCCCCACTGCCCTGTCCCTCTCAGGTTCTCACATCCTTTCTCTTCATCTCCTTCTCTTCCCTTTCCTACTCCCCTGTCCTCTCTCACCCACTCTCCCTGGGTACCCTGAATTCAAATTGACCATGGGGGCACCCCAACTCATTTTCAATTTCCCGCCAGTGATGCTTACGACGTGGGTTGGACTGGACCTTCTCATGAATGGGGATCTGACCCCGCTATCCTTTCCCGGGCCTGTTTGTCTTGCCTGCAGCAGGGGACGAAGATGAGGATGAGTCAGGCGAGGAGAGGCTGCCCTCCTGCTTTGACTACGTCATGCACTTCCTAACGGTCTTCTGGAAGGTGCTGTTTGCCTGCGTGCCCCCCACAGAGTACTGCCATGGCTGGGCCTGCTTTGTCGTCTCCATTCTCATCATCGGCATGCTCACAGCCATCATCGGGGACCTGGCCTCCCACTTTGGCTGCACCATTGGCCTCAAGGACTCGGTCACGGCTGTTGTTTTTGTGGCGTTTGGCACCTCTGTGCCAGGTGAGAGTGAGGGGTGCTTGCATTTGTGAAGAGGATATTACCTGGTTCAAGTGACCCCTACACACTTTGCCTCATTATCTTCCTTACCATCTCAGATCTGAGCTTAACAGAGCCTCTGCCCCTAAGGTGCACAGAAGTCAGTCAAAGGGGTCACTGCCACTATTAAGAATGATAGCTAACATTTCTTGAGCACTTTTGATGTGCCAGGAAGTATGTATTGCTAAGCAGCTCACCTGTTTTAGACCTGTAGTGCTCACCCAAACCTTATTCAGTAAGGAGTGTTATTATCCTCATCTGTCAAGTGGGGCCCCAGAGGTTAAGTTACCTGCTCAAGTTAAGTGGCCAATTTCTTAACCTCCACGTCAGATGAATAGGCCATTTCCCTCTGGCTGCAGGTTAGCCTGCTTGAAGATGTGCTGGAGAAATGCCCACCAGCCTCCTCTGCTTAGGACACCTGTGAATACAAAGTGTCTCCCAGCAGGATAGGTGGGAAGCTTCACAAGCTCTTGTCCTTTCATATGATGAATTACATATTCTTTTTTTTTTTTTTATAAACACCTAAAGATCAAGAGGAACAAGCATGCCTTATTTATTCATTAGACAAATGTTTACTGAGCCTGATACAGTCTTGTGCTTGTTGCTGGGACAATAATGGGAAACAAGACAGACGTGCTTCCCTTTCCATGCGGAGTTTATAAATCTCCATGTGCGATTTATTTCTGTGCTCCAGGGCCTCGAGGGACTGGAGCTATCAGAGGGGAAGGAGCAGATGTGGGTAAAAGGAACAGATGTGGGAAGAAATTGCAGAGAATCGGAGGTTAAAAAAAATTTTTTAAAGCAAGGTCATAGGCGAGAAAAGGCAAGAGGTTTTCTCTGGGAGAAAATTGGCAACAAGGAGGCAAGCCAGGATAAGCCGGGCAAGGGAGCATTTGGGGCACATCCAAGTCCTTGCAATGCGTCCAGAGAACAGCTGGCAGCATTAGGGGCTTGAAGGTTATCCTGTGGTCCACTCAGCTGATGTGTGGCTTTGGCTGAAGCTCCTTGGATTTAGGGTGACGCTATGGAAAGGGCTCTTAGCATGAGGGTTTTCAGGTCAAATCTCCTGATAACTTACCTTGAGTAGATTCCTTGAACCTTATTTTTCCTAACTTGTCAAATAAAAGGGTGGCTGGCAGTCCTTCCAGTGCTTACAACTCATGCTGACATCTAAAGTCAAACAGCCTGCAAGGCCCTGTGCTCTGTATATTAACTGCCAAGGCAGAGCCCCGTCTTCCTTGAGCCCACAGCTCCCCTTGTATCTCCCCATCATGGTTCCCCAGCATGTCCTCTGTCCCCATAAATCCAGCACCTAGCGCAATGCTAGGTGGGCTCAATCACAGTCTGTTACATAAGTAAATGCCCCGTGTGACAGGTGCAATCAGGCACTTAACTGTAAGAAGCTTCCCTGGATGTCAAAGTTCCCTGGGGAGATATTATGGGAAAGCAAACTCCCCTTACTGAAAAAGTAGTCAAAAGAGAACAATAAACCCATTCAGTAAATACCAGGACCAGAAAAAGAAACCTTGGGAATCTTTCAGACGCAGGCAGATGAGGAACGGGTAGCCCAGAGAAGTAAGGTGACCCATCCAAGGCCACACAGCTTATTAATGGCAGAGCTGGGGGTAGCCCCCAACCCCCCACCTGTCATTCCCAGGCTCAGCCTGATGGCCCCAGCTGCTTTACTGGACACCCCCAAAGGTAGGCCCTCCACGCCTCAGCCTCCCACCAGCTCTTGTTTGTCTCTGCCTCTTTTCAGATACGTTTGCCAGCAAAGCAGCCGCCATCCAGGATGTGTACGCAGATGCCTCCATTGGCAATGTCACGGGCAGCAACGCCGTCAACGTCTTTCTGGGCATTGGCCTGGCCTGGTCCGTGGCCGCCATCTACTGGGCCCTGCAGGGACAGGAGTTCCACGTGTCAGCGGGCACGCTGGCCTTCTCTGTCACCCTCTTCACCATCTTTGCATTTGTGTGCATCAGCGTGCTCTTGTACCGCCGGCGGCCCCACCTGGGCGGGGAGCTGGGCGGCCCTCGTGGCTGCAAGCTGGCCACGACTTGGCTGTTTGTGAGCCTGTGGCTTCTCTACATACTCTTTGCCACGCTGGAAGCCTACTGCTACATCAGGGGGTTCTGAGCCGCAGCAGCCCTGGAGAGGCAGCCTCAGGACCCGAGCCCCAGGACCTTCACCCGACTAGGCCCTGGCAGTGAACTGAAAGGGCGGAGTCTTAATCAATCCAACAGGATGGAGGAAATACCCATTTTACAAAGCATTTAATTCAATACAAACCAACAACAGCGACAAATCCAGCTCCAGCCCATCTTCCCGCGATGTCCCTGACCCATCACATACTCAAACCCTTTCGCCACCTTCTATACCACCTTTTTCTGATTATTCCTTTGCTTCTACTTTCCTCGGGGGCAGGGTTTCTCCTGTCTGTCCAATTTGATACATCACCGTTCTCTCACTCCACCGGCGAGGCTCGAAAATGAGTCCTATCCACGTGGCTGGCTTGGGGTTCTCTTTTCATTGCCATCATTATCGTGGTGGCTTTCAATTTCCCATCAGGTTTTGCTCATCGTTTGTTTGTTCATCTTGTCTTTTCTCTCTGAGGTTAGTGACAACGGTGCTGTGAAGGAACTCAAGGTCTGAACCGATGGGTAGGAGCATGAACTTTCAGACACACCCTCTCCCACTTACACTGGGTAACAGCTGTCTCTTGCTCCATCGAGGTCCTTTCCCCCCTCTCCTTTTATTCCCTTCATTCTTGAATGGACTGGTGGCATTTGGGTGGCAGTAAGTTTGCACACCCGGGCAGCACGCTAAAGAACTGGGGCTGTGGCTGGAGCACAGCTTTCTGTCAAGCTTCTGTCGAAATCCAGTTTAAAACAAGAAGTCATTTTTCTCTTCCCTGCCCGAGCCTTTCAAATTCTGTCTCGTTGTGTCAGTGTCTATATGTTACCCTTCTGCAGGAAGACCCACCAAGCGGGAGATAGGGGACAAAAATAGGAATGGAATATGATGACATAGGGCAGCTAGGGGAACAGAAGGGCTATATGCCTTCTAGAACATCTTTGGCTTCGTATCTGAGGCAGGAGAGATGCGATGTCCACCTAGTGAGATCTTTAAGGGAAAAGATTATATGTAAAATGTCAGTGCTTCTGAGAAATGTCAGCTTTACCACACCCTCACTTCCTAATGCACCAGACTAAGAGCTCTGACTGTGTCTCTTGATTTAATGCAGAAGTTTTATAAGAGTTTTAGAGTTTTATAAGAAAATGAGGGCCTCCTTCCACCTCTCCTGGACTCTCTGGTCACATTTGAAAGCATTTTCACAAGACAGGAACTGGAATTCCTCATCTCTCCCACATTCCTGC
>NW_006781042.1:55388-60966 GCF_000442215.2 Lipotes vexillifer
ATTCCTGCTTGTTTTTAAACCTCTTGAAGCTTTTTCCAGCCTGTGGGCTATTTCTTGCCCCAGTAGGAGGAATCTAAGCTGCCATAATCCCATGGAGCCTGGGTTTATAGAGAGATTGGCGTGCCCCACAGACCTTTTCCCAACAAATTTTGAAAGGACCTGCCTTTAAAACACACACACGCACACACGTACACGCGTGCGCACGCACACACGTACACGCGTGCGCACGCACACACAAATAACCACACATATGAAATCACCAAAAGACTGCCCACAGACCTTTAGGCTTTCTGCATTGACATAAATACATTTTTTAAGGGAAAAGAAGAAATTAAAAATCACCTGTTTAATTTTAAACACATTTTTTAAGAAAAAATAGCTGAAAAAGAAACAGTGTTCATGTCGTAAGCTATGTTGACAGTTGCCAGTGGAAATGTTGGGTTGGTTTAAAAAAAAAAAATAAAAGCTATACTTATATCTCTCTAAAGACAGCTTGCTTCTCCCCATGTTGCCTCAGGAAAAGGTCTAGGGGGTCACCTTGGGCTCCTTCTGCAGCTGAAGTGGTTGAGGTGAAAGTGTCATCTCCAATTTGTGTCTCCTATTTGTATCTGTCATGACCCCAGATGCCAGTGTGCCAGACCCAGGATTTTTAAAGCAAAAAATGCTTCAGGACAATGCTACCTGTCAAAGTCTGGACTTTAAGATGCTGGAGGACGTAAGAGGTGGAGCTGTGATGATTAAAGGGGAAAGAGCTTTTTGTATTAGAAAGGCCTGGTAGGGCAGGATTCCAGCTGGACAAACAGCGCCCTGTGTTAATTACCAATAGGCACATTCATTCATTCCTTTATTCATGACTCTTTCAACAAATGTATTTTGAGCACCCTGTGTGCCTTGAGCCACATTCTGGTGCTACCATGAAGAGTAAGATAGAGTTCCTGACCTCAAGAAACTGACAGTCCAGAGAGGCAGGTAGAACTTCTTTTAACCAAGGCTCTTTTGGTTACAAGAAGCAGAAACCCATTAAGCTAGTTCAAGAAATGAAGGGGGCGGAGGCGATACTGTGAAGGCCTGGTGGGGGGCTCTTGCGGAACCCAAGGCAGGAGCACGGCAGGCCGCGGGGGCCTGAAAGCCCTCAGGAACCAAGGCCACGTTCCACCTCCCCGAAACCGCAAGGTGTCCCCCGTCTTTCCTCCTTCTGCCTGTCAGGCCTATCCACTTCCTCCCCCTCCCGACGTGCTCTTGCTTTGTTTGCCTTGCACGTGGCCGGCACTGCCACCAGCCCTGACACTCTGCCATGACCTCACAGCTCTGTTCCCCACAACGAACTAGAACGTCCATTTTTAAATCTGAGTGCGGGTTCAATGGAGAAAATGTGGCCAATTTTCCATCCCCAAAGGGCCAGTCCCCAAAGGCAGAACCCTTGTAGAAGGCTGTGTCAAAGGGGTTGGGGTGCTGCAGCCTGATTACTTTGTGTCATGCGTCCACTCCTGGTCCGAACAACTCAGGTAAGGAGAGGAGGGTGGCGACCACGTTGTATGTACTGTCACCCTTTCCGAAAGCTAAGTGACGGGAAGAAGCATCTGAAGCACATGAGCCATCAAGGTGTGAAGAAAAATTACAGTTCTGTACCATGAGTGGTCAAAGAATGGCATAGACAGGGCATCACAGGGACATGACAGAAAGAAACACTGACTCAGCCTGCGAGAATTGAAGACGGCTTCACAGAGAATGGAACAGTTAGGTAGGATGTTGAAGGAGGAATAAGTCGTGATTTAACTTGGTGGAGGGGGCTTGGTGGTGAAGAACATTCTAGAAGGAACAGCATGCTCGAAGGCACAGGGGTGAATCAGGGGCTGGTGGGGTCATGGGTCAACAAGAGTTGTCACCGCTAGAGGCTAGCGGTCAAAAGGACACAAAACAACAGCAAAAAAGCAGTCCAGGAGAAGGACTTGGCTGGAAGACTCTTTCAATTTTTTGCCAGCCACAAAGTTGATAATGAAAAATGCCCTTCAGCCGATGAAATGGTAGATGCAGAATCAGGAAATCAATTCCTCCCCATCTGTCCCCTTTTGTGAGTCATTTCTGGGTTATCCAGATGTTAGGCTTTGTCGAGAGAGAAGCTGGGATGAACCACAGAGAATGAGGAAGAGGAATCTGAGGACCTGGTACTAGTCGAGATGCCACCACTGACTAGTTCTGTGGACTTGAGCCAGGCCACCTCCTCTCAGCTTCCTGAACTACAAATAAGGTTTTAATAGATGTGGCCCCTGAAGCCCATTGCTTCCACCTTTAACACTGAGATTCTAGAATATATATACAAGAGCAGTGTGTGTGTGTGTGTGTGTGTGTGTGTGTGTGTGTGTGTGTGTGTGATCAAACTGCCCGTCAACCTCATCAGACAGCACAGCAGATGTCCATTCACAGTCCATTGGCTCCACGGCCTATTAGTGTGAAAAAGACACGGCCAGCCGTGGTGCACATGTCATTTTCAGCATTTTTTCCTGGCAGAGCCACAGCATTCCCATCCCCTTGACTCATTTATTACTTAGAGTAATGTTAGCTGCTATAATAAAGAAACCCCAGTATGTCAGGGCTGAGCAAAATGAAAGTGCATTTCTCACTCACGTAATAATCCAGTGAGAACGGTCCCAGTCAGCAGGTGGCTTTCTTCTACACGAGGCAGCAGGCTTGTCAGTGTTTTAAAACAAACATTTTGTGTAAAAATCTGGATTTGGGCTTCTCTGGCCACACTGCGTGGGCTTTCCCTCATGGCAACACTCCAATGGAGCTGATCAGTGGTCACCCCATGTAGACAGGCTTTATGTTCTCGATTCACCAGAGTCCCTACCCAGCCTGCCACTTTCATTCACAGGACCTCCTGGTCCCTGGAGCCATTTATGCATGTGACACCTGCTATGGGGTCAGGGTCTGGGTTTTGCATTTTGGCCTTCCACGTGTTGGTGCTAACCTCCAGTATTCTGTGAGGTTTGAATCCCAGTTATACCACTTTTACCTTTCGCGGGATTTTTAAACAAGTGACTTTAACCTCCCTTAGCCTCAGTATCTCCAATCCAGACGTACAGTTGTTGCAAAGGTTAAATGAACGATTTTTCAAGGCAGTTACCATAGTGCCCTATACCTAGCACGTACCCTGGAAATATTCCTTTCATCTCACATTAATGGTTTGTGGTAAAAATCCCTTACAGCTGGTGCCATCAGGGTCTGACATGTTCCAGGGGACTGTCAGTGTTCGGGGTGGGGTGGTGGTGATGGATGGCCTCAGGCCGCTTCCTCCAACATACCGTCCCTCTATATGTTGGTCCAGGCAGGCTCCATGGAAGTGGAGAAAAGCTCTCCATGGTCTTGCTTCTGTAGCAGGAGCAGGTCTCTAGCTCCTCAGCCTGCATGGGGCACAGAGGTTAAGATTTAGAGGGATGGCCAAGGGGCACCAAGACCCCCAGGTCAAGCAAGCCCCTTGGCACGTTGGAGAAGTGGGGCAGATACATTTGGCAGCAAAGAAAGAGTGACAAAGAAAGGGACAACAGCCCATACAGAGTCTTTCATGCTAATAGTAAAGTGGGTCATGGTGGACAGAAATACCTGAGGGCTTTCAGAAGGAGATGAAGCCTTGGGAGAAGCCACGTAGTCTGGCCAAGGTCATCCTGCAAGTGAGTGGCAGAGCAGGGCTTAACTACATAGGTCTACCAGATTTCAAAGTCACTGCTTATTATCTGCATATGCACCAGTTGGGTGTGTAAGACACGCACTGTTTACTTTCATAGTGTTGAAGAAGAAAGTTAGGAGCATAAACAGGATGACTTGTCTTGGTTTCTCCAGGACTTTCCTGGGTTTAGCACTGAAATTCACATATTTTAGGAAACCCTTCAGTCCTGGGAAATAGGGATGGTTGGTCACCAAAAAATATTACAACTGTCTTACAGAGTAAGACTTAGTACAGAATTGCTACGACTAGTAAATGGTAGTCCCTGCACACACACCTTCTACCATGTCATGCTGTCATCTTTCCCCAAACGTTCCATGTCCCATTACTCTCAGCTAACACTTCAGCTGGATGAAGTGGTGTGAATACCTGGTGTGAATACTCAAACCTTCATCCCACAGAATTTGAATTCTTGGTGCATTGCTCCAGTTTTTCATCGATCAGTACCCTCAGGAAATGGAGTATGAAAAGGCACCCCCAATGAATCCCGAGGTTCCAAACATAGCCCTTCTTACTCTCATTGTGTAGCAGCCCAGTTCCCCCTAAGTAACTGGGATAATCACCCCGCCCAGCTCAGTGGTCTCTTCTGCCTGTTAGCTTCTTGGCATAAATAATCCGAAATGGCTAGAGAGTAGGTTCAGCTTCTAAATCATCAGCACCATAACTGTGTTCCCTGGTGGAGGCATTTCTCCGTTAGGCATTAGGACCTCCAGACCTACTGAGCCCAAGGTTGTAGGGGCAAAAAGTAAAATTCTTCAAGAGGATTATTGGGCATAATGATGAGAGGGGTCACCCCACCTCTACTCCTTGATCCTCAGACCTATGCATCCTGTCTAGAAGAAGTCAGCACTGTATACTGGCCCCCAATTTAAAGCACACACTGCATTCGGTGGGATAGCATCCCAACCTCACAAGATATTATTTTCTAGCTGGTGCTATAATTGAGCCTGCAACAGGTCATTCCAATATTATGTCAAGACAGCCACTTTTGAGTGATAAGAAATGTGCTAAGACCAGTGCCTCTGATGAAAGGCTGTGTTAAAAAGATATCATGGCAATAGATAAGGCACTATGAGTCCGTGAAAGATGTTAGCAGAGACACTGTGGCCAAATCCCTTAAGTTTGTTTTCTATGTCTGTGAGTCTATTTCTGTTTTGTAAATAAGTTCATTTGTATCATTTTTTAAGATTCCACATATAAGTGATAGCGTATGATATTCGTCTGTGTCTGACTTACTGCACTTAGTAGGATAATCTCTAGGTCCATCCACGTTGCTGCAAATGGCATTATTTCATTCTTTTTTTATGGCTGAGTAATATTCCATTGTGTATACCTACCGCATCATCTCTACCCATTCATCTGTCGATGGATACTTAGGTTGCTTCCATGTCTTGGCTATTGTAAATAGTGCTGCTATGAACATAGGGGTTCGTGTGTCTTTTCAAATTATAGTTTTGTCCAGACATATGCCCAGGAGTGGGATCGCTGGATAATACGATAACTCTATCTTCAGTTTTTTAAGGAATCGCCATACGGTTCTCCACAGTGGCTGCACCAATTTAATTCTCACTAACAGGGTAGGAGGGTTCCCTTTTCTCCACACCCTCGCCAGCATTTATTATTCGTAGATTTTTTGATGATGGCCATTCTGATCAGTGTGAGGTAATACCTCATTGTAGTTTTAAAATATCAAACAAGCAAAATCTTTTCACCAACTCAAGGATTCTCATTGACCACTCCCCAGTGACAAATGAAGAAAAGATGCTAAAATAGTGACTGCAATTTTCACTGTATTCCTCCTGAAAGCTCAGGGGCATAGCTAGGGTACGATCAGGGTGGTTTAGGAGAATTCAGCAG
>NW_006781042.1:60976-82152 GCF_000442215.2 Lipotes vexillifer
ACTGGGTGAGCCAAGTTTAGAAGGACAAGACATAATTAGCTATACAAGGAAGACAGGTGAGGACACACATCCCAGGCAGTTTGGCAGCGTTGTATGGAGAAGTGATGGAGAGAAGACGGTAGCTTATTTGTGGAGACCTGGGTTCAAGTTCTGCTGTCATATCACTGGCAGAGTGACCGTGGCTATGTCACTTAAGGTGCTGAAGTCTCATGTCTTTCAGTCCATTACATAATTAAGGTACTTTTACCTCCTCTAGAGTTTGGGGGATTAAAATATATAACTGATATAATTTATGCATCTCACTGCCTAGTAGATTTCTCATTATTTATGTTATTATTGATATTGTTGCCCCAGGAGAAAGCATGAGAAGTGAAGGCACTGAACAGCGTGGGGCACGGAGTGCTATAATGTACACGATTGAAGAGTGGACTGAATGTGAAAGCAGCAGGGCTTAACTGGACATACACCAGCGTATCGTGCCAGCATCACAACAATGAGATGTGCACAATTTTCAGGAGAGTGTGTATGGGAGGAGCGGTTGAAGATCACAACCAGATCAAGAAATTTAGCTTTGTGGGCTAAACTAAGGCAACTATATTCGTCTCCAAATCTATTGTATTAGTCTGCTCAGGCTGCCATAACAAAATAACACAGAACTGGGTGGCTTAAACAACAGAAATTTATTTTTTCACAGTTCTGGAAGTTAGAAGTCCATGATCAAGGTGCTGACAGTGTTGGTTTCTGGGGAGGCGTCTCCTCCTGACTTGCAGATGGTCACCTTCTCACTGTGTCTTCAAATGACCTTTTCTCTGGGCACAGAGAGAGATCTCTGGTATCTCTTCCACTTCTTATGAGGATACCAGTCCTATTGGATCAGGGCCTCACCCTTATGACCTCATCTAACCTTGATTACCTCCTTAAAGGGCCCATCTCCAAATATAGTCACATTGGACGTTAGGGCTTCAACGTGTGAATTTGTGGACAAGACACAATTCAGTGTCCCCCCACTGAGGGACTTTGAGCCGAAGGGTAACATGATCTGATTTGCCTTTTCATTAGCTCAGTCTGAGCTGTCTGTGTCGTGGAGGATAGTTGAGCTGGGGAGTGGATGGAGGGGAGACCAGAGACCATTTACAACTATCGACCACTGAAGGAAGCAGATGGAATGGTGGCAGTGGGGGGGGGGGGGGGGGAGAGAGAATTAAGAGGGGGAGTTCACGGGACACGGCAACGGACTGGATGGACAAGGAGGGAAGGACATTGTAGGGAGGAAGCAAGCAGGGCTCTGGGGTCCCAGGCTTGGGGGAGTGGCTGGCTGCTGTGCCCGGCACTGAGGAGAGGTGGGTGGAGATGGCGTGTCCAGTTTTAGTTATATTGAGCTTTCGGAGCTTGTGGGACACCCAAGTGGAAGTGTCCAGGAGCCTGGATTCAGCAGAGACCTGGGCTGAGTCTGGAACAATCTCCCTAGCAGATTTCCAGAGCAGTTGCCATTCTCCTGAGAGTCTATTCTGAAATTACTTAAAATAGCCACACGCTGCCCTGCAGCCCTCCTTAGTCACCAGTGTGAAAACCTCAAACACCAGCAGCCCAGCAGAGACACCTCAGCCAATTTCTTGTTTGTTTTTCCAGTTTGAGGTGTCTCATTCCTCCCAACCCATCTTCCTCCACCCCTCCCCCAGGCCTTTCATTCCTCTCACACGTCCCCTCCCCGACCACAGTTTTTTCCCCTGAACTCAGCCTATCTTGGCTTTTTTTTTTTTCTAACATCTTTATTGGAGTATAATTGCTTTACAATGGTGTGTTAGTTTCTGCTTTATAACAAAGTGACTCATTTATACATATACGTATGTGCCCATATCTCTTCCCTCTTGCATCTCCCTCCCTCCCACCCTCCCTATCCCACTCCTCCAGGCGGTCACAAAGCACCGAACTGATCTCCCTGTGCTATGCGGCTGCTTCCCACTAGCTATCTTTGTTAGTATATATATGTCCATGTCTCTCTCTCGCCCTAACACACCTCACCCTTCCCCCTCCCCATATCCTCAAGTCCATTCTCTAGTAGGTCTGCGTCTTTATTCCTGTCTTGCCCCTAGGTTCTTCATGACATTTTTTTCCCTTAGATTCCATATATATGTGTTAGCATACGGTATTTGTCTTTCCCTTTCTGACTTACTTCACTCTCTATGACAGACTCTAGGTCTATCCACCTCATTAAAATAGCTCAATTTCGTTTCTCTTTATGGCTGAGTAATATTCCATTGTATATATATATGCCACATCTTCTTTATCCATTCATCCGATGATGGACACTTAGGTTGTTTCCATCTCCGGGCTATTGTAAATAGAGCTGCAGTGAACATTTTGGTACATGACTCTTTTTGAATTATGGTTTTCTCAGGGTATATGCCCAATAGTGGGATTGCTGGGTTATATGGTAGTTCTATTTGTAGTTTTTTAAGGAACCTCCATACTGTTCTCCATAGTGGCTGTACCAATTCACATTCCCACCGGCAGTGCAAGAGTGTTCCCTTTTCTCCGCACTCTCTCCAGCATTTATTGTTTCTAGATTTTTTGATGATGGCCATTCTGACTGGTGTGAGATGATATCTCATTGTAGTTTTGATTTGCATTTCTCTAATGATTAATGATGCTGAGCATTCTTTCATGTGTTTGTTGGCAATCTGTATATCTTCTTTGGAGAAATGTCTATTTAGGTCTTCTGCCCATTTTTGGATTGGGTTGTTTATTTTTTTGTTATTGAGCTGCATGAGCTGCCTGTAAATTTTAGAGATTAATCCTTTGTCAGTTGATTCATTTGCAAATATTTTCTCCCATTCTGAGGGTTGTCTTTTGGTCTTGTTTATGGTTTCCTTTGCTGTGCAAAAGCTTTGAAGTTTCATTAGGTCCCATTTGTTTATTTTTGTTTTTATCTCCATTACTCTAGGAGATGGGTCAAGAAGGATCTTGCTGTGATTTATGTCATAGAGTGTTCTGCCTATGTTTTCCTCTAAGAGTTTGATAGTTTCTGGCCTTACATTTAGGTCTTTAATCCATTTTGAGCTTATTTTTGTGTATGGTGTTAGGGAGTGATCTAATCTCATACTCTTACATGTAGCTGTCCAGTTTTCCCAGCACCACTTATTGAAGAGACTGTCCTTTCTCCACATCTTGGCTGTTTATCAGCCTTGACCCTTCCTCACGGCTCTCTCAGCTGCTCCTGATTTCCTTCTTGCCTCTCTCCCCCCTCCCCCTGCACATCGCTTTACCTCTTGGTCTGTCTGCATTTTATTTCCTCTCTAAAGCATACACATCTTCTCATTTTTTTTCTTCCTTTACTGCCAACCACAGCCCCATAATGTGGATCCCCTCCAAGGAGGCTTTCTAACTCCTGTCCCACTCCCTAAAGGTGCATTTGTTTCATCTCCCCATTCCGCACCAGCCCCGCTTCACGCTGTGGACCCTCAGCATGTCTTCCCATTCGGTGTGTTTCCTCATCCCCTGAAACGCACAAACCTCTTGCAGTGCAAGAGCTGTTTAACTGTGCACAGAAGAGCAAAGAGCCCAGACAGAAAGAATCTGTCTGTGAAAAGTGAAGGGAGGTACCTGAAGCCAAAGGTAGCCCAATGGCCGAACCAGGATGAAAATCTGACCTTCCAACTCTAAGTCCAGGACCCTGGGAAATTTACACGACCAGGTGCACTAGGGTCTACACAGACCCTGACATCTCACCTCAGCTGGGCTCCTGCTGCCTCCCAGGGGTCCTCCCCACCATCTCCTGCTGACTCCCCACTACCCTCCCCAAGGAGAAGGCTGCAAAGCTTTCCCAAACCTCCTGCCTCAAGTCAGTAGACCTCCTCTGGTCTCTGAGCTCTGCTGGGTCCTGGTCTCCACCAGGCCATTCCACACCCGGTCAAGGATTTTAAAGGGTTCAATGGGGTCAAATTAAATACTCTGGAGTCAGCTCTGCCCCCGCATGGCTCAACCTGGGTCTCAAGGGTGACCCCTCAGAAAGCAGAGTTCGCGTCTTTAATGGAGGGGAGGGATGCCTAGAGAAGAGAGTTGCTAAACACTGGGTGGTGGAAAGGATGGGGGACTGAAAAACCTGGGGTTTCTGTTTGCAGCTACATAGCACATCTCTAAAAGTACTCCCCTTAAAAAGCTCAAACTCCTTCCTCTGGGCCAGTATCACAGGGGGTTCAAGAATAACAGAAATGGGCCACTCATGGGAGTTTAGGAGATGCATTTATACAGCACAGAGGTCTGTGGGAGGAGTGGAGGTGAGTGGGTCACCTGGAGTCTTACCTGGTCCTGGGGTCGACGCCCCGAGGGCAAAGTTGTCTAGGACAGCAGGCCCATTAGGGCTCTGAGATGGTGGGAGCCTGAAGGTCCCTGGGCCTCGAGTTGGAGCTACTGGGAGATTCTCTCTGGGATCATCTTCCCTTGAATCTATCACTAAACCCACCATAATAGGACTTTGAGGGGGGGGGTGACATTTTCTACTTTCCCGGAATCGGTGATAAGGGCCCAAAATGAAGAAAAAAGAGATGCAAAGTATCCCATATCATAAAGAACAACAGCTAGGGCCTGATACCCTCCCCAAAGAGGGCATGATACTTGAAATAGCTTTGTAACTAACCACCCTTCCCCATCCCATTCTATAAAAGAAGGTTGCGGGGAGAGAGCGGAAGGAGATAGACAAGAAACTCTGGATTGCTTCCTCCCCTCCTTGAAGCTGAAAAAGCAGGGAGGCTCTGAGAGAATTGTCCGTGGGGATTTAAGCTGGCTGCTGGCCTGACATCTCCTTTCCCAACTGGGCATCTGTGATGCAGCCGATTTGCTGATCAGTCCCCTCTACCTAGTGAAGCAGGGAGGGGAGAAGTGGCAGAGATGCAGAGACGAGAGAGGAGCCATTGAGGATCGACCTGCACCCCATCAACTGGTACAGGAAGGATGTGTAAGTTTCCCACGGGTGAATGGACACCCCAGAAGGGAGCCAGGTGCGAGCCATAATTCAGGTACAAAACCCAAGGCAGGGTCCTCAGAGCAAAGTGGACATGGGGTATATTGCTGTAGGGAAGTGTGGAAAAGGTCAAGCCAGAGCTGGACTTCCCACATAAAGGCCCTGTGCAGTGGCGGGGGGGGGGCCCACCCGGGGGGGCCCACCCAGACCCGGCGTGGGCTCCATACGAGGACCAGTATTTGAGCATCTGCTACAGAGAGGGCGAGCAGCGCTAATCTGAGAAGCTGCTACGATGAATGGAGAGGGCTACAACTGTTGTCTGTTAGGAGGCCTCCACGGTGTTCCTTTCCCTCTTCCCTACCCCATCATCTCAGGAGAGCTGCATCAGGATAAAGTGGAGGACGAACTGTCTCAGAGCCTGACCGAAGCCCCCCTGCTGTCCTCCAAGCCAGTTAACAACTGCGCCAGGGCAAGGAGGGGAGGAGTATCTAAATCAAGCTGGAGATTGACGCTTTGTCATTGGCTGGAACTGAGCTTGTAAATACCTGAAGTAACCAGGAAGTTATGGGAACTGCCCAAGTTGTCCTAAGGGATCCACTACACGGAGGAAGGAGGATATGCAGAGGAGCACAGTGAAAGCAATAACTGCAGAGGGAAAGTTTCACATCTGTACCCCCAGGGTACTGCTATTCCCCAACTGCTTTCACCCAGCGTTACTTGATGCCCCACCAAGTTCTCAAGCACTGGGGGCATGGCTAATTACTCCAGGGCCTCAGTTACCTGAGACTTAGCTCCCAGGTGGGGTGGGGGGAGCTCACAGGCGGGAAGGTGCATTCACCCTCTGCTTTACCAACGACGGGGAGAATACTAATTACCGTAAATGTGACAGATCTGTCAGAAATAATAGACGTAAAATGCACCATGTAAACTGTGAAAAGCAAGTCTTTTTATTCTTGGACAATGTAAAAATTGCAGATTTTTTCATCAATATGGAAAACACAAAGATAATCTACATTGTGATAGTCACCAGAGCTGTTCACCAAATATTTCTAATTCTACTTCTGGGCACTCACCAACTGCCTTTGAGCTAGATGGGACCATGTGATTTGATGTAGTCATTGAGATGTGAACAAAGTGACAAGTCACTTCCAGATGGAAGCTTTAAGAACCAGGGTACAATTTAGCATGTTCCCCCTGCCCCTCCCCCCCCGTTTTTTTTGCCTCCAAGAGCATGGAGAATGGAGGCTCCCTCAACCTGGGTCCCTGATGAAGAGCAGCGCCCCCTGCTGACATATGATGGATATGTTCCAGGAGGGAGAAGGATAGCTTTGTGATTTAAGGGTGCGGGTGATGTATGTTACTGCATCTCATCCTGGTCTCTCCTGATTCTTATGGGTAATTCACCAATGTGCCCATCATCCAGTGAAGACACCACATCCAAGTATTCAATGCCCCTCCACCACCAAGCGTGTTGGATGATCAAGGTTGCCCTGATTGGGTGTGTCACATACAGGATGGTGCACCATT
Organism: Lipotes vexillifer; assembly: GCF_000442215.2. Classification (NCBI taxonomy): domain Eukaryota; kingdom Metazoa; phylum Chordata; class Mammalia; order Artiodactyla; family Lipotidae; genus Lipotes; species Lipotes vexillifer. The sequence continues at coordinate 67,464 of NW_006781042.1, forward strand.
AGCTGTAGTACAGTCAAAGCTTTGCTACGAAGACCCCAGGCAAAAGGACCTTCACAGAGCAGCTGAGGGAAGAAGGGAAGCAATGCAGACAGTGGGAGGGATGAGGCTACACCGATGAGGTGTTGGCTGGGGTGACATAGAAGAGTATAAGGGATGAGCCAGATCTGACAAGAAATGACAAGAGATACCTGTGTCACACACCCAGCACAGGCATTCATTGGCAGGCATATAACCAAGGTCATGACCCTTCCCTATATTAATTCAGGAAAGTCACACAAAGGAGAGTAGTGATCCAGGCCATAGGAATGAGGGCTTGATTTGGTGGTACTGCATGAAAAAGGTCAAGTTTCACCCGTCACCCCTTGTACAATTAAAAAATAAAAAAGTCAAATGCCACAGACCAGAAGATCAGGTTGCCAGGAAGCTCTTCAACCTCCTTGATGGGCACACATGTGGCCCTGTGGGTCATTCAGGAACTTGGGAGTAAATGGCCAGATGAGCAGGCTGGCTCTCTCTCTGGGTTTTTTCTACAAGAGCTCTGGTGCTGCCAGCTTCCCATCCCACCCAGATCCCCTGGGGAACCAGGGATGAGTACCAGCCTGGAAGCCCCTCCTCTGATGGCATCTGAGGGGCCCTGGCAAGATGCCTGGCCCCAGCAGCAGTCATCTGTTCTTTTTCTTTCTTTCTTTCTGGTCGTGCTGTGCGGCATTTGGGATCTTAGCTCCCTGACCAGGGGTCGAACCTGCACCTCCTGCATTGGAACTGGAGTCTTAACCACCAGACCACCAGGGAAGTCCCAAGTCATCTCTTGACAACATCCCCAGTCTTCCCCTCCCCACAGAGGCCAAGCATGGCTCAGGAGACTTTTGGTGAAGGAAGAAACAGGATGGATCTACCGTTCACTTCTCCTTGACCACTACTGGGAATGGCCCTCCTGTCTCTGGAGAAAGCAGAGGAAGGCTGAGCGGGGCTGCAGGCTGGCTCTGCCCGCTTCCCACATCAGCCTGGATCTCTCTGCTGGAGGCTAGGTCAACCCCAAGTCTCCCAATGAGGTCCTGCATGGACAAATACCTCCCTTATTTCTCTTCCCCAAATCCCTGAAGCCCATGATAGACCTCTACAAATTTGTGGTTTTTAATAAGACTCTAAACTATGCAGAGAAAAAAGTGTACTCACGGCTGAATGCAGCCACCCGGGGTTAAGGAGGGAGAAGGCTGTTATTCTAGCCCCTCCAGGAAGACATCTGGGCAGTGGGCAGAGCTCCAGGCCTGGAGAGGAAGATCTGAGGGTGATACCCAGCTCTGCCTTTCCCAGCTGGGTGTAACCCAGCAAGTCACCGAGCTCCCAAGTGTGCATCCACACCTGTGAAATGGGATTGATGACACCAGTAGCACTGGGCTGGGGTGAGTATTAGTATTTCAGGGCCTGTGGACAGAGCAGCTCAGTGTCAGCACTAGAGAAGGGGGACCTATACGACCCCATTCAAAGGCTAACATCCTTTCCCGGGAAACAGCTGAAGGAGGCTAGGGGAGAATTTCTCAAGGGCATTATCTTCTGTTCACCTGCAAAGAACAAGGGAACAGAGGTGACCAAAAGAGACTGGTGAGGAAGCCACATCCGGGGACAGCTGAGTGTGGGCAGGGGTGGGATACAAAGGGAAAAGACGCCCTGTAGCACCAGACACAGTCTAGAGCCTCATCTCTGCTGCAATGTCCACGCTGAAGGCCTCCAGCAATGCCAAGCAGGCCAGCAGCCTCGGCCTGAATATGTGACCTGAACATGTGTCCCACAGAAGTGGGGCACGGACGGTGTGACCCTCACTGGGGGCCTGCTCCCTGTCTACGGCTGCTTTCCAGCCTGGGGTCTTGTGATAATGCCCGCTCCCACCAGCCTGAAGCCACAGAATGGGCTACCCCCAGCCCTGCCCCCAAAGCACCACCACCAACATCCCCTACCTTCCTTGTGAGGGCAGCTGTACGGGTGCAGGCAAGAGGGAGAATTACAAAGAGGACACCAACACTGCAGGTGAGGGCCCGGCGCATCGACGTCCTAGCCGCAAAGTGTGGCGCCACCTATCGGCCACTTCTAGGTTCCTTTCCCATCTAGCACCTCAGACTTCCCAAGATCAGAGTGGAGGGCACCCGGGCCACAGAAAACAACTATCCTTTTAAGGAAATGAAACCTTTCCATCAGAGGAAGCCACCCAAAGAAAGAGGCAACAGCCACCAAGATTGACTCATTTTTATTTTTTATAAAATAAGCTACAAATAGTCTCCCTCCCTCCTCACAAAGGAAAACCACAGAACACAGCCTCCACATATGTGTGAGAGAGAAGATGCCCAGGGGAGAGTCTGACTTTCTACAAGGAGGTGCTTCCTCCTGGCCAGAGTAGGGGACTGGGGTCTCCTGGAAAGTCCATCCGGTTCCAGCACGCTGAGCTTTCTGGTCCAAACTAATGGGCTAGGGCTCCCCTTCCACCTTACCGTGTTGGGATGGGGCCTCCAGTCACCCTAACACAACCTCTGGGACTTTCACCCAGACAGCAAGAACCTTCTCCAGTCAGAGGATGGGATACTGGGATGGGGTACGAGATGCACGAGATGTGGCCAGATTTCCAAAAGCAATCCACAGGGCCACCAGTCCTGGGCTACTACCCACCCTCCCTCACTGCTGCCACGCCTGCTCATGGAAGGGGTGCTAAGTGCCACTGGTTGCCCTTTGATGACTGTCAGACAGGCATGGTCACCCGGGCAGAAGCAGCTGGCATCTGACCCGAAGGCTGCCCAGCACATTGGATTCCACATTGGAATCACAGTAAAACGTCTGTGGAAAGCTAGGCCTGGACTTCCGCATAGCTGGGTTATTATCTCTGCACTTCTAGGCGAGGCAGAAGTGGGAGGCCCAAGATGAGCTTTGCTCTGGAATTGGCCTCAAGCCTGGAAGCCTTTAAGAGTATTTAAGGGAACAGGAAGTTTTTTTTTTTTTAAAAAAAGGCTGAGTTTCCAACAAGGTGACCAACACAACTCTTCCCTCAGGCTTATGATGACCAGAGGATGGCAAGGGGAGATAGAGGACAGCGGAAGTAAAAGCCAAGTCTGACCTTGGCCCTGGGAGCTGTCTCGGGAAGCCTCATTCATGGGTTTGCAGGAGGTGAGAAGCCGCCTGTGGGTACTGCACTCACCAGGGCAGGCCTTCTGTCCTCTTCTGTCTGCTGCTCAGATACTAAACAGCTACTAAATAAAAGGCTCCTCTGTGTGTCTTTTCCTTCTTTCCCTCCCTTCTCATGCTTTACGTGGAGTAGATGCTAAACATGGGTGGAAATGTTTCAACTGACCCTAACGCAAATCCTTGGAGGACAATTTGCTCAGTGGGCCACCAGGACACTGTGCACCCACGGGGTCAGGGCCACCTGGGGATCCGGATGGCAGGAACACATGGGCACGGGAGCCCTCCCTTCAGGGGCCCCCTCACATTGTCCCACATCCAGCCTCCCTTGAGAAGGTCAACCGCCAAGTGACTTGCCAGCTCTGACAGCCACAGCAAGAGGCGGTGCCCTCCTCCCACTAAAAAAGAACTAATGGGGTCTGCGCTCTAACCACAGGGGTCGGTCTCCAAACAGAATCCAAGTGGGCTGGGGATGGAGTTCTGGGTTCCAGAAAGCTGGGCCGTGGGTCCAGAGCCCTCACAACCCAGAGCAGGAAAAGGGAGGGGAATAAACAGACAGCAGTGCCAATGGCTGTACAAAAGAACTATACAATTTACATATATATTTATATACAGTATATAAATCTCTTTCTTCTGAGTCCCAACAAGACCCTCACCCCCTCAGAACCCTAAAAGTTGTCAGTAGCAGATCCAAAACCTTAACAATAAAAGAGAACGAACGGTCTTTCTTCCCTTTCCTTTTCCCACCGTGGTTATTAGATATTGGTGTTTAAAAATGAAACCAAAAGGAAACACACAAGTAAGAGTTATTAAAAGTGCAAACACGGTGGGCACCACTCATGTTACATGGGATGTGGCTGGGCTGTGGGCAGCGTCCAAGGTCAGGTGTCTGGTGATCCATCCTGCCTCCCTGGTCTCTCCACCTGCCCTTTGGTTTTCTGCTCCTTAGATGAGGCGTCCTACTGAAGGGAGGTATAAGTGAGAAGTTAAGGTTGGGTTTACGCGCAATCCAGCTACACATGTCAATTTCCTCACCGGAGCAGGCTTTTCTACCTGCTGTTAAATACGGGGCTGGGTGGGACACAGGTAACCTGGATTTGCAGATAGGCCCATGTTTTACCAGCCCATCTTTGCCACCATGAGGCATCACAATGGCAACAAAATGAGGCTGCCATTCCAGAGAACTAGGTTTTGCCCAGTAAACACAGTTGGGGGGCGTGCACCCTGTACAAACCATCCTACTCCCAGATGCCAGCCTTTCAACCTGGGGCTGGGGCGGAAGTGGTAGGTGCTCGTTTATAGGTGGGAATGGTAGGATCCTTGTAGCACTAACTAATCTTTCTCTTGTGTCCTCAGCAAACAAATTGAACATGGGAGTCCAAGTAACTTGGCCAATCCCAACACTCCGCTGCACTACCGAAGCTGCATCAGGGGGCCCACAGAAAGGACCCCAGAAAGAAGGCAACTTACTGAATGGGTTTTTGCCTGATCATTTTCCCTGGGGGAAGATGCCAAGACTACCACCTGCCAAAACAGGAACTTAGGATGCTTGAGTGGCCTTGACCCAGAGAACTGGTAGGGCTTCTTGTATACCTGGGCCCCTGGCCCCTCTAGCCCCCAGAATGAAGAGGACACTTGGGGAAGAGCCAGAGATTGTGTGGCCAGCCTTCCTGTTCACCCAGGTAAACCCCTTGTCAGCCAACACCTTTAAACACAGCCCCTCTTCCCTAAGGCCGGGCCCCCTCATTAGCTGAGAGGGGCTTTAGTGCTGATGCACATTTGCATAACCTTCTCGGGTCCTGGCTCTCCCAGTCGCAGAAGGTCAGGTGGAAGGAATCTTAGCCATCATCTGGTCCAGCCCCTACACTTAACAAATCCAGAAACTGATGCTCAGAGCAGTTGAGGAGCTTAACGGAGGTCCAAGGCTTGTTCTGCACCCCATAGGGTGCCGATCGGTTTTGGCGGCTCTGCAGGGCCCAGGTCTCCTAAGGGAGGAGCAGGGAGCTGCGAGGCAGGCACACCACGAGCTGGGCCAGCTCCACGTGGGCCCTGGAGGCTGTGTGATTTTGTGCACAGCCCTTAACCCCTCTGGGTCAGTCTGTGGAGCAGGAATTAGGACCACAGCTGTGCTCCTTCTGCTGCGCCTCTCACAGGGTTGCCTTGAGGATCAACTGAATCCACGGAGAAAGGGCTTGGAGGGGAGCAAAGTGCTGTGGGGATACACGCCCACCCTCAGCTCAACCGCCCCCAAGTGACACTAACATTCCTTAAGACCTGAGAAAAATGACAGGACACAGGGTGGCATGGGGTGAGGGGTAGATACTGGTATATCCAATGTCACGGATGAGAAAACAAACTTGGAAAGATAGAGGGACAAGCCCAGGGCAGGCGGGTGGGAGGTGAGCCAGTTTGCCAGGCCCTGAATCCCATCTTTCATCTGCTCCAGCCAGCAGCTGCTTCTCTCAGCGGTGACAGGAAAGACCTACACGTACATAGGACCTCAAATAGTCCCACCCACCAGGCTGAGACTCAGGAGAGAAAACGTACAGCCAACGGTAACCAGCTCTCACCCTGAAGGCTTACCGCACTAATCCCTTTACCAAAATATCGCTTCATCCTCAGAGCAACTCTATATGGTTCTAATAAAACAATCAAATTATCCCCATTTTATGACGATGAAACTGAGGCTTGGAGATGGTGTAGCTTTTACGTGGTGAAGCAAACTCAGACCTGACTGTCTGCTTCCAGAATCATGCTCTTAACTACCAAGGAAGGCAGGGGAGAGAAAAGGTCCGAGCCTGGAGCAGGTGCCATCCTTGGGCAATTCACCGGGAGAGCTGGCAATTTTTTTCAATGGAAGAACTCGGCTCCAGCCTGCCTGCTTCACAGGGTGGTGACAGTAATCCTAATGATGGTGCTTTATATACTGGGAAGGGCCAGTTAAGAAAGACCAGCCCTCAGAACACTGTGCAGAGAATTCAGCTCCCCAGTGAGGAGTCTGGTTGGTAAAAATGCCTGTGTTCATGGGGCATTTCCCAAAAATTCAGTCCCTCACACCCAAAGCTACATTCACCCCCAAACTCTGTGCCCTCCCCACACCCGACTTCTGCCCCCAACTTGGTGTGCAAGCCCCTTTCAGCCCACCAGAGGGCACTGCACAACACCAAATGACCAACATACGCTCCATTCCCTACATACCATCTACCCGAGTGGCTTTTCTGCTGCTCCGCAGAGGGGAGGGACCCTGCGAAGCTGCCGGCAGCCTGGAGGTGCGTTACCCTACTACTCCTAATTTCTTTTGTGCATTCACCACTAACCACCTACTGAGCTAAGTTCTTCACAGGCACCAGCTTGTTAAACCTTCACACCAAATCTGTGAGGCAGACGCTATCATCTCCATTTTGCAGGTGAGGAAACTGAGGCTCAGAGAGTTTGGGTAGCTTGCTAAAGATTACAGAGCTAGTAAGTGTCAGGGCTGGATGCTTCCTTTGGGTTCTGTGCACCTGGTGCCCCACAAAGCTTCAGAGGACAGCCGGGAGGCCTCCTTGAGCTCGGTGGACCCGAGGTCACCACACTCAGCCTCCCCTTGGCCGCTGTGTGTTGCACGGACCTGAACTACCAGCACAGAAAGGGGGCTGAGGGCAGAGGGGCTACAGAGCTCTGTGATTCCAACCCCACTGAGCCCAGAAGTGCTCCTGGGTGGGCCTGGGGTCTATACTAACACTGGGTAGTCTCTTTCCAATACTGGCCCTCAGCCTGTGCTCTGAGAAATGGGCACAGGTTCCAAATGCCAAAGCGTAATGTCACCGTACAGGACAATCCCTCTCCTATCCCTTCATCATTTGACAAGGATCTAATGCACTGTTACTGGGCGCCGTGCACCGTGCACTCTGCCTGAGGTTAGAAATTGAGAAGGCACACCCACAGCTACAGGGGAGCTGCAGGGGAGAATCAGGAACGTGAACTGCAAACGCAGTGTGATAAGGCTTCCGACAGCGGCAATAATCTTATGAAGGAGGATAGTGATATTGAACTTCCACGGGGTTCCTTCGATGTCTCAGGCACTAGGACAACTGCTTTGACTCACTGTCCCAGTGAATCAGCACAACAGCCCTATGAGGTGGATATTATGATTATTTCCATCTTACCGATGAAAACACTGAAACCCGGGACGGCTGAGTAGTTTGTACTTGGGTGAAAGAACTAGTCTGTGGCTGAGGCAGGGTCCTGGGGACTCAGAGTCGTGGGAACACAGAGAGGCATCCTCATCAGACAGGGGTGCCCAGAGTGATGAGGTCACTCACGCGGGGCCACACGCCCCAGAACAAAGGCCAGAACCCAGTGATGGAGCGGGCAGGTCCCGAGACTGGGTACCTCATGGTAACTCAGCCACTTCCCCAGCTACCTTTTGGGTTTACACTGTCAAACAAGGGTTAGAACGAGGAAAAGCCCTTATGTCTCCTCCAAGGCAATCTCAGCATTTCTCAAGCTTCCATTTCAAATAAGTCAGCACCACCTGAATTGGTATCTTCAGCCCAGACCTTTCACCGGCACTACAGACCCTCTAATTCTTTGGGTGCATCCAACTTGACACGTCCAAGCCATCCTCGTCACCTTCCCTGTCCCCCTGCACCCGCTCGGCTCTTCCTCCCATGTTGCCCATCTCAGTGAATGGACCCACTGTCCAGTTGCCCAAACCAGCCTTCATCCCTCTATGCACTCAGTCACCAAGGCCTGCAGGTCTACCTAGTCACCTCTACCCACTACTCTGCATCTCCTACTGGGGGATGGCCTCCATCACTTCCTGTCTGGACAGCCACAGCCTCCTACTGGGGACTCTGCCTCGCTTATCCCCAGTCCATTTCCCACAATGCACCAGAATAATTTTTAAGCAAAACTGATGCTCTTGTTTCTCTGACTGAATCCCTTCAACAGCTTCCCCACTGCCCTTGTATAGCTGAAACTCTCTCACCTTGCCTCCTACCCCTTCCCCTCCCCTTCCATCTTCGAAGATCTTTCTGCTTGGCCACCTCTTACTCATTGCTCAGGGATTGCTGTAGAGCAGGGGCAGAAAACTTATCTGTAAAGGACTAGCTGCTAAGTATTTTAGCTTTGGTGGTCAGGTACGATATACAATAGTCTCGGTTGTATATTCTTCATTTTTGAAAATTACATCCCTTTAAAAATAGAAAAACCACTCAGCCCACAGTCTGTACAGACACAGGCCGTGGACTAGATTGGGCCCGTGGGCCACGGCTGGCTGACCCCTGGTCTAGACATCACCTCCTTCCCAAAGTTTTCCAAGCCCGTCTGCCCCTGAGCTGACGGGGGTGCCCTGCGTAGGTTCCTACAATACTCTGCACTTGCTCCACTGTGACAGAGATCATTAGGTGCCCACCAGAGTTCACGCTGTCCTCCTCTCCCTGGGTTCCCAGCCTTCCTTACTGTGGGGTGTGGTCTAGTGACTGAGTTCAAGCCAGTGAAATAGGAGAGGTGATGTGTGTCACTTCCAGCACTGGCCCGTCAAGCCCCCATCACAGGCACTGCCCTGGATGCTACATAATAAAGATGGCAGAGTCATTCTCAGCCTGAAGCTCAGTGACTGCACACGAAGCAATCCCCACTCCTATTCCTTCCCCTGCATACACCACACACACATACACACACACTCACTCACACACACTCACACACACTCACACACACACACACTCCTAGGCCCTGGAATCGTGGTGAACTATTATATGGGCAAGATGAACTAATATCCACTGTGTTGAGCTGAGCCATTACATGTGTGGTTCTACTTGTCACTGCAGCCTGGCCTATCCTAATACACCCTCATAGCACTTACCACAGGGTATGTAAATACTTTAGTATCTGTCTCCTCCATAGACTGTGGAAGGATAGGGACCTTATCCATCCATTCCTCCACTATATCAGGCGTCTAGCATGAAGCATAACACACTCCCAGTAAGTAGCTGAATAAACACGCACCTGGGACCTCATCTACTGGGGGAGCCCTTGGCCCCCGGGCCCGGGCGGGGCAAGTCCTCGCGGGCCAGGAGCATAGGCGAGCACTCACCTTCTTTGCTGACACCCAGGCAGCCCTTCAGCTCGGCAAGTGAGATGACCTTGTCCTTGTTCAGGTCACAGTAGTCAGTGAAACGCCGGGCGCATTTCTTGGGCTTGGCTTTCTTCTTCACGTAGCGCTTGAAGGGCTTCATTTCCCTCTTGTTAATGTCGTCGCTGCTGTTGCTGTCCAGCTGGCTGAAATACCAGTGCACCACTCGCTCCTCCAGGGTGTGGCTGGGGTCTGGCTCCGAGAACCTGGGCCACGGGCAGACAGCCCCATCCCCAAGCACACCGCTCAGGATCCCGCAGGAGCCACCAGCCCAGCCTCAGTTCTCCCCCACGTGCTCAGATGCCAGGGCTGCCGGCAGCCAGGCAGAAACAGCTTATCCGAGCCCAAGCCCTCCCGGCCCCAATGAGCCTGCAGCCGAATCAAGCCATCCTTTCCAACTTTGAGCCACAAGACTGGACAGTTCGTTCTTCGGGGGTCCCCAAGTAGGTGAGCCCGCCACCCCCTCCGCCATAGCCAGCAACGTTCTCGTACAAGACGGATGCTCAAGACATACTGGCTGGACGTAATTCACCTGAGAAACCACAGGGATCCAAACTGTCCTCCTCCGAGCCTAGTGTTGCTGCCACACAAGCTGCCCGTTACACATGAACCTGGCATCCAAACGAACATGACTATGGGAAAGGGCGCCCAGAGCCTGCACCACCCACCCAGTGCCAGTCCAGGTCCTGGGAGGGCTTCCAAAGCAGGAGGCAGAGCCCCTGGCTTCAAACTGCTGTCTTGGCGAAACAGAGCCCAAAAAGTGAAACCGAGCAGCAACAGGTCAGTGTGAAGTTCCCGTGGGCGTCCCTGTCAGGTATCAAGTGCGGTAAGAATTGAGGAAAGAAGGCAATTGAGATGGACGCAAACAGAGGTTCTACAGCTGGCAAGTCCAGACCTACTAAGCGTGAGTCTGTCCACATAGAGGTTTTAAGACAGGAGGCCCAGGGTGGACCCAGGAAGCCACATGTTAACTAGAACCCCCAGGAGATTCTGCTAAGAAGCACTGGGCTAGAGTAACCAAGAAAGCTTCCCGGTGTCGAGATGCACAGCGGTGACCGCATCTAACACAGCCCACGTATGCGTGGTGACCGTAACGTGACAAGAGCAATGCCTACACACGTAATGTACACAAGGCCCACCCATCAGTTTCATTTACTCACGCCTCATCTTTTCCCAGAAAGGATTCAGGGTGCTAGCTGAAACTTTTGAAGCCAATGATACGTCTCTTCTAGAGGGGGTGACTAGGGTCTCTGGCCAGGAGAACAGAGTCACACGAGTCCCATGGTTCCTGCTGCCAGGGCTTGGCACGGAGTGAATGTGGTCCAGGCCCTTTTGTTTAAAGCCCTGGGTAACTTTCCCTTGGTTGGGGGACTAAGGCTGAGGTTGGGAGGTCCACACATTCAAATACTTAGTGTGCAGGGCACTGGGACAGACTACGTGACAACCATGGGTGAGAAGCATGGGCAGAGGGGCTCGCTGTCACACAGGGATCCTACACCAGGGATTCAGCGCCTGCCAGCACACTCTGAAGCTGTACCTGGCAAGAAAAATATTCAAGGCACTTCCCAGTGCCTTGGGGTTCTTCTCTAGCGTTTGCCGAGTTTTCCGGGAGGGAGGGGACCATCCCTGACACCTCCGCTATGAATGAGCCAGCAAACACCCTCCGCTACCCCATCCCCCAAGTGGCCTCACCATTTAGGGAAAAAGATGTTTCATTACCAAAAAAAAAGCCAGGCATCCCTGTTGAATGACCACTCCTAATTAAGTGGATTGCAGTCTTGGGCAGGTCCCCCTGGGCACCCTGGACCAATTCCAAGAAAGCACAATTAGTGGATCTGCCAGCAGGACCTCATCTTGGCAGGTCTGGCGCAGGGAGCACCTGGGGAAGGTTTGAGGGACCGTCTGCTTCTGGCCCTTGGGGAGTCTGCTAGGTCTGTCATAGAAACCAGGCTTGGAAGGGCTTTCAAACAGGCATGGCTCAGACTGTTGTCTCTGCCAGTACGTGGTACTTTGGTGGTTTTAAGCTTCCTCTATTTTCACTGCAACATTCACTCTCGAGCCTGCAGGGTATAGCAGGCGGGCCCCAGAAAATTCTCTATCAGGATGCTCGTGGAGCAGCAAGGGAGGGTGGCCAGCTCCCCCGCAGGGCACCCCGCCTGCCCTCGCCTTCCCCTACACGCGAGGGAGGACGCAGCTGCGGGAGGGACCCAGGGGAGATGCTCCAGCTATTCCCACCCAGGCTTTCTAAGGCGGCCAGGGGAGGGCCTTCCCCCTCGGCCCCTCCCGTGAGGGGGCCACGAGAATCCCCCGCGAAGGCAGCTCTTCCTTTAACCTTTAGGCTCAGCATAGCGTAATGTCTACCTAGAGGCTGGAATAATAAAGCCTCACTTGCTGAGACGGGAAGGGATGAGGTCATCCCGCCTAGACGCCCAGCCAGGCGTCCAACACGCTCGCTGCCTCCAACACGTGTTCCTGGGCTCCCGCCTGCCGGCCCAGTTCTCAGCGACTCTGTTGCTGGAGCTCCCCGCACCTTCCTTAGGGCTAGGCTGCAGCAAGAAGCAGCTCTTCTCCTGCGCTACAACCTCTAAGAGCTTCCTCTTATGCCAGAGAGTGACTGTCATCTGGGGGCTGCTCCGTTTTCCCTCCCTTCCCTGCCTCCTTGTCTGGAGAACCGTGTTCCTGCCGTCCTCACTCCCAGCAGGAGCTCCCCAGCCCAGAGCGCCCACGTCTTCTGCCTGCTACCCCCCGTATGTCCCCCGTACCCCGCAGCCGAGGACACGTCCCAGGAGACGTCCCCCGAGGACCCTGCGAGCAGCAGCCTGCCCTGTGGGCCTGAGGCGCCTGCCTCGCCCCGCCCCCATCCCCAGCTGGTGTAAGGCACTCTGCTTCTGAAATCCTTTGACTTCCAGAATCCCATGCTGCCCCCTCCCCAAACATCAGAGCCTAGCTAGGCAGCGCTAGGGTCCTACTTTGGAAGCCAAGGCTTTGTCTAGGCCAAGCGCCAAGTACATTTAAGGCAAGAATTTCTTAGCAAGGGTGCGGGGCGGGGTGGGGGTGGGATCATGGACCCTCAGAAAACGTAAACAAAGCCCTGGTCCCTCTCTCTAAAATGCACATGCACCCAGAACTCTGCAGATTTTAGGGGTTTAATGGACTCCCTAAACCTCATCCAAGGTCACGGACTCAAGTTAAGAACCCTCGTCTAGAGGGAAGGAGACTCCAGCCATGACCCCAGAAGAATAAGTCTGAACCTTCTGGAGGAAGATCGGGTGAGACAAAAGACAGTAACTGGGAGGGGGTTGGGGGTAGTTTTCATGCTTCCAACAAAGCATACTAGAAAAAAGAAAACTACTGAAGGCATCTGCCTCAAAACGCTGAAAATGAGGTTTCTGGCTTCACAGCGGCCTCAAGTCCCCAAACTACCGTGCTCCATGCAAGAACTGGTTAAGCCTGACATCTCTCAGGAGTCCTGATTTAGCCAAACCAGCGGTGGGCACGTGTGAAAGAACACACGAGAAGCCTCTGTTAACTAAGGAGAAGCTAAGGCTTTCCCAGGGGAGTGTTGGATGGGGTGGGGCAAGAGGGCCTCCCTGAGTCTCCAGGAACCTCTCAAGCAGTCTGTGCTGGAGTCCTTTCCATCACAGCTGGACTCCTCACAATTTACCCCTGACCTCAAAGCCACAGCCCACTGAGCCCTCCAGCTCTTACAGCTTTCTAGGAGTATCCTTCAAAAACACTGGCAACTTGCACTCCCAGTTCTAGGGTTACACTGGCATCAGACTCCCGGCCTCTCTCTCACACATGCGCACAGAATTGGGATCAGAACCGCTGGAATTCAAAGCTGCTCATCAGGCCAGGGCTGGGGACCCTACGTTAGAGAGTGTGATGCCCAGGTCCTTGCTATGGGCCTCCCTACAGGTACAATTCCACTTCCATTAAAAGGGCTTATTGGGTGTGTATAGGATCCAAGTTTCCTCGGATATGGTGTGGAGAGACACGGTGCAATGTTGGCGTCAGCCCCGCCTCTGGGCTGTTTTGGTGGCCGTCCTGTTGCCTCCCGTCTCCAGGGATGAGGAAAACCACTAGAGCCAGGTCCCTCCCTGGACTGGCTGGGCCCCACCGAGTCTTCTCCCAAATTAAGAGGCGGCAGGTGCCACCCTTCCCCTGCAGCCCTCTCAGTGTCGCTTCTGCAGCTTCAGCCCGCCGGGCCTTGGCTGCAACGAACAGCTGGAGAGTCAGCCCCTTCTACCACAAGGAAACTGGCGCTGGCCACGATCTTGGGCCCAATTCCGCTGTCCCAAGCAGTTTTAAACAAGGTGAGGTGGGATGGCCCGGAGGCACGGGCCAAGCCAAGCAAGCCAGCTGAGCCCCATCTGGAGCCGGGTCCAGGCCCCACCAGCTGTGCGGGTGGGTAGAGTTGGGAAATGCCAAGTCAGCCGCATTCCAGCCTCCTCCTTGCAAGAACATCAACAAGTCACCGCACTGGGCAGGAAGGAGGAAGCCTCAAGACCCACGGTCTCTTCTTGCAGGGCCACGGGTGGGGCAGCGAGGCTCACACGGCCCAGCCCAGCTCCTCTCAACGTTGACTTTTTCTAGGGTGGAGTGGAGAAAGGAGAGGGTTCCCCTGCTCTAGAAGGCTCTGCCAGCTAGGATCTCAGAACTCTCCCTTTGGGACTGATAAATGCTGATGGGAAGAGGCTGATTTAGCCAGTGGGGTGAGGGGACGGGGGCAGAACTCTGCCTTCTGGAGCGGGAAGGGCCAAGAGCATAATTCAGGGCTTCCCTGGTGGCGCAGTGGTTGAGAGTCCGCCTGCCGATGCAGGGGACGCGGGTTTATTCCTGTCTTCTCCCTTGTGTGCTATTGTACCTACAACTCCAGGCTGAAAGGAAACACCTTCCAGAAATTGGCAGTTCTCAGAAGAGAGGAGATCAGGTCGACTTGGACAGCCAAAAAAACCATCTTCGTGGTAAAATACTGCACTTTACTTCTAACTAAAAAAAAAAAAAAAGAGCATAATTCAATGATCTAGCAGCCCTTCACTGAGAACAGCCCTCATCTAATGATACCTGCAGGCCACCCCCTCCCAGGCACTAGCCACAAATGTTTCCATGGATACCCCATTCTACTTTGCCTATTTTTAGATTTGGGCAGCACTGCTTTCCCCCTAAATCAGGCTAGAAGACCAGAAAAGGAAGTAGATATCTCCCTCTTCCACTCCCTACATCTAGCAAGCCTTCAAATCCTATTGATTTCATGACTAAAGCTCCAGTAAATCATCCCGTCCGCCACAGCTTTAGTCCACATTCTCACCACCTTTCCCTCTGGTGTGGGCTGTAACCTTCCTGCCCCATTTAGCTCCCCTCCCCCCGTCTGGCTTCCACAGGAATGCCCATCTAGTCACATGC
>NW_006781042.1:82162-89489 GCF_000442215.2 Lipotes vexillifer
CTCTGGCACGAATCACAAGACCCAGCATGATCTGGGCTCTGCCCAGCTCCACAGCCTCATCTCCCGCCTGTCCACAGCCTGCCTCCCAAGCTTAAACCTTACTCCTCACAATTCCTTCCACAGACCCTACCTCGTTCATACCTCGCTATCCCTACGGTCCCTCTGCTGGGATACCCTTATTCCTGGTCCATCTAGGTCGGGGCATTTTCTCACTCGTAAGTGAAGATGTGGCTTAAATGTCACCTCCTGTGGAAAGCCTTCTCTCACACGCCCTCCCTCCCCTGAGTCCCTGCAGGACTTCATCTGCCTCTGTTGTCACATTGGCTTTACAGCGCACTCACGTGATTACATAGCTCTTCTCCCAGGACCTCCTCCAGCCCGGAACCATGCCCTCATCCCTGTATGTCCCCAGAACCCAGCACAGAGCTTATGCCACGGGTAAGATGTAAGAGTTTGTGCAAAGCTAAAATCTCCAAGCCTGACAGGTGGTGGTTTGGGGGGAAGACACCCTCTTTTCTGCTCAGCCCAAACATCCTCCCTGTCCCTTCTTCCCACTGTCCCCAAATGGGACTGTTTCCCGCTGGCCCCAGCTGGTGTCCAGTTTTAATTGCCAGACCCTGAGAGGACGCAGGAGGGATCAGCTGTGGTTTCTTTGACCTTGCGCTTGCAACTTCAATTCTACCTGAATTCAGAGCCAAGGCCCAAACCCAGGGACCCTGGATTCCATAATTCTCTTTGCCAGCCCTGCTCCAGATGTGCTGCCCTGTGCCTTGGCTCTTCCACTGTAGAAGGGTGCCTGACCAGGGGCTGTCCACATGGTGCCCAAGTCCCTTGGTCCCAGCCAGGGCGCTGTAAGGCCCTGGTGACAAAGAAGCATTACAGTGAACTTCAGGGCTAGATCTGGCCTCATAATTAGTCTTGAAGTGGTTGCTGGAGCCTCTGACGTGTGCCAAGAAAAAGAGGCCTTATTGAGACATCCCTCTCTGTATCTAACAGGGATCCATCCATCTATCCACCCATCCTTCTGGCTATTTATTCATTTAACAAATATTTACTGAGCACCTACTGTGTGCCAGGCACTATCCTGAGTTCTAGGAATACAGGAGGGAAGAAGGCAGAAAACGTTCCTTCCCTCATTGAGTTCAATTTTCATTGGGTAGCGGAGACAGATACAAATAAATAAACCAGCAAAATATCAGATAGGGATAAGCACTAGGCTGAGAATTAAAAAGCGGTGTTGTGGGCTTCCCTGGTGGCGCAGTGGTTGGGAGTCCGCCTGCCGATGCAGGGGACACGGGTTCGTACCCCGGTCTGGGAAGATCCCACGTGCCGCGGGGCGGCTGGGCCCGTGAGCCACGGCCGCTGAGCCTGCGCGTCCAGAGCCTGTGCTCCACAACAGGAGAGGCCACAACAGTGAGAGGCCCGCGTACCGCAAAAAAAAAAAAAAAAAGTGGTGTTGTGATAGAGGGTGACAGGGCTGCTCCTTTAGTTTGGATGGTCATTGAGAAGATGATATTTAAATGGAGCAGCGGGGCCAGTCACGGGAGGATGGGGGACTCACATTCCAGGCTGAAGGAGCACCTGGCTTGGAGGCCCTGGGGCAGGCAAGAGCTTGGCCTGTTTGAGGACCTGAGAAGGACCAAGTGGCTGGGACATAATGACAGGAGGGAGTGGCATATGAGAGGAGGGTGAGCGCCAGCAAGACCATCCTGCTCGGCCAGTTCGTGGTCAGAGTTCGGGCTTTGCTTTTTCAAAATATATTAGGGAGACCTGAGAGGGATTTAAACTCAGTAAAACCGGTAACCCTGGCCAGCCACCTCCCTGCATAACTGATTCTTTCTCCTTCTCTCCGCAGGCCCACTCCCGCTTCCTTGATTTCTAAACTATTTCTTGATACATCTTGTCTGTCTTTTGATTACAAGTCTAGCCTCCAGGTAACACAATTACCAAATGCCAATTCAAACCTTTCATTCTCATCAAAACCAAACACGGTCAGGCTCACATGAGCTTGAAATGAAAAACATGTTTAGGAAAGAATTTTTTTTTTAAATTTCTCCCAACATTATATTATACCTAAAAGAGGTTTTTTTGGAAACCACAGCAACAAAAACTCCCTTCCCTAATGACACACTGGGATTAAAAGCATTTATGAAATTCTTAGTTTTTAATTTCTGTAAAAATTTCTTCAGCCTGCAATCTGAGGGTCAAGCGTCCATCCAAACTTGCCCTGGCAGCGGGCCCACCTGTGATTTTGGGCCCCCGGCCCAGGACCTAGCTGGGTTTGGTCCTTTCCCTGGCACTGAAGGCTGCCTGGATCCGAGGCCAGGCGGGGCTCAAGGGCTGGGCTCCCGCAGAAGCAAATGGGATGGAGGGTGAAGTCCTGTCTCCTTAGAACCCAAGCAGAAGCACCAGGCAGGCTCCCTGAGCAGTGGGTCAGAGCCAGCAGCCCTGGGGATTTGTGGGTGGAAAGCACCCAGACCTGGAATTGTTAAGGCCATGCCCCTTTCTCGTTTCTTTTTTCCCTCTCTTCTAAAAGCCATAAATAGCTCATACCCATTTCTGCATGAAACAACAGGTATGTTTTCACATTCCAAGCATAAATAACAAAAAGGCATATAATACTGAATATGCTTTTTCATAATTTCCTCTCCCTCTTCCTGGCGATTCGGACACAGCCCTCTCTATTTTAGACTTCCAGTAGCTGAGCACCGTGGGCTGCCTCTGGGCAGTTCTCATCTGCCGACCTGTCAGACCCTGTCTCCATGTTTTCAGACTTATTGCTGTGCTCCTCCCAGGGGAGACCTGGACCCTTCCACAGGGTGAGCAAAACAGAGCAGGGCCAGAAACCAGCCTCAGAGCTCACAGGACCATGGGGGTTGCTGAGAGCAAGCTCCCTGGACAAGCAGTTTCCTAGAGTGGCAACCCACAAGGCAGCTACTGCACTCACTGTGATGTGACATAAAAGTGGGTTTTCAGGACTGCTGCCCTTGTCTGCCTCGGGACACAGAACCACTGACAGCTGTGTTGGGAGTCCTGGTGCCCACCCCAGATACACGCCCTGCGGTTGTGCTGATGGCTGCTGAGGCAGTCACGCTGGGGCCCTTCCACCAGCCTGGGGGCCTGGGCCTGTCTCGTGGTGGCACTCCTTGCCCTCTGACAGCTCTGCCTCTGGGGGAGATGCGGAGGGACTAGCGCTCCCTCCTTGGTGAGCCACGTAAGCTGAGAGTCAGGCTGCCCATCGCTGCCAAGCACATGGTACTTCCCGTTGCTAAGGAGCCAGAGCTCTCCCTACTCCTGCCGTGCCTCCCGCTCTGGCTTCATAATGGGAAGCACATCTCACAGGCCCTTTGGGACCTGCATCCTCTGTGTCATCTACCACCACTGTCATCTCCTCCACCCCCTCCTCCATCCACCCCAGCTCAGCCATACTTGAACTACGGACGTGCACTTTCCTGGGGTCACAATGTTCTTTCCTTTTTCCTGGAATGGTTTTCCTTCTTTTACTAGCTGAGTCCTACCTATCCTTCAAAACTCAGTATCACCTCCTCCAGGAAGCCTTCTCTGACTCCTCCAGACTAAATTAGCAAACGCTTCTCTGTTCTTTCATCTCGGTTCTAGCACTTACTACACAGTTTGTATCTTTCTACAGCCTAGTATCCCCATTAGGCTGCATTCTTTGAAGGCAGGGACATGCCTCGCATCCTTGGATTCCCAATCCTTAGCCCAGTGCTTGACGTGCCATGCACGTTCAATAGTGCTGAGCAGAGGACAGATGAATACATGCGTGCTCCGATCAACTGACCCGATGGGCCCAAATTAGTGCGTGCCGGCGATGCTGGTCGCTGGGGATCGTGTACGTTTCGGCCTCGGGTCAGGACTGCCTCGGCCAGCGTATCAGCTCCTGAACTAAGTTGGATTTGGCTATGGCAGTGTCCAATCCCACTGCCCAGAGTCCCTTGGGATTCTCAGGAAGCCAAAATGGCACGAGGCTCCTGCCTTCTCAGAAAAGAAGAAAACCACCAAATGCTCTGGACTCCCTCCCTGCCATCCCTGTTCCCATCGTATGCCCATCCCCCTTCCTGCCATTCTGGACTCACTCCAATGCATCCATTTCTGAGACTGAAGTGCTGGAAGTCTCCAGACACTCCCGGACTTGCCTATAATCAGGTAACTACAAGCTAGAGAAAAGCAACTCCCAAAGACTAGAAAGGGGAGAGGGGCGGCAAGACTTTGGGTGGAAGGTGAGACAAAGTCACAGCTACACGGTTTCAGGAAGAGGATCAACTTCCAGCTCTTGTTCTACCCACCCCTCCCCACTCTCCCAGGGACCTGCAGCATCTGAAAAGTCAGGGGCCCCGTGGTCCCACTGGGCCTGAGTCCCGCTCGCATTCTCACCTCCCACCTCCAGTGGGTGCTGCTGAGTTAATGGCCTGCACCATATCAGTGGTGAGAGCATCCAGTAGGCTGGTGATAAATTCCATTTTCTTCCCCTCTGGACAGCCTGAAAGACAAAGTGAGACTTGAAGGCAGATGCAGGTAAATGATCAAGGAAACAGCTTCCTCAACTACCACTGTTTCCTCAACCTCTCCAAGTCCTTCTTGTCCAGCTAAATCCACTTTGGGAATTGTCCACGGCTCAGATGATTCTCATAAACCTCCATAGTTCCTCTACCCACAGCCCGCAAGGGACCAACAGACCAAATGGATAATAATGCTCTCAATGTTCTTCCACTCCTCAAATTTACGCCGAGTATCAACTCAGGCGCTATATGCTAAACGTTAGGGATATTATACACACGTTTCTCCTCCTCGTAAAGTTCGTGGTCTACTGGGGAACTCAAGGTAGCTCTGGTACAGGAGGACGGAGCGACTCTAGCAGCAAGGACCAGGCGCTGAAGGGGCACAAGGAATGCAGAGAACTCCAAGGTCAAAGTTGACTCAAGTAGATCTACCTGTTTACCTATCCAAGAACCTCCACCTTTTTTCACATCTCTCCTCATCCAGCTTAGATTATAATCACCAACCCTCCCTTATAAGTACCCTCAAACCCTTTGTTTCTCTGTTCCTCACTGTGTGATTCCAGCAAAACCCCAAGCATGGATGAACCTTCTCACCCATGTGCCTTCTCCAAGTCTACACCCCCATGGCTGAATAGTGCCATAGCGTAAACACCACCACGCAACTGGAGAGACGGTTTTCCTGCAAATTCATGACTACCAGCCCCAAATGGGCCCTCAACACTACGTACAATCCTCCTCTCTGCCGCAACTATTTCATTCTCTGCTCTCTGCAAACCCCCTAGGCCTCCGGTTAAATGCTACCTTCCCAGAGAAGCCACAGATTCTTCCTGTCCTCCCAGCACCTCACTCTTTGCCTTCAGAGTACCTGTCGCCACCTTTTATCTGTGTTTGGATTCACTTATTTGTATACTGTCTCCCCCACTAGACAAGCTTCACTTTGGTTTTGAACATTAGACAAACCCAGCGCCTGGCACATAGGGGAATCTCAATGGACATTTGTTGAAGAGACGGCTAGGAGGAGGGACCCTGGTCTCTACGACTCCATTCTCATGACAGAGTGACCTACAAACCTCACTTGGGAACCCCTAGGCTCTCAGGAGCCTCTGTTTTCAGTCCTCCTTTGGAGTCCTGATGGGGAACAGTAGGCCCAGCTCCCACCAGCGCTGACCTGCATCTGTGCTGATTAAGACTACAGTGTTCTGCGCCATCAATATTTAGTACTTATTGTAACTCACTGGCAGAGAATGCTATAAATAAGGGAAACCCCACCCAGCAGTCATTTAGAGGTCCTGGGTCCCTGCCTGTGAGTCTTGTGTCATACCCCAGTGACAGTTCTGGGCCACCAGGAATCATTGCCCCTCAGGACAGCCTTTCCCTGTGAGCTATCTTCTCTTTGCAGCCCTGGGGAAAAGGGTCCACAGCCCCCAGATCATTTTCCCAGTCACCCTTAGAGAAAGAACTGCAGAGCTTTCAAGGGTAGGATTTTAACCCAGTGACTACATTTTAAAGATAAAAAGGTAAAAGCAAGGAGGAGAAACAGTGTGCTCAAGAGCACAGGACTAATTAGGAACAAATCCCAGACTGGATGCAGATCCCATGGCTCCTGTGATGCCCCTGCCCAGCGTCCCCGCTCCACCTTACAGATGGGGAAGCAGACCCGGAGGAGGGCTCTGCTTCTGCATGATGAGGGGCTGGAGGAACAGGAAGAGGTGAAGGCACCAGCAAGGGGTAGTGTCGTCTCCCACCTGGCAGCTCCCTGTCCTTGAAGGGGTCGTCCACCTCCACACTCTTGGCCCTGGCGTCGCTCTCACAACTGGGCATCACGTAGCTGAGAAGAGAGAGATGCAGGGGGTGAGGAGAGGCTGGAAACTGAGCTGACTTCAGCTCCTACTCCCAGCAATGATCTGTGTGGTCTCGAAGCCTAGATCTCCCAGAGCTGGCAGCAGAATATCTCCTGTACTGTACTGTCCAGCAGCTACAAGGCAATCCCAGCATCGGTGTTCCCACAGAGACATGTTCAGGCATGTCATCTTAGTCAGTCTAGTAGAGCGCTGTTACCTTATGTCTGCACACAGGATCTTTTTGATCCATAGAACCTAGTGACTCAGGCAGGGCAATCACCTTCTCACTGGTGAACTGAGGTTCAGAGAGGTTACCTACTTTCCCAAGGTCGCCCAGCTAGGAAAGGCCATACCTGTGACCAGAATCCAGGATACTGGGACCTCATCTGCCCACGAGCAGAGATGCGGCTCCCCTAGTGCCTCGACTCCCACCAGGCCAGGACAATAAATCCAGGAGATGTGAGGTGACAGCCTAACAGGAAGCTGGCTCTCCTACCCCAGGCTTCACCTGAGGGGTGAGGGGCAGGACGGGCTCTGGGGGACTTACCGTGTGGAGGTCCCAGGCAGCGGACGCCCCGTGTCCACCAGCACACACCAGCAGTAGCCAGTGGATTGGTGGCACTGCACTGGCTTATAGAGCCCCCCGGGGGCACACTCGGGGATGACAATGCCCTCGCGGGGATTCTGCCGGGCCTCTTCCAGGGCGCTCTGTCTCTCCTGGTCACAAGAGTGAACTTTCTCTGCAAGAGAAGACACAGCCTGTGGTGATTCCCACTCCTGTGCCTTCCCTGCCAGGACCTGGCCTGGCCCTAGGGAACTGATGGCTGGCTGGTGAATCACCAAGGGGAGCTGTGTCTCCCACACCAGCCCTTAGTGAGGGGCTGGAAGCCCAGAACCTCCCTGCGGCCCCCTAGAGGTGGGGGCAGGAGCCTGGCTGCCCTGCGAGCTGACAGCTGATGCAGGAAT
>NW_006781042.1:89499-89833 GCF_000442215.2 Lipotes vexillifer
CGCAGCAGGACAGGGCCAGGCCACCGTCCTCAGGGCAGGGAGATGCTCTGGTGCTCGGCACCCAAGAGGAGCCGAAACAAGGCCCAAACCCACTCCATTCCGGGCCTCCAACAGGGCTGGACAAAGTAGGCTGAATGGAGCTGAGCTGATTACACAACACGGCTTCCATCCAGCGCGAGAGAGAAACAGGTCCGCAGGAAGGTGTCTGTACTCAGTGGCCTCACGAACTATGTCAACATCTCTGAACAGCCAAACCTGGTTTCTCCAGAGTCAGGCCTAGGCTGAGGCAGTACATGGTGTCCTGTGCCAGGCCTGGGGGCCTCAGACCTACACG